>NC_081427.1:52668102-52968102 GCF_949786415.1 Peromyscus eremicus
TCCATATAAACACAGCTCAAAACGAGGCAACTCATGATTACAATGTTAGGCTAAACATGTGTTGTCTCCTGTGTGTGAGATGGTCTGACTATAAAACAGAGTGAGTTATGGATTAGAACTTAGGGTGGTGCTGATGTAGGGGAGAAGGATAGGGCTCTAGAGAGGCTTCTGGGATGCTGGCAATGTTGTTGATCTGGGATACCTTCATTTGAGATAATTTATTGAGCTCTGCAAGTAGGTGGAGCAGTAACCATTTATTAATCATCGAGTGTGCATATGTAAGAGGTGACGGGTGCTGTGATCTCATTTCTTTTTTTTTTTTTTTTTTTTGGTTTTTCGAGACAGGGTTTCTCTGTGTAGCTTTGCGCCTTTCCTGGGACTCACTTGGTAGCCCAGGCTGGCCTCGAACTCACAGAGATCCGCCTGGCTCTGCCTCCCGAGTGCTGGGATTAAAGGCGTGCGCCACCACCGCCCGTGATCTCATTTCTTTTCACCCCTTCGTGGATGTTGCCCACGTTGGAGGGAACTCCTGTTCCCTAACTTGCTCAAGGGTCAGCACAGTCCATGAATACAATAGGTGTTTTGGAAGTCCATCCAAAGGGTGCAGAGTAGGGCTCAGCTGTGCCAAAGCCAGATGTCCTTCCAGTTGATTGGCAGAGTCCACTGTAGGGCTTCCCAGTTCACTACAGCTTTGCTGTGCCACATTTACATTTCCACAGAGAAGGGCACCAGCCGTCAGGAGCGGGCCTCAGCTCCAAAGCTGGCATGCCTGTCCTTCATCCAATATCTGACTCTGCCATCTGGATGCAGTAGTAGATTGGGAGCTAGAGAAAAAAAAAAAAAAAAAAAACCTGCTGGGACCACAGTACGCTGAGCAGGAGGCAAGTTGAAGTCTGAACTCGCAGAGAACTGTGCTCTGGCTATACACTAACTACTAATTGTAAATGCCGGAACTGGAAAAATGGCAACACACCTGCTCGTGTTTGAGGAGGATTCAATTGTGTAATTAAATTCGTTAATGGCATCAGTGTGTGCGAGCACCTTGCCTAGCTCCAGATGGAAGTTCCATCATTATAAAGTTAAGAAATAAAAACATTTTGATTTGTAGAGGCGGTAAAATTGTGAGAGAAATCTTACTTTTTAAGGACTATTATTATAATGTTTTTGTGCATGTAATCAGTAATAACAATAAACATTAAAATAAAAACCTGGGGCTAGAGAGATGGCTCAGCAGTTAAGAGTACTTGTTGCTTTTGCAGAGGACCAGGATTTGGTTCTCAAAACCCATCACAACCATGTGTAACTCCAGTTCCAGGAGACCTGACATTATCTTTCTGACTTCCTTGGGAACAAGGCACACATGGGGTGAAAAATACATTCATGCAGGCAAAACATTCATACAAATAAAATTTAAAAAATCTTAAAAAGAAAAAAAGCCAACAGGCCAAAGCTGTAGCTCAATTGGTAAAGCACTTTCCTACTGGGCTCGAGGCTCTGAGTTCAATGCCAGCACTGAGTAAACAGGGTGTGGTGGTGCACACCTGTGATTCCAGTACTCAAGAGGCAGGCACAGCAGGACTAGGGGTTCAAGACCGTCCTTGCTAACATAGAAAGTTTTAGGATAGCCTGAGATACAAGAGGCACTATTTCAGAAACCATCAACAAATTCAAAGCTACTCCCCAAACCCCCTAAAGGTAATACCCTTCATTGACTGCATACTCAGACAAAAGGACAATGAAAACCATTAAAGTAACATTTTACACAAATTACATGGAGACAGTTCTTAAGTCTTTTGAGAATTTACCTAGGGACTGTGGTCAAATCAGAATGTGACATTTGTGGATTTTCATGTGTCAGTAGCATAAAAACAACCTTCCATTTGTAAATATGAAAATGACCGAAGGTCAAGTTCATTGTCTCATCAGCCTTGGATGTGAAAAGCCAGCACTTCCGGTGAAAATATTTCTCGGGGTTTATTTAACATATGGCCTCCAGCTACTGCCGTTTTTGCTGTTGTTACAAAGGTGGTTTCTGAGTTGATGGATGGGTGTTTTCATCAGTCTGCTGTAAGCCTGGCCACTGTACATATCAAAATACCTGTCGTTTGCTTCATGGTGAGAGAATATATTTTAATGGAGGAAGGTCAACATCTTCATTTATTTCTGGCAAACTCATGTTTATCAAGCCTTACTGGGAACATGTCAACCCAGAAACCGCATCTACTGACCTGGAATTAGAAACTCATTATAAAAGAGTGCTAAACACAGCGGTAGATCTCAAAGAGGAAATTTAACTCGGTGTGTTGCTAGGTATGTGGTGCTCTAAGTACCAGTTCACTGAAGATGGGAGAACAGAGCATTGGTAGAAATGAGCAGGGTACATAAGGGCAGGGGAAGATGTGGAAATGAGAAGGACAGGCAAAGAAGAAGGCGGAGGAGGAGGAAGATGGAGAAAAGAGAAGATGGAAAAGATGTGGAAAGAAGAAAGTAACAAAGAGCTGAGAGATGGGGAAAAGGTGTCTGTGACCAGGCACATTTCCCAGGGAGCCTCCTTGCCCTGCTCTGCCATTTTCTGATGCCCCCTCACAGCTTTCCTGGCTCCTGAGTACTCCTTGCTCACTGTAATGGAGTTATCAAATCCAGCAGGAGCTATTTCTAAACTCACGTCTTTCTTTTATTTCTGAACTGTCTTGAACTCACTGTTGATCTCAGGTGATGTTGAGAGCAAAACACGCTCTGTAAGATATGAACGACTGTGGAGGCTCACAATCATCTGTGACTCCAGTTCTAGGAGGTCCAACGCCTCCTTGTGGCTTCCAGTGGCACTGCATGCATGTGGTGAACAAACACAGGGTTAAACTCTCACGCACATAAAATAAAAATAAATCTGTTTTCAAAAAAAAAAAAAAGGAGGGCTGGGAATGTTGCTCAGCAGTGGATGCTTCTCTGAGTATGTGAAGCCTTGGGGTCCATCCTCAGTTCCTTCCATCCCTGCAAACACCTCAAAGACCACCCACAACCTGCAGACCTCCAAGAAAAAAAAAGATATGAATGACTAACAGTGCAGGTGGGGAGCACCACAGAGGGCGTGCGGAGATCAGAGGACAGCCTCAGCTGTCAGTCCTCGCCTTGCACCTCGACCGAGACAGGGTCTCTTGTTCACTGCTGCAGAAGCCAGCCTTCTTGGCATCCTAGGATTCCCCTGTCTCTTGCAGTCAGAGTGCTGGGATTACAGATGCATGCTAGGAAGTTTGGCTTTATGTGGTTCCAGGTATCTGAACTCAGATCCTTATACTTATGTATCTGATGCTTTACCCAGGAAACCATCTCTCTGAAGTGGCTGTCCCCTCCTAGAACAGGACTAACCCTAACAGGGCCAGTTCTTTTGTTTTTTGTTTTCTTCCAGGGGCCAGTTTACTAAGACCTCTGCTCCATATTACCCCACCGTCCTATGTTGACTCATGTCTGGCTTCAATCAGACCCTCAGGAAGTATGTCCAGTCTGGTAGCCAATCAGGGTCCTACCCTGCCACAAGCAGGAACTGTTCTTGGTACTTTCAGTCAAACAGATCTCTGACATGGCAGACAGACCCTTGACACTGCAACCACAGTTGCTGACCAGATGTCGTGCGTCAATCATGAAATGATTCCTGTACCAGGAAGGGTCTACATTCAAGCTCTTCAAAGTACACTTAACCACAACTGGAATTCCCCTAATCCTGCTTAAAGGGAGCCTGAGAGCTTCTCTCCAGGTCGCTATTTGCCACTGTGTTAGTTGGTTGACCTCTGCGTGTTGGAATTTTTTGTTAAATGCTCTTGTTGATTGCATACATGACTGGTGGTCTTTTATAGGACTTCTCACAGACCCTAACACTCTCCAGCCCTAATGTTTGAATTTTTAAAGGAGAAGCAATGGAATCTGAAATTGGTAGAACTATTTTTTTTTTTTTTTTTTTTTTTTTTTTTTTTTTTTTTTTTTTTTTAGTGAAGTAGATTCTTACCTTTTGGAATTGAAGATTAAAATTTTTGATTAGAGAAGACCTCTGCAGAGAAGCCAGTCTTGTGACTCTGCTTAGTTTCTGCAGTGTGTAGCTTCTGTTACCTGCCCCCATTTTTTGGTTCCTCCACCCCCTTATATTCCTTGTCTCTCTCTTTAGCACCTCTCTCTCCCTCCTTCTCATGGATTCTAAAAGTTTTATGGTAGAAGCAGGGACCTGTACACATTTACCTTCATATGTTGCCTATTGATTAGTTTGCAATGACCTGTCTATGTGCTTTGCAAAGTAAAATAAGGATACTAGTCACTTAAGGATCAGAGCCATAGTTTTTAACTCAAGGAATATATGCATACAGTTCTTATAGTCTAGGCCCATACTATCCAGCATGGCAGCCATTTGCCCCATGTGGCCATTGTTTGTTTGAAATGGGACAGATATGAATGGAGAACTTAACAATGAAATTCATTCAATCTTTCTTAATTTAGCTATAAGAACTGATGTATAATTTAATTGTTAGAAAACTTGTGACATATGTTTGGAACCACTTAGGCATGCATCTTATGAGGATCTACTTTAAACAATCAGTTTAATGAAATCCAAACATAGAACAAATGTTTCCAGTCACTATTTTGTACATAAAGGCCAGGCATCCTTGGTTCCAGTGGTAGCAATCATACAGTAGGTAGGAACAGCAAATGTAAACCAGAAATAAGACTTTATTCCAGTGAGAACAAAGCACCACCCTCCACACGCCAGAAAAGATTCCAAAGCAGTCCCCTGCCACATGGAGCCCATCTGGCCCTTTCTAGGCTCCACATTGGAGTTTCAGGGCTGTGTTCTCAACTTGGACATGGCAAAGTGGCAGCTTTTATGAATGAAAGTAATTCCATTTATTTGCCATTAAGAATGACTTTGTAGCAGGGAGCCTTAGGTGAGCAGCCTCATGGAACACAAGATTCCTTCAAACTTTGCTCATTCTGAGAAGCCAATGCCTCTGACTCTTCTCTTCACATGTGCACGCACCTGCACCCCCACACAAGCGTGCACCCATGCACACACTTCCAGTCTTGCTGTTCTGTTTCCTTAATCTCGGCCCCTAGGGCACTATCACCCATGGAGCAGTGAGCCTTCCTTCCTTGGGTTTTCTCTCCCCATGATAATATACAATGAGATGCCTCAATAAAACTGGCCCTGGGAGGACCTCTCTGCCCCAGGGTCCTTTGTGTAGCTCTGATGCAGCCCTCAGATCGACCTATGTGTGTCCAGCACAGAATACCAAGTCCTGCTTGATGTGTCTTCAGTTTTGACACTTGGCTCTTCCCCTTGGTCTCTGGGCCCCAGGGAAAGACTTTTACCATTTTCAGTTTCTCATCCGGTCCCTAGTCACAAGAAACATGATATCCTTTTATAGAAATGTATATATATATATATTCTTGTAGATACAAATATAATTTTATATAGCCAAGGAAACACCTTAGAGTTCATCTGTACAAGCCTTGCCCTGGTGATTCTTTCCTTCCAGGCTATTCACAACGTTGCCGACTGGCTGGCCATGACATCCCAAGAAGGTGGATGTTTGGAACTCTAGATGTTCAAGGTGCCAGAGACCCTAAATATCTATTGAGTTATTTTAAAGAAAAGCATGTAAATTGGGAGTATTTTTAAGATGTGTATTTTGAGATGAATGTGAGTGAGCAGAAGGTCTATTAGAGCAAGGTCTTGGAATCAACACTTCTGGGAGGGAAAGGGATACAGGATTAGGATGAAAGAGAATAAGAACTGTGATGTGGGATCAGTGAAGGCTTTGGAGATTCTAGTAGAAAGCTGTACACTAAGGTGGACTTTCAGAGCCATCCTTAGATGGCTATGCACATACTCCATGCTGTATGAGGTTCTTAATGGCAGATAAGCAGAATCACTTTCATTCATAAAAGCTGCCACTTTGCCATGTCCAAGTTGAGAACACAGCCCTGAAACTCCAATGTGGAGCCTAGAAAGGGCCAGATGGGCTCCATGTGGCAGGGGACTGCTTTGGAATCTTTCTGGCGTGTGGAGGGTGGTGCTTTGTTCTCACTGGAATAGAGCCTTATTCCTGGTTCACATTTGCTGTTCCTATCTACTGTATGGTCTCGACCCTCTCCAGTGGAGAAGGAGAAAAGGACTCATGGCCTTGTGACCAGCTGCAGAAATAAAGACAAATGCTTCCCCAGTTTCTTGCTGTGATGAATGAATATGTGTGTGCACATACGTATGTAAATATGTAACTTTCCCTTCCTCTCTATCCCATTGTTGTGTGGAGTGAAGATTAGATAGTTGTAATTACAATTTTCCTTGTTAAGAAATTCAGAAAAAAAACTCACTAAGAGGTGTAAAGTGTATAAGTTTGAAAGACACCATAAGATAGCTTTCTGTTGGTAATATAAGTTAGGATAGAAAGTGAATTAGGTACATTTTGGACTCACCAAAATAGAATAGATAATGGAATATTTTCTCTTAATTTGTCAAATGCAATGGACTAGACATTGTTGATGTATTTATTGCTTGTATATATTGTATATAGTTATTGTACTTATTGTATATAGTTTTTCTTATAACTTTAAAAAATTTTTTTTTTACTTTTATTAGACACAAAAGGGGAAATGCGGTGATATTTTATTTGTATGTTAATAAAGTTTTCCTGGAGATCAGAAGAAATAGCAAGACACAAAAGTCAGGCAGTGGTAGCACATGCCCTTAATCCTATCACTTAGCAGTCAGGGGCTCTGTGTGTTCAAGGCCACACTAGGGAACAGAGCCAAGCATGGTGACACACACCTTTAATCCCAGTACCAACTATAGAGACCTAGAGGTCTGTTCAGACTGAGAGAAAGTGACAGAACTGCGTAGGAAGAGGAAGTCAGGTAGCTGGGCTAAGACAGCCAATGAGAGGGCAGAACAGCAAGGCAATAAAAGCCTGGGTAGACAGGAAGGTGGCATTTTGGAAGCTGCAGAGCTGGTGAGGTAAGGTTGGCTGGTGGCTCTCACTATTTCCCTGATCTAAGGCTTTCACTCCTATTTTATTTAATAAGACCATTTAGAAATTTGTCTACAGTGGAGGGTATATTAGTATATAAATTACAAAATCAGTACGGCATTATACTAAAGCCAAAGTGGGTGAAAGCAGACATCACTAGACATTCTTGAGTTGTCAATTGATTTTCTTGAGGGGATAACAACACAGGATAGGTATAAACATTGAAATGTATGTTTTAGAACTGAGGACATAAAGATGATGGAGAGTCAGGGAACGGGCTGTAACGAACATTTATTACTTTAGCATCTGGAGCCTAATTAATTCACCTTTTCTTAAGTGATGGCGAAGGGAGGGAGCCAACTCCTTTGCTGAAGGCAACAGAGTTGGGTAGTGGTATGTATGTGCCTGAGTTTAGTCAGTTGAATGCTTCATGTGGAACTCTGAGTCTAGAGTAAGTAGCTCAAAAATTAACTCTTGCCTGCCCCTCTCTGTAGAGTTCAGTTGTAACAGAGCAGTGATAATGTTGGATGGTATATGCACACCCCAGAAACAGTGACAGCTGTACCTGAGCCAAGCTGTTTCTTGTGACCTTGACTTACTTCATTCTTGTTTTCTCACATACCCTTTCTCTGGCTATTTCTCAAGTCTTTTAGAAGGAACTTTCCCATCAGGAGTTAGTTAGTCAATATCTTCCAGGGCATTTCTGTCCAGGGGACACATGCTCTTCAACTTACCTAGGAATATAGCCTGAAAAAACCATTATGAAATGAAACCATCACAAGTGGAATTGTGTTTGGTACACCTCACCTGCTGAACATCATGGCCTACTCGAAAGGTGTGTAGAACATTTACATCAGCTACAATTGGACAAAATCATCCGACAATAACCTATTTTATAATGAGGTGTTGAGTAATGTATTGAAAGTGAAAAAAAAAAATAGAACAGGTGCCTGGGTACAGATGGGATATTTGAAACATGACTTATACTGAGTGCATGTGTAAATAGCATCCTGGAGTTAAGAAATCATAGTAATGAAGGATGCTCCCCACCCCACTTTTCTTTAGGGTTATATTTTTGTTCTTTGTCTTCCAAAAATGTCACAGTGGTTGGTGCATTTAAATGGAGGCTGTCTTAGAATGGAGTGCTCTGAGCCTTGCATGACATTTCTACCTGGATATGAGCCTTCTTCCACCCTGGGACCTGATCTCACTTCCTCACTGCTGCCTGCTTTCCTGTCCTCTTTTGCCTCTTTCTGGGGATTCTACTCGTGAAATCACTCCCATGTACCTCTTCTCTTTTCTCTCGCTTTTCCCTCTTAGTTTTAAGGGTCTACATTTTGGCATATTTTTTAAGAATACAGACCTGCTCTTTTATCTGCTTTTTAAAATCAAGTGGTGATAATTGTTATTTATTAAGCGGTGCTGTTTACCACGTGAGAGAAGCCATGAGGCACAACAATACCCACTGTAAGAGTTTATTAAGGGAAGGGAATAGAAGGGGTGTGCATAGGCCTATGGAGTGACTGTGCAGGAAGAGAGGGAAGGAACAGGTGGAACCCACTTTTAAAGGTCCCCCTGCACAGGTGCATATGGGCTTACGTAGCTCACCACACATGGGTATAGATTGCGTGACCACGCTGCGGGCAGACTATGTGATCATGCAGTGCATGGATTACGTAGGACGTAAGGCCCTAGGATGACTAAGCATCTTGTCTGGAGACTGGATAGCGCATGCGCAGTCATAGCTGGGGGAGTGGCTAGGAAGTCTAACAGTAGTCTTACTTTCAAAGACCTTCTCCCGTCCTCTGATGACCTGTTTTCTAAATTTTGATTTCTGGGGGCAGCTGCTTTTCACATCTCCCAAGAAGGGCCGATGAAGCCTCTTCACTTTGTCCTCTCCTAGTCTTTATTTTTCTTCCAAGACCATTTTACCTTTTACTCCTCTTGGTCTTTGTTTCATTTTTGGGGATTTTCTCACCAGCCGGTGGGTCAGGGGCTTGGATACTTATATATGAGACCCTGGGAAGGCTGTTGGGGAGCCCTGTGTTAGTGGGTAAGTTTGTTGACCGTGGTGGGGGTCTTGGCTGTAAGTGAGAGGCAGCCACTTGCTCCTCCAAGGGTCTTTAATGATTAGAGAAAGGTCCACTCTAGTGAGCAATAATCCCATGCTAGATAACCCAGTTCTTCCAAAGCCCATTCATATTTCTTGTAAAGACAGCACTTCAGTTTCACCTTAAGACTTTCCCTTTTTAAAACTTGGATGTAAACATGTGACCAGGTATTCGGCAAGCTGGGATTTTGGAGGGCGACGTCAGGGAGAATGCTTTACACACTCATTTCCAGTTAGTGACTGTTTCTACCCTCATTTGTCCTTTATTGGTTTTACCTTTTCCGTTGTCTCCTCTGCTCAGCTCCTACTTAATGCTCTTCCATCTGCTTAAGATTTCAAAATGTGAAGTCTTTTGCCAGAATTCTCCGGAGAGGAGATAAAACTGGCTGTGGTGTCTGCCACTTTGCGTGGCTCTGTAATATAGTCAATGTGTAGAGAAAACCATGGCATATGCTAGTTCTCTAGAAGGTAGAGTCCCCGCAATGTCTAATGACTGTACTTTCTCATTCGGTCCTTACTACCCTGGGGACTCTGGGGAGGCTTGGAGTGAATGGGACTGGAGAGGTAATCTGGAAGGCTTCATCGAGTAGGTAGTTCTTGACCAGAGTGACAAGAGCGGGTGTCCACTGTTCTCAGAGCGTTAATGGGAAGGCATTCCAGCCTCAGGTTAGGGCTCGGAGGAGGAAGCATGTGAGCAGGCATGCAGCTGTTTTAAGCTTAAGTCGGTGGGAAGACGGTGTGAGAGACTGCTCAGTGACAGCCCGAGGTTCAGGGAGTGTATAAGGTGATGTAAGCATGAGACCTAGAGGAAGTTTGAACACACGTCCTGCTGATGAGGGTAGGTTTAAATGCAGAAAACAGCCCTGTCGGGGCACACACAGAGGACAGTGATAGATGGCACACGTCCTGTCGCATTTCTGGGCTAGTGAAAGTGACAGCAGCTTGGATGAATGAAAGCCACAGCTTGCCGGTTCGTTCCGACTTTCCTCCCCGAAAGTGTTCCACTGGAACTTACAACCTGTGCACTTCACCTCTTTGTCCTTCCCTTTCCAACGGAAGACTAACAAAGCAGAGCTGCATGCCCTGGAAAGAGAGGAGATGAGAGACACACCCTCCTCCTCCCCCACCCCAGTTCTCTGCCCGGACTGTCTCTGCTCACCCAAAGACAAAGGCTCTTTGGCATAGTTCTGTTCCCGATGTGACATTTGGATGGAGGGGACCTTGCCATCTCCCATGGCCTCGTCTTTAGCTCGGGTGGTCACACAGCTGTAACAAACAGGGCTGTGGGGAAGTGCAGCGGGAGGTGCTGGCCTTCAGTGCTGAGTCCTGCCTCCAGGCTTGGCTGGTGAAGGCAGAGGGAGCTGTGCCCTGCTGAGCAGAGGCATCCTAGCTGCTCCGTAGGGTTACACAGTTGCTTTTTCCACGGTCTCTTTCCGATCTCTCCTTTGAGAAGTCCAGCTCTTGGGCCCAGCTGGGGCTGAGTTTTTTTTTTTTGCTCTGGCTCGGTCTTGGTCCAGTGTCTGCCTCTGTCTCGCTCTTTCTCCCTATTCCTACCACACCCTGCGGCTTTGGAGGCCAGGACTCTAAATGCAAAGAACTTATACAACTTTAAGTTGCTATAAATGCTAATTATTCCTATTTGATCATCGTATTCATATATCATCTTAAAGCACTGCACTCCATAACAATGTATAATTAGTAAGTCTCAACAAGTTCAAAATGGCAGTTTTTCAAAAGCAAAATTAAACTGGTGGAATTAATTTTAATAATATATTTATTTTATATTCAACATATAATTGCAACACATATAAACCCTAAAACTAACAGCCCCCATCACATTTCTGTGCTAGGAAGCAGCACATGATGTTCAACTCCACCCATGCCCCAGTCCCACATGAATGAAAGCTTTCAGAATCCCTTAGTCCTCGGAATAAAAATACCCCATAACTGCTCTCCTCTAACTGCCGTTTCTATCCTAGGCAGAGGCCCCTTTCCCTGTAGGACAAGCCCCAAAGCCGGCAGATGATCATTCATTTATGGAAACGAGAGAGTCATAAGGGACTCTGCCCGGCCAGTACAGCATAGGCAGATTCGGATCCCGCTTTAATTTAATTAAACCTTGTTTATTTAATTAGCCCAGAGGTATGTGTCCTCAGGCAGGAATTTGCTGCTGCCTCTCAACTATGCTTTTTTTTTTTTGTCTGTGGGAGAAGGGAGAGCCTGTGGTCCATTCCATATTTTTGAGGAGTTTGGGGTTAGTGGTCTGGATGCAAGCAAGGCGCTGTGGGGATCTGAATTCAGCAGCCACGAAATGTGTGTACGCGGACATGAGTGTGTGCAGGTGGGTGTGTCTGTTGCTCATGCCCAGGGTCTGGTTCTTAGACAGAAATGTCAGAGAGGCTAGACCTGCTACCAGTTCGCTCTTTTTGGCCTCCTACCTTCCTTAAGAGAGAACCGTCCCTGGAGTTTGAAAACATCAACAAAGATAACGGCCCTGTTGCCGTGTGGATTTCAGTGTAATCTTCAGGAGGAGAGGTGCCTCACCCCTGCTCCCTGATTTGAACACTGTGCAGCTGAGCACTCTCACCCTAGTGTCCGCCACCCAGACTCCTGCCAGGTCTGGTGACAGGGGCAGGGGAAGAGGCGAACAGGACCCGTCTATTGGTGGAGACGGTGAGGCCTTCTCCTTTTTGTCTTTTGTAAAAATAATCATGCTTAAATGAGAGGAATAGCAGAGGGCGTGTGCTAGAACTTGCTTTCAGTTTTTGAAAGTGACAATAATTATACACATTTGTTGGGGAGGGTACAGTGTGATATTTCTGCGGGATGCATATATACCCAAAAGCACAGTGGAGACGTTTTTCTCTTGTGTTAGCTCTGTAATTGTCTCCAATCTCGTGAGGTTGGTGTAATCAGCCCCATTTTTCAGAGGAGGAAGCTGAAGGCCAGGCTGTCATGGAGACTAGTCTAGGTCTTGAACATAGTACTGAATTGGACTGTGATTAGACAGTGTTGAGTTACACCTCTTCCTCTAGACTTATGCTATCCAATATGATAGCTATTGAGCACACTTAAGTATTGAACTTACATGTGGCAAGCAAACACTTAGAACTTACTTCTGGTCAGTAAGAACTTCAAGTGTGGTCACTCTGCATTGAAAGGCGCTATAAGTATAAAACACTTAGAATGGAAAAGGAGGAAAGTAGACTATTTTGTTATTTTCAGGGCAATTAAGTGAGATGCCAACTATAAAATAAATATATTCTTGCAATTAATCTCAATAATTTCATCCCAATTTTTAAAAATTCCATCTATCTTGAAGTTTTTAATTGAGACATGATAATTATTTATCATCATGTAGTACAGTACGGTAAGTTGATGCATGCGTGCCATGACCGAATAGGAATAATTAGCATTTAAAGCTTCTTAAACATCACCATTTCTTTGCATTTGGAGCCTGTGAAATCCCCTCTTCTAGTCCTTTATAAAATACATCGGCAGTTGTAAACCATAATTACCCCGAGTGCCGAAGAACACTGAACTGAGTGCTGGTCTAACTCCATCTTTCTATCCCTTACCAACCTCCCTCTGCGCCTCCCCTAACCCTTTCCTACCTTCTAGCGATTACCACTTCACTTTTTTTGTCTTCCATCTTGTAAGGGTTTTTTCTACTGTCCACATACGAGTGAAAAGAACGCAATATTTATTTTACTGTGGCCGATTTATTTCATTTAACATAAAATCTTCCAGTTCCATCTATTTGCTTTTTAAATGTGATGTGGCAGCCATAAAATTTAAAATTATAACAGTGCTCAGGCATATATTTCTATCAGATGGCAACAACTCTAAACCAAGACAGATGTGTTTTTAAACTTTCAGCCATATAACCACCCCAAGTCAGCCGTCGGAATGCCTCAAGACCCCTGGGAGATGACAGGGAAGCCTGGCAGATTGCGTAGTCGATAACCTGGGTTTTCATGTTTTGCTATTTCACCATGAAAGGGAAGAAATAAGGCCGTGGTGGTGACCCATGGAAGGACCAGATGCTATCTGATGTCCCAGAGGACTCTGAACTGTGGTCTTATGTTAAAAGGCTTTCCCCCAACTTATCTGAGTGTTCAAAGCACCGAGGAAAGCCAGGAAAGCTTTACTTTCTACATCCAGGTCAAGGGAGTGAGTACCTAGAGAGCTGTTGATGGGGTCGGACTCCCTGGGAGGGGAGGCTGGGAGCAGGCAAAGCCTGGGCAGAAACCGAGCCAATGAAAACAAACAATTCACTTGTGCTTTTTAAATATCCAGTCATGCAGCAGATTCTAATTGTCTGATTCATATTATTGCCTGCTGTATCTGTGTCGTGTACTAAGGCCCCTGCCCTCTTAGACCCTGTGTTCCAGAGGCAATAGGAAACAATATACAATAAGTAAATAAATATGGTAATTTCAGATTCTATCAGGTTACGGGTTGACTGCTATCACAGGGAATCGGATGATCATGGCTTAAACAAGAGAGAATCTAATTTCTTTCTCATATAACAATCTGGGGGTGAACAGTCTGGGGCTGGGTTGGCAGCCTCTAGTGTCAGGAATCCAGGGTCCTCTGCCTTGCTGCTCTGTTGTAGATCTGTGGGTGTCAGCAAGGTCAAAGGCAGGGATTACCATGTCCTCGACTTCACATTCAGACGAGAGGGAAAAGGACAGGGGACATGGGGGCTGCTCCCTTTCTTTTCAGGATATGATCTGGGGGTTCATTCCTCCCTTGATTGGTGTTCCATTGACGGATGCTTAGTCATGTGACTATTCTAGAAGCAGGGAGTTGGGAAAGGGTAGCCTTTTAATAAAAAAAAAAACAAAACAAAAAAAACCCAAAAAAACAGAAACAAAGAAGAAACAAAACAAAAGGAACAACTCCAACGCAGCTATTGTTTAAGTAACTTTCATTGTGTTTGTTCTCTGAGAATTTCATCAGTGTAAAAAGCACATCCTGATTACAGTATCCTTCACTCTCTCTTCCACCTCCTCTCTACAATCCCTTTACTGCACTCATTGCTTGCTTTGTTGTTTATTTAGGGAGCACTGAGTTTAGCCAGGACCATCTGCATGACCAGGGGTCTGGGAATATCCACTGGAGCCTGGTGGGCTCCTGGGTGGTGCACAGCTGAAGACCCCGACTGCCCCCGGAATCCTGCAGTTCCCAATAGTTCAGCGGAGAGGGGGCTCCTGAGTAGGAGGCGGGTGGAAGAAAGGGGGAAGAGGAGGAAGGTTCTCTCACACTCTGCCCTGCAGGGAAATGAAGAATCTGTCTTCATGGTCTCCTCCTTTGTGTCTCCTCATTTTCTTCATCTGCTTATGGGATAAAACCTCTTAGGCTCCCTTGACCACCTTCCTCCACGGCTGTCATCTGGATGACATGAAAGAGGAGACATGGGGATGTGTGTCACATGCAAGGTCAAGTTCTGGAAAAGGGGGCACAATGTCAGGGCCAGTGGGATTCCGGACTATCATCTCCATGGTTATAGTTGCAGCTGGTGGGTTTCCTTAATGTCCAGGCCCCAGTACAGATCTTGACTATAATTTTGAACAATTTTCTGTTTCTCAAAATACTGATTAACCACAGCTTTGTTTGTTTTCATTGAAGCAGGTGCTTAAAGCTGGGCATAGCAACACACCCATGATCCTTGTACTTGGAAAAGCAGGTCAAGGTCAATCTTGGCTACATAGCCAGTTGGAGGCCAGCCTGGGCTACATGAGAGCCTGTATCTTAGTTAGGGTTTTTATTGCTGTGAAGAGACACCTTGACCACAGCAACTCTTATAAAGAAAATGTTTCATAGGGGTGGCTCCCTTACAGTTTCAGAGGTTCAGTTCATTGTCATCATGGTGGGGAGCATGGCATTGTACAGGCAGACATGGTACTGGAGAGGTAGCTAAGAGTCCACATCTTGCAGGCAACAGGAAGTCCACTGAGACACTGGGCAGTATCATGAGCACAGGAACCCTCAAAGACCACCCCCACAGTGGCACACTTCCTCCAACAAGGCCGTACCCACTCCAACAATGCCACACCCCCTAATAGTGCCATTCCCTATGAGATTATGGGGGCCAGTTACATTCAAACTTCCATAGCCTGTCTCAAAACAAAACTAACCAACCAACCAAACCAACAAAACAGATGCTTAGATATTTTTAGAAGATTCTTGCCAGGGATTCTGTGCCTGGGTATGGAGTATGAGCTGCACTCGGTGGAACATTTAGGCCACTGGGCGACAACTCTACCCTCTGCTTCTCTTTAGAATATAAGTATGGAAACAGCTTTGACCAGAAGCCACCGTTTTCCGAATTTCTCCTGCCAATCTGGACACACCTACTGTCTGTGCAGTATGTTCTCCCTGATCTAGTGCAGAATTTTGCTTAGCTAAGTTTCTTTGGAACCATTTTGCATGGAATATTATTATAATTGGTTTTTTTTTCTTACTCTTTGCTCTCTGTAGGCCCCTGCCACTCAGCTCCCAAATAATCACATGGAGACTTATTATTACTTATAAATACCTGGCCTTAGCTTGGCTTATTTCTAGCCAGCTTTCCTTAACTTAAATTATTCAATATCTTTTTTTTGTTTTGTTTTGTTTTTTTTGTTTTTCGAGACAGGGTTTCTCTGTGTAGCTTTGCGCCTTTCCTGGAACTCACTTGGTAGCCCAGGCTGGCCTCAAACTCACAGAGATCCGCCTGCCTCTGCCTCCCGAGTGCTGGGATTAAAGGCGTGCGCCACCACCGCCCGGCTTGATTATTCAATACCTTTTGCCTCTGTGCTTTTACCTTTTTCTATTTCTGTCTATCTTTTCTTTCCTTCTTATTCTGTGACTGGCTGTGTGGCTTAGGTGGCTGTCTCCTTGCATCCCCCTCTCCCCCTTTTCTTGATTCTCTCTCTTCTTATTCTTTTCTTCTATTTATTTTCTCTGCCTATCTCTCTCCTGCCTAGCTATTGGCCGTTCATCTCTTTATTAGACCAATCAGGTATTTTAGGCAGGCAAAGTAACACAGCTTCACAGAGTTAAAGAAATGCAACATAATAGCATATAGCACATCTTTGCATCATTAAACAAATGTTCCACAGCATCAATGAATGCAACACATGTTCAATTAATATTCTACAACATATTTCCTTCCCTGGAGGATTGAGAGATGGGGGAAGGGGAGTGATCAGACAACTTCCTTAACTCCAACTGCAACCCAGTTTCAGTTATTTGCATATTCATTTGCGCCCACCTATCCATTCACTCTTCCCCACCCATTCTTTCATTAAGCTTTGTGTTTGGAGACAGAGTCTTAAGTCGCCCAAGCTGGTGTCAAGGGTAACCTCTTCATACTCATGCTTACACTTCCCACAGTGCTGGGACTGCCCAACTGAGATCTATTGAGCATCTGCTATAGGCTGAGTTTCACGGAAGTATGAGGTACAGCACAAAGTATAAAGATGATAAAAATCCTGTATTTGGTTGCCTGAGGCCTGGTACATGTGGTATCATAGAGCAGAGCTCTGGGTGCCATAAGTACAAAAGGTGTGGTAAAGATGGCTGCCAAGATGACACTCTGTACCCAGGACCGAGGCAGAGGGAATTCTTCCTATAAGCTAACATATTGGAACGGAAGCCTGAACTGTAAAGGGATTGGGGAAGAGTTTTCTGAGCAGAGGAACATCTAGTACAAAGCCGTTTCAGGGTAGAGAATTTGGCAGGCTGTGGAGCTGCAATCTGCCTGCTTTGATGGGTTTGGAGCACAGAACACAGGAGGGGGCAGAGAGTGGAAGGAAATGGTGCCAAACGGAGGGACTGTGTGATGGAGAGTCCTGTTAGTCATGGCCACGAGTTTTCGGGGAGACCTACTCAGGGTGTTTAAAGCAGAAGAGGGGTGACCAGACATGCAGGGTTTGAAAGCTTCTTCCAGCCTTGGGGGAGAAGTCGATCTGAGGGAGGCAAGACTCTGTGATGGAAGAGAGAAACCGGAGACCACATCGGAGACCTGAAATCAAGGGGTGACTGTGACAGAGAGACAGATAAGGGAACAAGCACACTACTGAGGAGCAGAAGTGATGGCAGTGTGTGTGAAGTCAGACCTTATGAAGCTGAGATTGAAGGAGCCTTCCATGTCTGAGTGACAAAGGTGCCATTGGCTTTTGTTTGTTACCCAAGAAGGGGAACAGATTTGCAAGGGGGACCACTGGCCTTTCACTGCAAGTCTAGGCAGAGATAGAGCTTTGGGAGAACTGGGTGAGTGAGTGAGTGAGTTACCTGGGAGAAAAGAAAGAGGGAGGCCACGCCCACACCGGAAGGGGAGGGGGAGGGACCCGCATTCGCTGAGGCAGAGGGACTAAAAAGGAACCATGTTGTCATGCGCAGTGCCACATGCTTGCAATCCCAGAACTCAAGAGGTGGAGACAGGAAGATTAGGTGTTCAAGGACAGCCTGGCCCACTGCAGAGACTCTTTCAAAAACGAACAAACAAATGGAAGCAAAGGAGGCATCCAGAGAAAATACAAACCAAACCAGACAAAACCAAACCTGGAGTCCTGGTAGCCACAGAGACAGAATTTTAAGGAATTACGTGCATCTAGACTAGTGGTTCTCAACCCTCCTAATGCGGGGACCCTTTAATACAGTTCCTCATGTTGTGCTGACCCCCAGCCATAACATTATTTTTGTTGCTACTTCATAACTATAACTTTGCTACTGCCATGTATTGTAAATATTTTTGGAGATAGAGGCTTGTCAAAGGGGTCGTGACCCAGAGGTTGAGAACCACTGTTCTAGACGGACGAGTGCCCCCTGGACCATAATGGAGAAGTTGGTGTCTTACAAGGGGCATTTCTGGTGGATTAAGGAATGGGGTGTGTGAGGAGGCTGATGGCAGAGACTTTACGCAATACTTTAAAATCTAGCTCTGACCAAGGGTGGGGCAGGGAGGAGAGGAAGATGGGAAAGACTGGTGAGCTGTTCAATGGCTCTCAGTGGAAGTCATCCTCAGATGCTGTTCTAGACACTAGACATAAAGACATTTAGACGATCCTTCCAATGGGTCCAATTGAGCCAATAAAACTCCAGAGATACAGGGTCTACCGACCCTGTGCTAAGAAATGATGCGTAGGATAAAGGGCACAGATATTGAGGTTAAACAGCTCTGGGTTCAAATCTTGGGTCTGCCCCTTTCTGGCTGTATGACCTTGGGCATGTTATGACCTTGGGCATGTTATGACCTTGGGCATGTTATGACCTTTGGGCATGTTATTTCATCTGTGTAAGCTTCAGCCTCCTCATCTGTACAAGGGGAATAATAATATCAACCACTTACATTTCTTGAAGGTAAGGTCTATTAACTCCACCAGGGTATAAGGGTTTTGTCTGTGCCAGCAGTTATCAACCTGTGGGTCACAACCCCTTTGAGGGTCAAACAACCTTTTCAGGGGTCACCTAAGACCATTGGAAGACACAGCTATTTACATTATGACTCATAACAGGAGCAAAATTACAGTTATGAAGTAGCAACAAAAATAATCTTACGGTTGGGGGTTACAGTTGAGGAACTGTATTAAAGTGTAGTCGAAAGTTTTCTGCAGTCCCACCCAGCCCCGTGGTCCCGCACCAGCTTATAAAATAATCATTTAGAGGCTTAATATTATTTATAAACTGTATGGCCTATGGCAGGCTTCTTGCTAGCTAGCTCTTATATCTTAAATTAACTCATTTCTATTAATCTATGTTTTGCCATGTGTTCCGTGGCTTTACCAGTTTCTTGGCATGTTGCTCCTTGGGCGGCAGGCTGGCATCTCTCCTGCCTCTGCTTTTCTTCTTCATGTCTCTCTTGGATTTCCTGCCTGGCTATAACCTGACTCGCCATAGGTCACAGCAGCTTCTTTATTAACCAGTCATAACAACAAATATTTACAGTGTACAGAAAGATATCCCACAGCATTAAAGGGTTGCAGAATTAGGAAGGTTGAGAACCACTGGTCTATACTATTCAGTACTCTATCCCCAGCACCAAGCACAGCATGGCAAAATACCTGGCCCACAGAGAAAGCCTCTAGGTATCTACTGAATGAACCCATGATTGAAGGTATGTGGAGAACCAGGCAGCCAGGGATAGAAATCCTTTAGGGGTAGGCAGTCTTCCTCACTGCTGTGGGACCTGCCATTGAAGATCTGACACTGAATTCCTGAGGATGAGAAGAAGTTATCAAAGAATATGCTCTTGTTGACCATAAACCATTGGGCGGTGTCCCATCCTGACCACATGGCCCTTGAAGACCGAGTGCTGGAGAGCAGCTGGTACCTGGCCAATGCCCACAGTGCAGTTTCCTGTCTAGGATGGGGCGGGAGGGGGTGAGGGTGAGGAAGGATAGCTTATCAGTGGGATCTGTGGGTGGTCTCAGGCGGGGGAGATGGGTCAGCAGCTTCTAGCTCTGGCCTGGGATTCAGTGGTCTGGGTCCGCTAAGTCTTGCAATTCCTCTCTTTTCCCGGTCCACACTTAGACTCCAAGGGCAGCAAGAATGACAAAACTCAAAAAACGGAGGCACTTCACTTGCTTGTTAATTCCTGCCTGGATAAACTTTAAAAAAGTTTCAGTACATTTTCTGTTTGAAAAAGTAGTTAATTCTCATTTTCTCCACCCGCCCCCTCCATCCTAGAACAGCACAGGAAAAATAAAATAAAATAAAAAAATAAAAAAAAACCCACTACTCAGAGATGGTTAATTTAAATCATTTGGGGGTAGTTTTGGTCATGGGCGCCTCCCTTCCTGCAGCTGCATCCCGTCTGGTTTTAAAAACACACTCTGCCTGGTTTCTTTGTGGAGGAAGGTCAGGGATGCCTTTCCTGGAGGACTGGTGCTGCGTGGCTGGCCAGACCACTGAGAGAGACTGGAGCGTTAGGAGAAGCCGGAGACTCGTTAGTGTGTATTTACCACGTGGCCGAACGCTCAGGCGGAAGATCCGAGCCTCATCTCCTGGAAGGGGCTCCCCAGGGCCTCCCAGCTCAGGACGTGCGTAATGAGCCAGGCAGCCTGGGAGTCTCTTACTGGCCTGGGTCCCCTGGGTGGGCTCATCTTTCCCAGCTCCTTGGAGAGTGAGGGATTCTGGGTAGGGAGGGATGATTTATTATCTCCTGTCCTTGTGCTCAGCGTGGATGCTCAAGAGAAAGGAGGCTACAGCACATTCTGGCCAGAGCTGGTGAGGACCTGCTGATCACCCTGCCAGCCAGCCAGAACTGAAGTATTAGATGAGGAAGTGGCTTGGGGAAGGTCCATAGTTAGCCCTCACTAGAGCAAAGGTTCTGGGAAAGCTTGAATATCGCCTAACAGCCCCCCACCCCCACCCCATCCCCCATCACTTGCTTCCTCAGTCTGTGTAACTAGCTTCCAGAGAAATCACCTTTCTTAGTTATGAATTTTCCCATCTGGAAAACCCAGATTGCCTGCCGCCTCTTGTCTCCAATAAAGAAAGAATATCGGTGGAGTCCGAAATTCTTGGTGTGAATCCCAGCGTTGTGGGATCTTGGACAATTTACTTCAGTGATTGGACCCTCAGTTTACCCTTTGCAACACAAGAATCATAACACGTGTTACAGAATCCTCACTGTGGGTCAAACAGTGTGTTAAATGCTAAAGCTGTTTCATTAAAAACATTGAAAGGAAGGCCCTATCAGCCTGGTTTACAAGTCAATCCACAAAAGCAATAGGACTGGAGTCTGCTTCCTAACGCCCTTCTGTCACAAAAAAAAAACAAAACAATAAAAACACCACATAAAAAGCTTGGTGCAGTGATGTTGGTGTGTAACCCCAGTTCTGGGGAAGCAGAAACAGATTCATGGGGCATGCTGGTGGTTCCCTAACCTCTCCATGCAGTACCCAGGCACACATGTGGATACATACACACAACACACACACATACACACACACACACACACACACACACACACAAAACCAAGACAAAACAAAAGAATGAAGATAAGTAAACTGAGGCTCGGTTTACTTAGCTTGTCCAAGGTTAAAGCTAGGTGGTAGGATTTCCACCCCATAGCATTTATACAAGAACTTTAGGAATTATTGATGAAAGTGATTTCCAATTATGAAACACATACATAAACACATATGCTACTCCTTAATTTTTTAAATATAAAAATAGAGTTTCTTGAGGTCAAAGTTCTGAATTCTAACTTATTTCTAGTTGGTTTTATCCACTATGCACTATTAAATTGCTGTTGACTGTGGAGAACATGAGCCTGGCTCTTATCGAGGTCAAGGGTTACCCAGGAGCACAGACACCCAGGTGAAGCAGGCACTTGTTAACTAGCATCCAGGGGACATGAGCGTGGGGTGGGGAACAAGCTTTAGCCTAGAGCAGTGCGTCCCAACCCCTGCCTCGGTTGACCAACCCCAGGGGCTCTGATTTGTGGAGGGAGAGAGAAGGGCTCAGGCAGTGCTGTTTTGATTTTTCAAGCTCTCTGGTGTCCTTAATGGGCGCCAGGGCTGAGAACTGCTGATGTAAACCACCGAAGACACCTCCCTGAGGAGCTAACGCTGAAGCTGGAGCTACTGGAGTTTGAAGATGGCGCCTTTTAACTGCAGCTGACAGCCTTGCCAGGTGGATGTTTCTCTCTTCTGACAGGGAGGGCTGGAGACCACCTTCCAGAGGGGCCTCCAGGTGGGCTGCACCTCTTGAGAGAAACTTGGCCAGACTGCAAGTCTGCAACACTCCACCTTCATATGCACGCCCACCCCACCTGCACATGCATGTCCACCCCACTTGCACATCCATGCCCACCCCACCTGCACATCCATGCCCACCCCACCTGTACATCCATGCCCACCCCACCTGCACATCCATGCCCACCCCACCTGCACATGCATGCCCACCCCACCTGCACATGCATGCCCACCCCACCTGCACATGCATGCCCACCCCACCTGCACATGCATGCCCACCCCACCTGCACATGCATGTTCAGCATCACCAGAGAAAAGGCATTTCTTAGGGAATTGCTATGGCACAGCCACCAAATGAGCCATGGATTGGGACTTCTCAGAGATGCAAGTGTGTGTGTGTGTGTGTGTGTGTGTGTGTGTGTGTGTGTGTGTGTGTGTGTAGATATTGGGAGGCCCAAGGACCCAGGGCCTCTCACATTCTAGGCCAGTCCTCAACCACTGAGCTACATTCCCAGCTCCAGAGATAGCATTTTGGTAACAGGGTTTTCCCATTCCCCCTCAGGATGCTATGGGGAGGGAGGAGCTCCTCCCCAGACAGGCTGGATCACATACTCACCCTTCCTATCACACAGCCAGACCACAAAGATGCTACTCTTGAGAAACGCATTCCTCAACAGATCATCCAGTTTCCATGGACAGGATGAACTGCGTGCTGCTGCCCAGCTTGTGGGATGCTGGGAAAGTTGGTTAAATTCTGAGCTTCAGAGCCTTTGTGTAAAAACTGGGGATAACAATGCATTCTAAGTGACAACAGGACAGAGGAGTCCCTTGGATGCTGGTGGGTAGAGTGAAGGCTCACGCTCATCATGGCAGTCAGCTCTGCCAAGTCAACCCTGAGCTTGTGAGATGAAGTTATACCCAGGCCAGGTCGAAAGGTAAGTCATTAGGACTGAGGCACAGAGGGTTTCATGGTGATCACGGCGATGAGGCCGGATGCGAGGGACTCGTCATCCCTAGCGGTGCCTGAAGAGAAAGTCCTCCCTTATGGAGGGGCATCTATTCTTGCAGCAAGACTAGACACCAACTGCCTGACGTGCACTGGCCAGAAAGGAGTTGATCGTACGTACCCACCCATCTGCTCCAGTTTGCTAATTTGGTGTCTACGTCTGCAGTTGAAGGTGAAGAGAATCTAGAAGTGTCACACGGAGTCAGTTTTCCTCTGCAGTGATCCATCACCCACCGGGATGGAACGTGTCAGCTCTCTCTACCCACCCTGCACTGCACACAGGAGCTGGAGTTTAGAGTTAGATGTACTTGCAGATCACCCAGAACAAGGACTCATTTGTAGCAGGGTCCACAGACTCAGAAAGGGAGAACAACTTAACAGAGGCAGAGACAAGGGCACAGCGGAGTTTTCGGGTTCCCAGGCCCTTGCCAGTTTCCCGTCTGGTTGTCCTATCTGGGATGTTTCCAGGTCTTGTGCAGGCTGGCCCATCACTGCATGTGAGACTCTGCATGGCTCGGCCTTGCCACACCTAGTTCACGCTTCACTAGGAAAAGAGACGCAGCACATCTGGGCTCCACCTGCTCTGTTCAGTTGTGGTGCATGGCTGCTATCAATACACAGCTTTTGCTGTGCATCTGTCTGGCAAATGTCTAGCTTCCTGCGTGTACTTGTCTTTGAGATGAGCACTATTGCATCTAGAAGATCAGCACTCTACCGTCATCTTCCTGTTGGATCTGATGTCTTTGCATCTTGATTCTATTCCTCTAAGTCAGCTTTGCCCTTAATGACACCTCTGGCAATGCCACTCCCATTGGCTCGGCTTACAGCAGTGTCACAGACCACCACATACTGCCCAGGCTGGAGTCTTTCTAACAGTAAAATGTCAAAAACTAGAGGGCTGTTGGATTATCTTATTCAGTGGGGCTTTGTTGTTATTCTTTGTTTCTAAAACAGGGTCTCACTTTATAGCTCTGGCTGGCCTTGAACTCACAGAAATCTGCCTGCCGTTGCCTCCCAAGTGCTGGGACTAAAGGAGTGAGACACCATGCCCAGCCTGACTCAGAGGTTTTCAAGATCCTAGATTGTATGTGTGTGTGTGTGTGTGTGTGTGTGTGTGTGTGTGTGTGTGTGTGTGTGTGTGAAGCTTTATGTATTTGTTTGTTATGTATGTGTGTGTAGAGTATGGGTGTATATGTAGTGTGTGTATGTGTTTATGTTAGGGTGTGTGTGCGCGCACACATGTTTGGCCAGAGGTCAGTGCTGAGTGTCTTCCTTAATCTCTTTTCACATTCATTTTTGAGACAGCATCTCATCTCATAGTGAACCAGAAGTTCATTGATTGATTAGACTAGCTGAGAGACCCGAAGTCCTCCTGTCTCTTAGCACAGGGGTTGCGGAGGTACTTGTCAGTTTGTGTGGGTGCTGGGGATCCAAACTCAGTCCTCATGCTTGAGTGGCAAGTGTTTTACTCACTGAGCCGTCTCTCCCAGCCCTGAAATCTTAAAATGCAACAACATCTTATGGAGAATTCTAAAGATGGAACCCTCTGAGACAAGTGAGGACTGCAGACTGGGGCTGACAGGCTGTCCTGTCCTCTTGTCCTGCCCCCTCCTCATATTCCAACCCCTCCCCCCCCAATGACAGTCTGCTTTACAAAGGAACACATGGATTCTAAGCAGTAAAGTCACATGTCATTGAGTGGACTTAGAGCCCAAGTTCTAGGGTTGGAAACATGCTGCTTACAAAAAGGGATGTGCTTTTCAGTTTCCACTGATTAAAATTCTGATACTTTTGGCATTAAATGAATGAATAAGATGTGCTTCTTCAGTTAATTTTTAATTAGTCAAACATTTGCTAAGCACATGATTTTGCCAGTTGCTTAAAACTTTCATGATCTGAATACAGACACCATGGAAATCAGCATCTGTTACTAATGAAAACCAGAGTGTGCCCATCATCTAGACCAGAATCCACAGCAAGGGACAGACACCCCAGTGACTGTGGCTTACAGACAAGTGTAAACCTCTTAAGGCCTGGAGGCAGATAGTCCGGGGATAGCTTCCTAGAATTCCCTGTCACTCTCTGGGTGTGGTCCTCACCTCCCTGAACCAAGAAGATGGCTGCAAGGCTTCCCATCATCTCTACTGGACTGCAGGATGCAGCAAAGGATGAAAGTAGGGTGGTGTTAAGATCCAAGGCCAGCTAAACTTCAGGGTTTTCCCCAGCATTACCAAAAGAAACTCCTGCTTTTATTCCAATGCTCGAGCAAGGCTCATGCCACCCCCAGCTGTAACAAAGGCTGGAACATAGAGTCTATTCCAGACAGTCACATGCCTGCCAAAAGTCAGGGTTCTGTTGTTATAATATTAAAAGGGGAGAATGTTCTAGACACTTCTATAGAATGTGTCCTTGTACAATTATTTTCTTATTCTTTAATTTTCCTAAGGAGATCTAGAGTTATAGAGTACATGGGAAGCACAGAGATCAGGGAAAGAAGAGGGGGAGAGACTGACAATGGTCTCTGTAGACAGACTTTGGGACAAATGCTCTGTTGGTGATTGCAGAATCTGATCTATTTTAAGGCTTCACTAAATTTTTCCCTGCAGTGTTTACATATCTCATCCCCGGGGATGAGTTGTCTAGGAAAGTTGCTTATTAACTGAAAAAGCATAGTGTTGCTGAGTACAATTGAACACTGTCTGACTGTCTATCCTGTTGGGGTTGTAGAGGGAATTGTGGCAAAATATTAAGAAGACAAAACAGGAGCATTGTGGGAATATCTAGTACTGAGTAGTCAAGGCATATCAAAGCCAAATATAATTTGCACAAGAGCATGAAAAAGTGGAAAAAGAGAAAGCTAAGGTGAGGCTAGAGTATATAAAACACTCCTACATTACTTTGATTCTAATACGTGCAGCTGTGGACAGGCCATTTTAAATAATGAATGATGATTATTGAAGTATATTATCAATAATGAAAGCGGTTCTTTTCGATCTTAAGAGCAGGGTTGCAAAGCATGTTGGTCTTAGCTCCATGCACAATGCAGAAAATGCAGTCAGTTTCTCAGCCGCTGGAGTACTACAGCCCTGTGTCCAGATCGGAATGCTTCTAATGGACAGAATCGGTGCAGCTTGCTTGTGGGAAATTGCAATTTCTCTGCGAGCGATTTACATGGGAGCCCTAGCTTGAATTCATAGCTCCTATCGCCGTTGCTCTGGAGATGGCTTCTCTGTTGGAAAGGCAATTATGACCTGCAGGAGAAGCCTGTCTACCATTAGTCTCCAGTTTTAAATGTTGACAGGTGGAGATGGAGGTGGGGGCGGGGTGATTAATAAAAGGCTTTGTCTTCCTCGTCTCTGGAAAGAAGGATTTATGTGTCACAATTTCCTGGTCTCCAAAGATCTTGGTGTATTTGTTTTTTTTTTTTTCCTGAACATTTTAAGCATTTGTTGGAAATTAGAATAAGAATCTTTTGTGCTTAGTGAGTTTTGTTTCATTGTATTTGTAGGGACAATGAAATGACCAAAGTAACCTTGATAATTTCCTAGGCCAGGGATTAGAAGTCTGGGGAGAGAGTTAAAATCGTTTCTAGGCCCCTGATCTGGATGGCATTGACTTCTACAGCACGGTTCTGGCCACACTATGTTCTTAGGGCCATAGGCTTGGATCCAACAGTGGTTGGTGAACCCCGGGACCAGAGAGAGAGTGCTGATGGTGATGTCCGTGAGCTGGTATTCTCCTTAACTTAATGTGGTGAAACTGTTGTATCTGCAAATTAGATCATTGCTCAGCTAAACAAATGTGTGTTTTCTGAGTGACTTATTCTCTAGAAAGTCTGCCAAAGCCCAGAGGCTTGTGTATTCAAATCAGAGGTTGGAGCTAAAACCTGACAGTGTTTTCCTCTAATTGACTTGGACACAGGGACCCTTGATTCCATCTCTTTTAATCATCACCTTATATTCAAGACTAAAAGGCTATAATTATTTGAAGTAGCTGAAATTTGAGTGACCCGGATAATTATCTCAGCAAGATGGGCTTAAAGTTTATTGACACAAATGCCAGTTTCATTAAAGGTTTGGTACAAAAGGCAAGTCCTCGAGACAGCTGGTTGACCGAGGTGAACTGACAATGAACCTCACCAAAGACACAGGCATCACCAGGGACTTTGAGGTAATTGCCATCATTTCCATAATACCCTTAGCAGAGGATGATGGGAGGCCAGAAAAGCCTTTACAGTTATCATACTTGTCCGAATGGCAACTAAGCTGTTTAGAATGAGAGAGTGTCTTCCAAAACCTCTTCTCAGCATGAACCCTACAGTCCAGTGGCTCAGATCATACTCAGCCATACAAGGTTTCCTTAATCAAAGGAAAAAAAAGGTTGTCAAGTTAAGACAAATCAAAACTATCCTAGGTTGAAGGTTGCCAAAGGGAATGCCAGGACGATAGTAAAATCTGCATTAGGAAGCTGGGCAAGCTATTCACACACCTGTTTTTCCAGCTACTCAGTGTTTCTGAGGCAGGAGGATCACAAGTTAGAGGCTAGCCTGGGCTTAGCTCAGTGAGACCTTAGTGAGACTCTGTCTCAAAAAAAATTAAAATAAAAAAGGGCTGGGAATGCCGTTTGGTGATAGACTGATGACAAGGGAGAGTTCAGTCTTCAGAATTACCAAAAACAAGCAAACAAACAAACAATAAAAACATTGCATAGAGATTCATTTTTAAATTTTTACGCATCTCTCTTAACTGTATGACTGACTCACTAGAACTGAACATACAAAAATCAAAACAAAATTTTAACAAGCATCATTTGAACCCAAATTCTTACAGCTAAGACCTCAACACTGCCTTTTAATGTTTGCTAAGTATCATGCAGTAGTTAAGCATTCCACATTTGCGCCGGGCGGTGGTGGCGCACGCCTTTAATCCCAGCACTCGGGAGGCAGAGGCAGGCGGATCTATGTGAGTTCGAGGCCAGCCTGGGCTACCAAGTGAGTCCCAGGAAAGGCACAAAGCTACACAGAGAAACCCTGTCTCGAAAAACCAAAAAAAAAAAAAAAAAGAATTCCACATTTGCCAAATGCAGCGTCCTACTCCTGGTGAACCACGCCTGCCTCCGTAGCTGGAGTGTAAGCTGCCAGAGGCAGGTGCCTGGAGTAATAACACCCTGTGCTCAGAGGTTTACACATATCTGTTGCCTCATGACCTCTCTGGGTCAGGAATTCAGGTATGACTTAAGCAGGAGCTGTGTCTCAAGTTTTCCCACGACGCTGTCACCGATGTGTGTTCAGAGCTGAAGTCACGTCTGGATGTACATGGTGGATCCGCTCCCAGCCTTCCATGTTTCTATCTGTCCCTATGTCCCGAGCATGCAGGCCCTTGTCAAGAACAAATGGGGAGTTTTGACTCCCATACACAGAAGCATCAGGGTGGGTGGCAGAGGAGGAGAGAAGCTGTTGTCCTGGCCGGAGCTCCTGTTCATGGGAAAGGATGGAGACAGAACTGGGTGAATTGTAATGACGGATCACACCTAGGGAGAAAAGGTGTGAGTGGCAATGCATTCATACCTATTCACTGAGCATTTAATTTATGCAGAGGCTGGAGAAGTTAAGCATCTTATGAGAGAGTCACAGACCTAGCAACAGGCTGGCTGGGAAACTAGCTCCTGTTAGTGCCTGCTTCCAGTCCTAGACACCAAGTTCTACTCCTGACAGACACCACTTTGGAGGACTGAGGAGATTACTTAATAGGTTAAATGTTCGTCTTACAATCGTGAGGACCTGAGTCTGGCTCCCAGGACTCAGGTCAGAACTGCCAGGCATGGGGTGCACATTTGTAACCCCAGTGCTGGTGAGGTGGAGACAGGTGGATTCCTAGAGCTGTCTAGCCAGACAGCCTAACCTACTCGGTAAGCTCCAGGCCAGTGAGAGACCACCTCAAAACATAAAAAATAAAGAATGAATGAATGTTGTGGGATAATCTTTTTGTACACTGTGAAGATGTGTTTCTGCCAAGGCACCTTCTGATTGGCTTAATAAAAAGCTGAACAGCCAATAGCTAGGCAGGAGAAGATAGGCGGGACTTCCAAGCAGAGATAGAAACTCTGGGAAGAAGAGAGGCAGAAATTGCTAGCCAGACATGGAGGAAGTGGGATGCACAGTGCAGAACAGAGGTAAATAGCCATGTGGCAGAACACAGATTGACATAATGAGTTAATTTAAGTTTTAAGAGCCAGTTGGTAACAAGCCTAAGCTAAGGCTAAGCTTTCATAATTAATAAGAAGTCTCCGTGTCATTATTTGGGACTTGGCAGCCCAAAGAAAATCCAACAACAAGTGAATGAACGAATGAATGAAAATGAATGAACGTGACTGATATCTGAGGAACAACCCGTGAGGATGGCCTCCACATGAAAGTGCATACACATTCCCTCTTACCTGCATGCCTGCCTGCATACATGCCCACATAGATGCACACACACACACACACACACACACACACACACACACACACACACACAGCATTTTGGATAGGACACAGCAATTTAGTTCTGCTAGCAGCAAGGCATACACACAACTACCTAAATGTCAAGGTTCTTTTGTACGAAGGAAAGGTTGCCAAGGACCCCTGCACAGCAAGGCACTTTTTAACGGCTTCCCAGTTCAGCTCGTGCAGGCCAATTTTAACATCAGAATGAGGAGTGAATCCAGCCTAACCCTAGCTGAAGCTATGGTGGAAACGGGGTGGTGAGCATTCCCAGACATCTGCAGTGTTGGTGTTGGGTAGTGAGGTCTTCCGGGCAAGAGGTCAGAAGGCGGGACGCCATGAGCAGAGCAGAACGCAGTTGCATACTCGCAAGCCTGGGTTACTTCTCTGTCAGCTGTCCTTGCAGTCCACCCCGAGGAAAATTTTCTTCCCCAAGTCAGGTTCTTGTGTTCCTGTGACCTTGGGGCTTTAAGGTCACATCAATAGCAGGATATCACATCAATAGCAGGATATGTACTTATATCACTCGGGGCATAGTTTTAACCCAGAATTCTCTGTGACTTATTACAGGGACAAGTCAGAAATATCCCTATCAGCCAGTTCAAGTGAGCCACCAGCCGCTCAAAGTCATAAACAGCAGATTGCTACTTCTGTACACTACACCCAAAGATACATGGACATCTGTCCTTACATACAGCCACTGAAAACAACAATCACCATACAATGGTTGGTCCTGGGAGGGAGGAAGCCACCGATTCCTTTTTAAATTTTCAGATGTAGCATTTACTGGCTGTAATGACTTAGTATTTATGACACGCCCTCCTGATGGTGGCACTTACTCTTGCATTTTATACTCTGATAATCTTGGCGTCTGATTATCTCCTTTAACACCTCAGGCAGTGCCAAGATGTGTCGATCATGGGTCAAAAATACCATATCTCATCCCAGATTTCCAGCCCCTGCATCCTTTCTCACTGACACTGCCATTCTATATCTCCGAGTGCCACTGGGTCGGAGAGCAGGGATCACAGGGGCTTACTTACCCCTTTCCTGAGGGTCATTATCTATGACATTTATGGATGCCTGGGTCATCTGTGCTGCCAGTCTGGGACAGAATCACAACAAGGGGCATGCATGAAGAAGGAGAGAATTGTACCTATCCAGTCAGGCCAGAAAGTCAGTGAGGATACAAAGGGGTCTGTAGGAGAGAGCCTGGTGTACCCCAAATCTGACAGTTGAGAGAAACCTGAAAGAGTGGCTTCTGCAGTGACTCTGAAGGATGATGTGTCTTAGAAGCATCCAAGACATTAAAAAAAAAATTCTGATACCCATGTCCCAGCTCAGAGCACTTAAATCAGAGTCTCTCAGGGTGTAGCTGAGGCAAGAGTATTCTTTCAGGAGCTGGAGAGGGCTCCATGGTTAGAAACACTTGCTGCTTTCCCAGAGGCTGGGAGTTTGGTTCCCAGCACCCACATCAGGCAGCACATAACCTGCTGTAACCCAAATGGTTTCTGTCTTCTGGCCTCTGTGCCTACACTCATACACACACTGCCCCTACCCCACCATGTACACGTAATTAAAATAAAATAAATGCATTTATGAAAGAGTATTCCTTCAAATGCCCCACAGTGATGACCTAGTGGAAGAGCTTTGCCCATATGTCCGTATAAACACTCTATCGATTACCTGTCACTACAGAACAATATCCCACAAAGTCAATGGTTTAAACAATGCAGTGAATTGCCTCACAGCTTCTGAGGGCCAGGCACTATGTTTCAAGGTTTCTCACCAGGCTTTAGTCCATGTGGCAACCAGAGTGGGGGGAGGGGCCTCATCTGAAAGCCTGAATGGAGAAGGAGTCAGTGCTAAGCTCCCTTGACTGTTGGCAGGATTCAGTTCCTGTTGCCTGTTGGACTGAGAGCCGCGCTTTCTCGCTGACTATTGGTGCTAGAGGTCACCTTCTGTTTCTCACCATGTGGGCCTCCCAGGATAGCCAATTGTTCACCAAAATGTGTAGGTGAAAAGAAGTCTTAAATGCAGTTCAGCCACAAGATAGAAGCTACTAGAGAACTACCTACCAAAGTGGTTTGCCATGTCCTACCAGAAGCAAATTATAGTGCCTGCCCACCCACAGTGGAAGGGGATAACATGGGAATATAAGTACCTGGAAATGGGGATGATTGTGGGATACTGTAGAATCTACCCATCACGATATATCACTGGTCTTCACTATTCTGTAAAGAATGCATTTTGTACTACTGTGAAGCAGTGTAATATTGTTTGGAAGTAAACTGAGAAATAAAAATGTATATTAAATCCTAGAGAAAGCATACAATATTTTCTAAAAATAAGAGCAAAATGTTAATTGTTGGCATGAATAAAGTTATATGAAGGAATAAATGAAAACACAGTTCAAGGATCGGGTGGTGGTGGTACCCGCCTTTGATCCTAGCACTCGGGAGCAGAGGCAGGTGGATCTCTGTGAGTTCAAGGCCAGCTTGGTCTATAGAGCGAGTTCTAGGACAGCCAGGGCTACACAGAGAAACCCTGTCTAGAAAAACAGAAAGGAAGGAAGGAAGGAAGGGAAGGAAGAAAGAAAGAAAGAAGAAAGAAAGAAAGAAAGAAAGAAAGAAAGAAAGAAAGAAAGAAAGAAAGAAAGACATGCTGTTTTAACTACAACAGCTTTATAGTATATTTTGGAGTTAGACATGATGCCTCCAGCTTTGTTGATTTTACTCAGTATTGCTCTGCTTACAGTCACTTATCTTTCCATATGAACTTCAGGATTGTCTTTGTATGCCCATGAAGAACGTCATGAATGTTTCAACAGGGATTTCTTTAGGTAGTATGAACATTTTGACAATATTAATTATTCTAATCCATGAGCAAGGTATCCAGATGTGGGACCCCTGGATGGTACGTGGAATCTCTGCCCTCCCTCGTTCTTCACCCTATGCATCTTACCCACTTGGAGGTTCTTGGGGTATATCCTTTGTAAGGAACAAGGTGTTTTCCTGAGTTTTCAGAGCTGTTCTAACAAATAACCCAGCATAAGCAAGGGATCATGGGATGCACTGGAGGCCTGGGCCTTGTGACAGGCATGTGTTCTAAGGGGCAGTGTTGTGTGAGCTGTGACACTAACTCTGAGAGGTTGAAGAATTTCTTGGAACTGTTTAACACTATTTGGCATCTGGAGAGTTGAAGAATTGAGAGTTGGTGTGGAAAAAGCCCACACATTTGGTATCAGAAATAGATCACAGAAACCATAAAAGCAGAGAGGCAAGAGAATCCCCATCTCCTCTGCCACATAAAAAATGCACTAGAAAGAGCATCCAGGGAGACACATGGGCCAGGGAGACAGCCCCCTGGTGAAGTGTTTACTAGGCATGAGGATCTGAGTTCCCTCAGCACCAAACAAAAATCCAAGAGGGGCAATGTGCATTGGCCATCCTACCTTTGGGGGTGCAAGAGATAGGAAGACTCGTGGGACTTACCACCAGCCAGCCAGCCTCATCTGTGAGGCCTACATCCCAGTGTTAGATCCTGTGGGGCCTACATCCCAGTGAGAGACCCTGTGAGGCCTACATCCCAGTGAGAGACCCTGTGAGGGCTATATCCCAGTGAGAGACCCTGTGAGGGCTATATCCCAGTGAGAGACCCTGTGAGGGCTATATCCCAGTGAGAGACCCTGTGAGGGCTATATCCCAGTGAGAGACCCTGTGAGGCCTACATCCCAGTGAGAGACCCTGTGAGGCCTACATCCCAGTGAGAGACCCTGTCTCAAAAAACGCAGTGAACAGTGCCTGAGGAATAACACCTAAGGTTGACCTTTAGTCTCTACACACATGAACACACATGTATAATCCTGACACATGGGTGCACCTGAATACACACCAACACATACACACACACACACACACACACACACACACACACACACACACATGCACAAACAAGCAAACAAAAACCCCAAATATAGAAACCAAATGCTTTAAAAATCCTAGATGAAAACATAGAATCAGTTCTTTGGAAGTTGGGTTAGGAAAAGATGGTTTAATGGAGACAAAAAGCCCAAATCGTAAAAGGCAAAGCTGATCAAATGAACTTTACCACAGGGTTAGGACACCCTTCGGAAGACACAGCGGAGATGGAGGATGGGGGACACGTGGAGGACACAGCATCCAAAGAACTCTAACAGCTCGCTAGACAGAAAACAAAGAACCTAGTGTTAAAAAAGTCACGTGATTTTAACCGCCACTTCAATAAAGGGGAGGTAGAGATGGCAACTAAGTCATCAGGGAAACGAAAATTCAAGTCCCAAGGAAATGCCAGTATTTACCTACAAGAATGGATGGCATTTTTTAAAATCTGCAAATACCAAGCAAGTATTGGCAAGGATACATAAAAACTGAATCCCTCATCCATTACCATTTTGCTGGTACGACAACTTTGGAAAAACGTTTTGGCAACTTCTTATAAAGTTAAATATACATGTATGGTGTAGCTCAGCAGCCCTACTGCTAGGTATTTACTCGAAATAAATTTTGACATATGTCCACAAAAATCTTGTACATGAATATTTGCAGCAGATTTATACATAGCTGGCCCAAACAGGAGACAACTCAAATGTCTGTAAACTGGCGAATAGATAAAACGGAAGTATGTTACAGCATTAAAATGAAATACCATTCAGTTATAAGAAGCGATGAAGGCACGCAAGTTGGTGCATGCCTATAATCCCAGATCTGGAGTCACCTTTGGCTACATAGTGAGCTTGGGGGCCATCTGGGCTACATGAGACCTTACCTCAAAATAAAATCAAAACAAAAAGCTAAGAAGCCAGGTGTGGTGCATATCTTTAATCCCAGAACTTGAGATGCAGAGACAGGAGGATTGAGAGTTCCAGGCCAACCTGGGCTACAATCGAGAGATCCTGTCTCAAAGCAACCAAACCCAAAAAGCAATGAAATTATGATTTCCGTAAACTTCAGGGACAGAAGCCAGATCAGTGATTGCTACGATTGTAAGGAGAGAGCGAAATGGCTTTACTTCAGAGGGACCTGAAGGAACTTGGAGGGCCACAGAACTGTCCTACAGCTGGCCTATGGTTGTAGCTGCACAAAGATCTGTGTGTACATCTACCAGAGAGGACTCTTACTGTGTATAAATTAGATCTCAACTGACCCGGTTTTCAAAAAGTCATGATGATGACATGGAAGCTTGGCTCGATTGCTTCCAGTCATCTTTGTTCTAGAACTCTGGGTTGGTACAGCAAGGCAGAGAAGAACTAAGAAGCTTCAAGAGGCCATCACTGGCATATAGTATAATTTTCCAAAAATTATTAGGTTAATAAAGGAGTTTGACAAGTTCAGAATTATAAAAATCTATGTACAAAAGCCAAGACTAGGGCCTGGGTGATGGCTCAGTGTGTCAAAGCACTTGGTCTGCACACATCATGATTCCAAGACCTGAAGTTAAACCCCAAACACCCATATAGAGGACTGGGTGTGGCTACCTGCGCCTGTAACTGGCCAGAGACAAGCAGAGTCCAAGTGCTCACTGGTACCCAGCCTAGTTTCCATGGCAGCCAGGGATCCTGGCTTACGACAGTATGAAGTAGAACAATAGAGGAAGATTCCTGACATCTTGCTCTGGATCCACATGTGTGTCAACAGACACATACCACACACACACAATAACACACACGCACACACACATATAAACATACACACACATACGAGTCAATTCTATTTTTATTTCCCTGAATTTTCACTTTTATAAAGACATCATTTATAATGCTACCAAATTGGTCAACTCTGAAAAACTTTAATAAAAGATGTGAATTATCTTCGTGAAGAAGTTTTAATATGAAGAAAGGGAAATGCCCACCCAGCTCAGTAACTGAGCTACTGCCTCGCTAGGCTTCTTAGGGAGTTAGCAGTAGGAACAGTTACACTTGCTGTTAGAGACACATTGGAATAGAGCAGGAGAATAACACACACACACACACACACACACACCCTAGGGCAGTATGAGGAAGGTATAAACTTAAAGGAAAATAATTCTGGGCAGATATCCACACTTAGGTCTTTGGGGTTACAGGCACATTGAGAAAGTGCCATCCTCAATTTCCATCAGGATGGCCTCATAACCTAGGGCCCACTGAGTAGGTCCTGATCTAATTGTTACAAAAGATTAAAAGTATCTCAAAGTCTTCCATATGGGAGAAAATGGAGGTCATTCTTGCATCCACCCAGCTTTATTAGCAGTTTGCCACGTGACAGTAATGATTTTGCTCGCCTCTCTTTGTCTTTGGAAAGAAATAGCCTTGTGTTGTCCCTGTAGGTGACAGGGTAAGTTTGTCATTACTTGTTTCCCTTCCAGGTTATGACAGGAGGTGAAGATTTCACTCATGGCTCCAGACCTACCATGATGCCTGTTAGCATGTGTTGCCTGAGAGGTGGTCCCCAGAGGATTAGGAGGCGAAGTTGATTTTGCTCACCTGTAGGTGAGCAGAGCACTTCAGTAGGAAGAAAACGACCCTAGAGTTGGACCACTAACCACAACGAACGTGGGTCTAAGAGCACACCTGGCCCCAGTTCTCACAGGTGACCTGAACTCATGAGCCCAGTTCACCTGGGATTTCTCTTGTTTATCTCCATTCCTGGCTCTTGCTATTGGCCTGAGTGACCAACGAGGCTTTGGAAGTCTGTGTGGCTGTTGGATCACAAAGATTATAGGAATGTTAACAGTTTGTCTCCCATGTCTATTGGGGTTTCAGACACCGTTTAGAAGGGGTGCTAGGGACCTCACAGGGACTTCAGGTCCCGGATGCAGGGCAGAGCATGTGAGGTTTCTGAGGGGTTCTCGTCTTGCAGGGAGGGCAGCCACATCAAAGCTCAGTGTGCCTGGGTCTGTCTGTGTATCCTCTTGTGTACCCTCTTGTGGCTGAAATGGTAGACACTTAGTCTGTATGCTTTTGCCCCACATTTTAGCTATCTTCCTTTCTTGGTTTAAAAAAATAAAGGACTTAGATATAAAAACCTCATAAGGATGTTCAAACCTACTTCACAGATCCAGGAAACGGTGCCTGTCATGAACTAAAAATAGACCAGAAAGGCCCAGTCGAGGCTTCAATGGCAGAATCCGAGGAGTTTGGAGAATTTCTAAAGCTGGTCAAAGGCTTTTCTGCTTTTCTATTTCTAGTTCAGCCACTTGAGAATTTTCAAAATCTCAAGATCATTTCTTTCTTTTCTTGGTATTAAAAAGAGGAGAAGCCTGGCCTGCCTTGAGGCACACTGTGGCCCTCTTGTTCATTTTCTGTGCTGTGCTGATGGTTAGGAGTGTTGACCTAGGAGTCAAACATCCCTTGCTCAAATTGCAGCTCTGACCAGGGGGCCAGGAGCAGGTGACTTAAGCATTCTCAGCCTCAGTTTCTTTCTACAAAATCAGGGTTGACATAAGGATTAAATTATTTAAAAATGAATTAATAGAGGTGTGAGGCAGAGTATCAGGTAAGGGATAGCCCTTGACTCACAACTTTTGTCATGGACACAACTGTATTAGTTACTGTCCCGTTGCTATGAAAAAACAAACACACATAAAAAGACCAATCAAACAAAAACCAAAACAAAGCCTGACAGAAACAACATGAGAAGAAGGATTTATTTGGCTTACAGTTTCAGTTGTGGTCCATCATGGCAGGGAAAACATGGAGGCAAGGGTAGGAAATGTCTGGACACATGAGGAGATGAATACTGGTGTTAAAGTCACATTCTCATTGTTCAGTCCTGGATTCCAACCCATAGTGTTGCCTTTATTTAGGGAGGGTCTTCCCACCTCAGTGAACCTAATCTAGAAAACCCCTCAGAGACATGCCCACAGACTTTTTCCCTGGCGATTCTAAATCCTATTGAGTTGATACAATTAAAGGCCACCATAACCATCTCTTGCCTGTCTATAATACCCAGCAAATGAAATAACAGTATTCCAGCGTGTGTGTGTGTGTGTGTGTGTGTGTGTGTGTGTGTGAGTGTGTGTGTGTGTGTTCGAAGTCACCTACAATAACCTCTTGTTGGTTGTGAAGGTGTGTTTGTGTGTGTGAGTGTTGTGTGTGTTTGAAGTCACCTACAATCACCTCTTGTTGGATGTGAGGGTGTGTGTGTGTGTGTGTGTGTGTGTGTGTGTGTGTGTGTGTGTGTTTGAATTCACCTATAGTCACCTCTTGTTGGATGTGAGGGTGTGTGTGTGTGTGTGTGTGTGTGTGTGTGTGTGTGTGTGTGATTGAAGTCACCTACAATCACCTCTGGTTGGATGTGAGGGTGTTTCCAGAGAGATTTAACTGAGGTGGGGATTCATCCTGGACATGGGCAGAGCTATTCCATAGACCATGAAAAAGCTGGCTGAGCGTCCAACTCTTCACCTTTCTTTACTTAGGGTGGACTGCAAACGTTCTGTGACCAGCACCCTGGGCTCCTTCTGCCCCACCCTCCCCAGCACCGTGGACTGTACCCCTTCTTAAAGCCTGATGAGAAATAAACTTTCCTTTCTTAACTTGCTTCTGGCAGGTATTTTAACCCAACAAAAAGGAAAGTAACTAAGAATGACTGGAATTATTACTGGAAATTAGGTACAATTTACAACACACAGCAAGTTTCAAGAACTATGAAGTCTACACAGGCAGTTTGGACATCAGTCTCCATTCCTGTTCCCCACAGAATAGTCCGTTACCCTTAACTAGCAAGACTGTGCAGTTTTATGTTCCAAGGTGATCTGTGTGGGCTCCTGGTGGCTGTTGTTCCCAGAAGGCTTGGTGCCAGAATCTATCTCTGTGGACCAAATTTTACTAATTACTGTTTCTAGACAGACTGACCTTTTCCCATGAGCCTAGCCAAACGTTCTTCTTTTATCTGTTAATAAAAATGACTGGTTGGTAATGAAAATGACTTCTTTGCCAAAGCCCTCTGGCTGCCCTCTCTCTGCACGGGGAAGTTTCAAGCTTCTAGACCGAGAGAAAAATGTTATTTCTTACTTAAGGTCTGAAAGAAATGTCCCAGCTTGGACAGCACCTTGACACATCTGTGTGAGCTGCTCTATTAACCATTCCTTCAGAATGGTTCAGAAAAGGCTAAAAATAGTCACACTGCAGGCTCATTCCTCATACAGGAGGGTTTGGCAAATTGTCATCAGTGGGTTTACCAACTGAAGGGTCTGTAATGGGCTGGATGTTCATGCCCCCTCAAGATATGCATACTGAAAACTCAATTCCAGTTGATGGTATTTGCAGGAGGCATCTTGGGGAGGTAATTTAGTTACAAGGGTGAGTTCTTCATGACTAGGCAAAGCCAGAGAACTAGCCATCTCTCATTTCTTTACGTGAGAGCACAACCAGAAGTTGGCTATTTGCAAACCATGAACTGCTCCCTCCCAGGACACTGGATCTTCTAACACAGTGCTTCTCAACCTTCCTAATGCTGTGACCCTTTAATACAGTACCTCATGTTGTGGTGGCCCCCAATCATAAAATGATGTTCATTGCTCCTTTATAACTGTAATTTTGCTATTGTTATGAGTCATAATGTGAATATCTGATCTGCGACCCCTGTGCAAGGGTCGTTCCACCGCTGAAAGGGTCATGACCCCTGGTTGAGAACTGCTGTTCTAACACCTTGATTTGGAATTTTTGGCCTCCTTTACTGAAAGCAACAAATGACTGTTGGTTAAGTCCCCAGGCTTATGGCAGTTTGTTATAGCGTCCTGTGGTGGTATCCTTCACTGTCAGCTTGATGGAATTTGGATTCACCCGGGAGACACACCTCTGGGTATGTCTGTGAGAGTGTTTTTCAAAGAGGCTTAACTGAGATGAGCATGTGGGTGGCACCGTTCTATGCAGTGAGAAGCGAACAGAAAGAAGGAAGCAGGCTCAACACCAGTCTCCACCTTTCTCTGCTTCCTGACTGGATGCAATGTGACCAGCTGGGTCACTTCTCTACCACCGTGTCTTGCCTCTCCAACCCACCCCCCCGCCGCCGCCCCCTCCCTCCGCCATGATGGGACTGTGCTTTCAAACTCTGAACAAAAATAAACCTTCCTCCCTTAAGTTACTTTTGTTGGGTATTTTTGTCATAGCAACAGGAAAAGTAATTGACCATGATGGCAAATATATGGTATAAATAAAAGATGTTTCCGTGAACAAACCCCTATTTGAGTCCCCAGAAGCTCCCTATGAGAGATCTGAGAATATTTCTGGGAATCTGCAAAGAAATGTTAGAAGGCTATTTAGGGGTCACCAGAGTTTTGGAATGATGACCCACATTGGTTCAAGCTAGATGCTGTGTAGCTCATAGGCATATGTACAAATGGGAAGTTGGAGCTCTAGCTAGAACCGTAAATAAGAACACAATCTCCCAGGATCCTCCACCATAGTGCACACTGTATAGCTACAAAATTAAAATATTATACAAAAGAAGTTTGTATGAGTAAAAAAATCCCCAGACTCATAAACCCATAGCCGTCACACTCTGAAAAACATGTTCTCAAAAGAACAGGAAAAAAAAAAAAAGACACTTCTAATTTTCAGGTACTGATTGGTAAAACTCATTCTGAAATCATGACAAAGCAACATCCCATTTGGATCTCAACAGGTGATGGACAATGAATTGACCCCAGGCCTTAAATTAGAGCTCCACTGAAGACAGTCACGCCTCGTTCTGGAACTCCTGCCTGTTTCCTGTAGCTCGGTGTTGCCCTACACTGAATGTGAAGGTTTTAAGGTCTCCATGGAGGGAGCTGAGGAGACAGGTCAGGTGGTGAAGTGTTTGCTGCACAAGCTTGGGGACCTGAGTTCCATCCTCAGAACCCATCTATGAAGCTGGGTACGGTGGTAGGTGTTTGTAACCTGAGGGTTGGTGAGGGGTAGACAGGTGAATCTCTGGGGTTTGCTGGCCGGCCAGCGTAGCCTAATAGGTGATATCCTAGTGACAGATCCTGGGTCAAAAAACAAAGTAGGCAGCACCTTGAATGATACCTGAGGCTGACCTCTGTGCTCCATATGTATGCCCATACATGTGCACCCTCACACCCATGCACACACAGAGAATCTCCATGGGATGGGAAAAAATGGTTAGTGCCTGAGTGTGCATCTTCCATAGGGAAGGACGGAGAGGAATGCAAATATTCAGTTGCCTTTTTCAAATATCACGGTTAGTATTCTTGTCTCCAGTTGGTAGCCATAGTGAATCAAGTCAAGTAAGGTGGTCTATAGTGAGACAGCCCGAATGAGGGCATTAAGAGGATAAAGAGGAAGACGACTCTGCTCTGAGGCAGCCCTGCCTGGCTGTGGGATGCATGTCTACAGTCAAAGCACTAATGTCTCTCACAGTACAGTAAACACACTGACTTCTCTCCCTCATAAAAAGATAAGTCATGCAATAATGACCAAGGTAAGGAGAAGTTCTGAGGCCCAGGATTTTCTCACTAATACTTAAAGTCTCCTTTCTTCAATGTTGTGACCAAGACTGAAAGATTCATTTAAAATTGGGAGGGTTTCAGAGCTGGAAAGATGGCTCAGCGGTTAGGAACACTGGCCGCTCTTCTAGAGGGCCTGGGTTTGATTCCTAGCACCCAATGGTGGCTCACAAATATCTGTTAACTCCAGGGTTTCTATGCCTTCATCCTGCCTGCTTGGACACTTCATGCAGGTGGTCCACAAACACACATGAAAGTGAAATACCCATGTACACAAAATTTTAAAATAAACAAAAAATAAAACTAGGAGGTGTAGCAGAGGCTTTTCTGCATCCTGCCCAGTCCCTCAGCTACTTATAAAATAATCACTCAGAGGCTTATATTAATTATAAATGTTTGGCTGAGGGCTCAGGCTTATTACTAGTTAACTCTTACAACTTAAATCAACCCATTTCTATTAGTCTACGTTTTGCCACGTGGCCGTGGCATTACCAGTCTGCTGACATGTTGCTCCTTGGGCAGAGGCTAGATGGCATCTCCCTGACTCTGCCCTCTTCTCCTGTAGCTCTGCTTGGACTTCCTGCCTGACTCTATCCTGTCTTGCCATAGGCCAAAGCAGCTGTATTCATCAACCAATGAGAGCAACACATCCAGGAAGGTTTCAATTCATAGTGTTGAAATGGCTCAAGCCAACAGCTGGGCTTTGCCTTTCTAATCCACCTCAGACATCAGTCTCAATGGTGCTCACTTTCTTCTGGCCTTTAGGGGAGTGGTTGTCTAGAACTGGGATATGCTAGAAAAAGCTGGTGATATTACTAAAAATTAATGCTTTTAGCCAGGTATGGGGCCTACACACCTGGGCTACATAGCAGGACTCCCACACGCTATTCCTTGGTACACACACATCCAAACATATGCACACATATCACACACACACGCACATATATATACACATGCACATGAAAGTAATAGAATAAAAGAAACTTTAAAATGCTTTGACACGTCTTGAGTACATATCCCAGGGGATCAAGGAAATCTGAGTTTCTGAGTCCCTTCATTTTCCTTATTAATCCCAGTGTTTCTTTTATGTTTTGGTTTCAGACCCTTTTAGACTAGGGTTTCATTTTGAAGGCATCTTCTTTGGTTGTCAGCCCTCTGGAAATACACTGCAAATGAATGTGTGGTCTGGGTTGCTGAAGGTTTCAGGATGGAAGCCAGAAAAACAGATATGATCTCATTGCCTGAGGCTCTACGCAGGAAGATGCCTTAATCAGGAGCTCTCAGAGAGGCTGAGATAAAATATGAGTGGTGTGACATTGTTCCTTCAATAAGAAAAAAAAAAGGATAGTCAAAGACACACAAAGACATAAGCCTGAAGGAATCGCGCCAGGGAGGTGACATCTCAGAACCGAAAGAGGCTCCTGGAAAATGCCAATGGCAAAAACAGGAGCTTTTAAGAAGCCAGACAGGATCAAAGCAATAAAGACAAAAAGGCCAGGAGCAGGTGATGTAATGTGGCGGGTGACCCGGTGGCAGCACTGTTCATTTCCTGTTTTTCTCCATCAGGGACATCCAAGGCTCCCTGAGCTGAAACTTTGCAGAATAAGCATGCTGAGAGAGGAGTGTCACCCAAAGGTTGGAGAGGGGTGTGAGGAAGAGTAGTGGGAGTACCGAGTTTAAGATCTGACTAGTTACACGGCAGGACACCTGAATTGGCACTGGAGCTGTGACCTACATTGGTTGTCTTCAGAGCCCAAGGACGCAGAGACGCCAAATGACCCAAGGCAAGCAGACCTGTGTTTTTCCGTGTTTGGGTTTAGAAGCCACCTCAGCCAGTCACAAAGCGGATCCTCTGCAAAATTTCACAGAGCAAATTAGATAATCGGACAGAACTCAGAAAAAAAGAATGATAATGGCCAAGAAGCCAGCAGGGGCTTGTGGAAATGCCAGGCCAAAGCCTATGCCATTCTGTAATGTGGATTGGGGGAAACCACGGACATGGAGTTGGGCAATGTCAGATCCTGAAGCAGGATGTGCCTAGCAAGCCACATCAGGAAGCATCCAAGTTCAGGAGCCCAAGCAATCATATAGAGATGCTGCACCCTGGAGGCCTCCCTTTGTTTCCTGTGTCTCTTTTGCAGCCATTCAGATTCATACCATTTTTATTATGATTATTTATTCCAAGTGTGTATTCTATAGAACATGTTGCCATGGTGACAAGATTCTACCTGACTTCAGGCTGAGTGATGGAGGCTGCTGTCCTGTCTCCTCGGCTTGCAGAAAGCATTCACTTCCCTCTCCCTCCTGTTCTGACGCCACCTTCTCAGGCAGCATTTCCCTAGGATCTCAGTCATTTTTCTCGGGGTAGTTCTTACCTAGTCCTCAAGCCACACCCCAGTGAATGAGCTCTCAGCAAAGGTCCACGTGCTAGCCTGTGTTTAATATGGAAACCATGGCTTAATTATAGACTGCTTAGGTAGGCGGTTCTCAAATGTGAGTCGTGACCTCTTTGAGGATCCAAGGACCCCTTCACAGCGGTCACCTAAGACCACCAGAAAACACAGATATTTTACATTACGATTCATAACACTAGCAAAATCACAGTTATGAAGTAGCAACAAAATAATTTTATGGTTGGGAGTCACTCACCACAGCATAAGGAACTGTATTAAAGGTCTGCAGCATTAGGAAGGTTGAGAACCACTGACTTCAATGAACACATAATTGATTAGACCACCATGCCCAAGACTACCATTTATGGACCAGCCTCTCCAGGAGATTATTGAAAAACCCAACACTGTCCTGGCCAATACTTTAAAAAAAAATAATACATGTATTTTATTAGTTGTGTGTATTTGTGTGTGTGTGTGTGTGTGTGTGTGTGTGTGTGTGTGTGTGTACATGTGTGTGTTTACATATGTGTGGGGCATATACATGCCATAGTACATGTGTGGAGGTGAGAGCACCACTTGGAAGAGTCAGTTCTCTCTTTCTACTTTGTGGATCCCATGTGGCTGCAGGTACCTTTGCCTGCTGAGGCATCTTGCTGGCCTGGTCAATACTTATTGGTAATTGAGGCATGACAGAGAAGGCAGAATTTTCAAGTGGATAGATCATAAAGCATTTGAATGGACAGGAATATTTTTGGAAGGCAGAACTGAGATGCAAAAATAGAGATAGCTAAGAGAAACACTGAGGAAGGACAAATGGAAAGCCTAGTTATTAGATAAAAAATATCAGTTGCGCCGGGCGGTGGTGGCGCACGCCTTTAATCCCAGCACTTGGGAGGCAGAGCCAGGAGGATCTCTGTGAGTTCGAGACCAGCTTGTCTTACAGAGTGAGATCCAGGACAGGCACCAAAACTACACAGAGAAACCCTGTCTTGAAAAAACCAAAATAAAGAAAGAAAGAGAGAGAGAGAGAGAGAGAGAGAGAGAGAGAGAGAGAGAGAGAGAGAGAGAGAAAGAGAGAAAGAAAGAAAGAAAGAAAGAAAGAAAGAAAGAAAGAAAGAAAGAAAGAAAGAAAGAAAGAGAGAAAGAAAGAAAGAAAAGAAAAAAGTTTAAAAAAAATATCAGCTGCATAGCCACAGCCCTGGCAACCACAGGAGTTAATGTGGAAGTGGCCTTGACAGTGTTCCTACTGTGCCGGTATTGTTACTACAGTTCTGAGGTGTATTTTGAGATGAGGTGATGTATATCTCTAGCATTGCTCTTTCTACTTAGGACTGCTCTGTTTATTTGGGATGCTTTGTGTTTCAGACGGATGTGAAGAATTTTTTTCTAGCTCTGTAAAGATCACAAAATCTCTTCTATTTCCCCTTCCCAGGGAGATCTGAGTGTCCCCCCACGAACTCTCCTTGTTACCTAGTCTCTCTGGGTCTGTGGATTGTAGCACAATTATCCTTTATTTTACAGCTAATATCCAGTTATGAGTGAGTATATGCCATGTTTGTCTTTATCAGTCTGGGTTACTTCACTCCGGATGATTTTTTTTCTAGTTCCATCCATTTGCCTTCAAATTTCCTGATGTCCTTGTTTTTAACAGCTGAGTAATACTCCATTGTGTAAATGTCCTACATTTTCTTTATCTGTTCCTTGGTTGAGGGACATCTAGGTTGTTTCCAGGTTCTGGCTATTACAAATAAAGCTGCTATGAACATAGTTGAGCAAGTGTCCTTGTGGTAGGACTGAGCATCCTTTGTGTATAGCCCAAAAGCAGTATAGCTGGATCTTGTGGTAGGTTGATTCCCAGTTTTATGAGGAGCTGCAACACTGACTTCCAAAGTGGCTGTACATGTTTGCACTCCCACCAGCAATGGAGGAGTGTTCCCCTTGCTCCACATTCTCTCCAGTGTGAGTTGTCACTTGGGTTTTTGATCTTAGCCATTCTGACAGGTGTAAGATGGAATCTCAGAGTCATTTTAATTTGCATTTCCCTAATGGCTAAGGATGTTGAACATCTCCTTAAGTGTTTCTTGACCATTTGAGATTCTTCTGTTGAGAATTCTCTGTTTAGATCTGCACCCCATTTTTTAATTGTTTTGTTTGGTTTGTTGATATCTAGTTCCTTCAGTTCTTTATATATTTTGAAAATCAGTCCTCTGTCAGATGTTGGGTTGGTGAAGATCTTTTCCCATTCTGTAGGCTTCCATTTTGTACTATTGACAATGTCCTTTGCCTTAAAGAAACTTTTCAATTTCATGAGGTCCTATTTATTAATTGTAAATCTTAGTGCCTGTGCTATTGGTCTTTTCAGGAAGTTGTCTCCTGTGTCAATGCATTCAAGGTGATTTTCCACTTTTTCTTCTATCAGATTTAGTGTATTTGGATATATGTTGAGGTCTTAGATCCACTTGGACTTGAGTTTTGTGTAGGATGATAAATATGTATTGATTTGCATTCTTCTACATGTCGACATCCAGTTATACTTTCTCTTTTCCATTGTATAATTTTGGCTTCTTTATCAGAAATCCGGTGTCCATAGGTTTGTGGAATTACATGTGGGTCTTTGATTTCATTTTATTGATCCATGTGTCTGTTTTTATGCCAATATCATGCTGTTTTTATTACTATAGGTATGTAGTAGGGCTTAAAATTAGGGATGGTGATACCTCCGGAAGTTCTTTTATTGTACAGGATTGTTTTAGCTATCCTGGATTGTTTTCCATATAAAGTTGAGCATTGTCCTTTCAAGGTCTGTAACTAATTGTGTTGGGATTTTAACGGAGATTGCATTGAAACTGTAGATTATTCTTGGTAAGATGGCCATTTTATTGGAAAGTCTTTTTCCAACCCTTTACTCTGAGATAACATCTATCTTTAATGTTTAGGTATATTTCTTGTATGCAGCAAAATGGTGGATCCTGCTTTCATATCCAATTTATTAGCCTGTTTTTTTAAATTGGTGAATTGAGTCTATTGATAATGTGGGATATTAATGACCAATGATTGTTAATTCCTGTTATTTTGTTGGTGGGAGTAGTGTGTGTGTGTGTGTGTGTGTGTGTGTGTGTGTGTGTGTGTGTGTTTGTGCTTCCCTTTGGGTTTTGTAGTGTGAGATTATCTATTGCCTGTGTTTTTGTGGGTGTAATTAACTTCTAGGAGTTGGAGTTTTCCTTCTAGTATCTTCTGTAGGACTGGGTTTGTGGATAGATATTGTTTAAATTTGACTTTGTCCTGAAATATCTTGTTTTCTTCATCTATGGTGATTGACAGTTTTACTGGGTATAGTAGTCTGGGCTGGGATCTGTGGTCTCTGAGATTCTGCAAGACATCAGTCCAGGCCCTTCTGGATTTTAGGGTCTCCATTGAGAAGCTAGATGTGATTCTAAAAGGTCTGCTTTTATATGTTATTTGGCCCCTTTCCCTTGCCACTTTTAATATTCTTTCTTTGTTCTGTATTTTTAGTGTTTTGATTATTATGTGGCAAGGGGATTTTCTTTTCTGATCCAATCTATTTGGTGTTCTACAAGCTTCTTTTTGTTGTTGTTGTTGTTGTTTCGTTTGTTTTTTGTTGTTTTTGTTTTTTCAAGACAGACTTTCTCTGTGTAGCTTTGCACCTGTCCTGGATCTCGCTCTGTAGACCAGGCTGGCCTTGAGCTCACAGAGATCCGCCTGGCTCTGCCTCCTGAGTGCTGGGATTAAAGGCGTGCGCCACCACAGCCCGACTCTACAAGCTTCTTGTACTTTTATAGGCATGTTTTTATTTAGGTTGGGAAATTTTTCTTCTATGATTTTGTTAAATATATTCTCTGGATTTTTGAGCTGGGTTTCTTCTCTTTCTTTTCCTATTATTCTTATGTTTGCTTTTTTCATAGTGTTCCAGATTTTCTAGATGTCTTGTATTAGGAATTTTTTAGATTTAACATTTTTTTGGACTGATGAATCTATTTCCTCTATTGTGTCTTCAATGCCTGAGAGTCTCTCTTCCATCTCTTGTATTCTGTTAATGATGCTTGCATCTGTAGTTCCTGTTCACTTACCCAGATTTTTCATTTCCAGGATTCCCTCCATTTGTGTTTTCTTTATTGATTTTATTTCCATTTTCAGGTCTTGAGCAGTTTCCTTTATCTGTTTGTTTTTTTTCTTGGTTTTCTTTTAGAGATTTATTGATTTCTTCCTGTTTTTTATTTGTCTTTCCCTAATTTCTTTAAGGGATTTGTTCATATCCTTTGTAAGGATCTCTATTATCTTCATAAAGTAATTTTTAAGGTCATTTTCTTGTGCTTCAGCTGTGTTGGATTGTTCAGATCTTACTGTTGTAGGATAGCTGGGCTCTGGTGATGCCATATTGCCCTTTCTGATATTGATTGTGTTCTTACACTGGCATTTACACATTTGGATCTGGGGTGATTTTAGGTCTAGGTGTTGTCTTTGTTTGTCTTTGTTAAATGGATGTTTTGCTCCTGAATTTCTCTTTCCTCTCTGGTCTTCTGGCTTAAATGGCCAAAGGTTCTGGTTACTAGCATGCCTTAGGGTTCAGTAGGGTGTGTCCTCTGGGTTTTAGGGGCTAGGGCTCCCTAGATCCAACCTGGCCTTTGCTGGAGGCCAAAGTCCTCTTCTGAAGTTGCAGACCATATGGAGCCCAGGAGAGGGGATGCAGACTGGGGTCCCTAAATCTGGTCTGACCTGTGGGGTCTCTAGGACCAGCCTGGCCTCTAGTACAGCTGCTGGTGCTGGAGTCCCTAGATCCATCCTGTGCTCCAGTAAGGCTGAATTCTTCTGAAGTTGTAGACCTGGGATTCCTAGATCCAGCCTGGCCTCTAGGGTTCCTAGGAGCAGCCTGACCTCCTGTAAAGCTGCTGGGACTTGTGGGCCCGGGGATCCCTAGATCTGGCCTGGCCTCTGGTATAGCTGGAGTCCTCTGAAGTTGTAGACCAAGACACAGAACCTCTCATTGGTATTTGAAAGTCTGTCTCTTACTTAGGTTTATTCTTAGCTATTTTATTATTTTTGAAGGTATTATGAGTAGTATATTTCCCCTGATTTCTTTCTTGACAAGTTACTTTTCATATAAAGAAAAGTTACTGATTTTTGTAAGTTAATTTGGTATCTTGACACTTTCTGGAAGTGTTTATTAGGCTTTATAGTTTTCTGCTGTCTTTAACGTCTCCCAAGAGTCAGACTATGACATTTTCTCATGGGAACAATTTGACTTCTTTCTCCCCTATTTGTATCCCTTTAATTTCTTCCTCTTGCCATATTGCTCTGGATAAGACTTCAGGGCATGAACTGAACATGAGTGGAGAAATCAGAAGCATTTGGATACCCTTATATAATTCATGAAATGCTTTCAGTTTTTCACTGTTAAGTAAAATGCTGTTTATTCACATATAGAAGAACAAAACTAGATCTTTATCTCTCATTATTCACAAAAGTAAATTCCAAATGAATCAAAGATCTTAGCCTAAGACCTAAAACTCTGAAACTACTACAGGAAAACAAAAGAAAAAAAAAAGATCTAGACATAAGTGAAGACTTTCCGAAATGGATGGTAAAAGCTCAGGAAAGTAGCTTGAGAATTGGCAAATGGCATTGCACGGAATTCCAAAACGAGTCTGTACAGCCATGAAAGAGAAGAGCAGAGAGAAAGGTACAGCCTGCAGAATGGGGGATTCTTGCCAACTCTACATCTGACAGAGGATTGATACCTAGAATCTATTAAAAATTAAAATTAAATACCCTATCACCAATCATCCAGTCAGCGAATGGGCAAATGCACTGAACAGACAGTTCTCATAGGAAGAATACAACTGGCCAATAAATATTTGAAAAAAAATGTTCAACATCCTTAGCCATTAGGAAAAGACAAATTATAACTCTACTGGGATTCCATCTCACCTCAATCAGAATGACAATGACCAGGAAGACAAATGACGAGTCCAGTACGGTGGCTTTCACCTTTAATCTCAGCATTTCAGGAAGCAGGGGCAGGCAGATCTCTGTGAGTCTGAGGCCAGCCTGATCTACATAGTGAGTTACAGAACAGTCAGGGCCACATAAGGAACCTGTCCTTAAAAAAAAATAGAAAGAAAAAAGAACGAACGAACGAATGAATGAAAACAAATGACAACAAATGCTGGCCAGGATATTGAAAAGTGAAACCCTGCTCGCTGCTGTAAAAACCAGTATGGAGGGTCTTCAAGAACTGCGAATAGATCCAGTTTCATTATTACTGAATATATAACCAAGTATCTAAGTCAGCACAGCATAGAAATACTTGAACATCTGCATTCATTACTGAACTATTCACAACAGGCGAGGTATGTGACCAGCCTAGATGGCCGCCAAGAGAAACGTAAATAACGTTATATATTTTATCTAGTTATAAAGAAGAGAGAGATGATATCATTTGCAGGAAAATATGTGGAACTGAAGATCATCTTTTCAAGAAAAATAGCCTAACTTAGCCTGACTCAGAAAGACAAACATATTTTCTGTTGTAAAACAGAATCTGAATATGACATGAAGTATAAGGGGGACTATGAAGGGAGGAGAGAAAGTATGGAGGGAGGGAGAGGTGAACAGGAGAGAGCAATGGGGGAGAGAGACAAAGGACTTTCTTTCACAGGCAGAATCTTCCTTTATCATGTGTATTTATAATACATATGTATAGACTTATAAACATGCCACATGGAAACAGAAGGGGCTGTTGGGGTGTAAAAGAGGATGGTGGGGGGCCTATACAGGCAAGGTACAATTAGAAATACATATATATGTGTGTGTGTGTGTGTGTGTGTGTGTGTGTGTGTGTGTGTGTGTATACATATATGTAAAATGCCATAATAAAACCCGTTATTCTGTATGGTAACTACAAAAGTTAATTTAAAATGTTAACTACACGATTGCTGTTCATCATGAGTGTGACATAATCACTGGGAAGCTAATATCATCACCAGCTGTTTTAACAAAAATGTATATTTTAAGGGATCTGTTAAATATTCAGGCAAGCCACCATGGACACCCCAGTTAAGGATGTGGGGAGAGGCCCCAAATGTAACACGAACTGAAGTAAGGACAGGCTTGTCACAATATCCCAAGTATAGGGTGTTTATTATACAGGTTCTTGGTATCAGTTGCAACAGGGAATGTTATATGGTGTGTGGATTTAATTCTGAATGTAGTTGACCCTCTGTATATGTGAGTTCCATACACACTGCAAATCAAAATATTCAGGAAAAAAATTGTTGGTACTAAACATGTAGTTTCTTCCCTTATGTTATCACCTAATTAATATAACAATTATTTATATTAAATTAGGCATTATAGGCAATCTAGAGATCAAGCACAGTATATAGGTGGAGGACTGAAGAGGCAGTTCAGTGGTAGAGCACTTGCCTGGCATCAATGAGCCCTTGGTTCAACTCCCAGGACCACAGAGGGGCAAATGAATATGGGTCGAGTATGTATACGCAAGTGCTACGGCATTTCGTATAAGGTGGGGTTGGGGGGCACCTGGAATCAATCTCCTGCAGATATTGATAGACAATTCTGTTTTTGGAGAGGGACACTAGAGGGGAGGACTCAAAATCCTATCGCAGGATGGACATTGCAAAGGAAATGGGATATTCAGCCTATGGAAAGAACTGAGCTACGGGATCTTAAGCGGAAGAGTGGGTTTTATTCTTATAGAGAGATATCACACCCAGGAGCAGAGGTTTTAATGACTTTAGCTCTGCATGGAAATGTCTCCAACCTATGATCATATTCCAGACACTTCACAAAGCAGTGGGTGTTCTGCTATGGAAACCCTAAGCAAGGGGTCCCTTGTTCCTATACTTCCTTCTGACTTCAGTGCTCTGTGCTTTGGTGGGACAAAGTTCTGAGGACACCACATGGGTGGGGACATCCTTGGTGTTTGCCCACTGTGTGTTCCCTGAAATCTCCAGTTGTTGACAACGAGTCTCTTCCTGTGACCAGAGCTGAGGTGGAGAGAAGGGATATCTCCTTGGTCCCTCCCCAGGCTCAGGGACCTCTAGAAGGCAATATAAATGAACCAATTCATAGCTTGGACACTTGGGACCAGGCTGCCTTGAGACTGGTGTCTGGGCTCACCTCAGACTTTGCTTGAAGGTAGGGCTTGCTGGGAAGTGTAGCATGAATCTTAACAGTTCTTATTAATAAGATCAAACCCAAGGCCAGTTATTGGGGTGAACACTGGAAGATCAGAGAGATAGAACGAGCCACAGCTAACCTCACTTTGCCAATCCTCAGCTGATCTTGTTTCCTCAGACTGGAAGCCTCTGAGTCCTCATCCAGAATGGGTCTCAGCTGAACTGTGCTAGAAGCCTGAGTGCTTAACCAGCCAAATGCTTCTAGTTTCTGGTCCTCACACCTTATATACCTTTCTGCTTTCTACCACCACTCCCTGGGATTAAAGGCGTGAGTCACCATGCCTGGCCATTTCCAATGTGGCCTTGAACTCACTGAGATCCAGATGGATTTCTACCTCTGGAGTGCTAGGATTAAAGGTGTGAGTGCCACCATTTTCTAGCCTTTGTATCTAGTGGCTGTCTGTTCTCTGACCCCAGATAAATTTGTTAGGGTACACAATATTTTGGGGAACACAATACCACCACAGAGAAGCAGTGTGCCCAATGATGCAAACCATTTCTTTTCTTTCTTTCTTTTTTTTTTTTGGTTTTTCGAGACAGGGTTTCTCTGTGTAGCTTTGTGCCTTTCCTGGAACTCACTTGGTAGTCCAGGCTGGCCTCGAACTCACAGAGATCCGCCTGGCTCTGCCTCCCGAGTGCTGGGATTAAAGGCGTGTGCCACCACTGCCCACAAACCATTTCTTGGCAACAGTTTTCTTTACAGTGAAAGAAGGAGGTAGAGAGAGAAGACTAGGAGAGAGCCAAAAAAAGGTTAGCTAGAAATGGAGAGGGAGTAAGACGGCCTGCCTCTGTGTTTTGGTCTGGCATTGGCCTATTTGCTGGCATCTGATTCTCACCAACTGTTCAGACACTAAAGAGTCGATGCAGAGGAAAAGTAAAAGTTCATCAAGAGGAAAAACAGGCTTATTGCACTGTAGCTGGAGAGTTTTCTCTTTGGGTCCTGCCAAGCCCCGGCAGCCCTTTAGCCCACTTATAAAATAAACATACAGACGCTTATATAATTTAAAATACTTGGTCATTAGCTCGGGCCTATCATTGTCTAGCTCTTACTCTTATATTTAGCCCATTTCTATTAATCTATACTTTGCCACATGGCTCGTGGCTCGTGGCTTACTGGTACCTTACATCTTCCTTGTCCTGGCGGCGGCTGCAGGCAGTCTCTCCCCCTGCCTTCCTGTTCCCTCAATTCTCCTCTCTGTTAGTCCCTCCTATACTTCCTATCTGGCTACTGGCCAATCAGTGTTTTATTTATACAGAGGGATATCCACAGCATTGCACCATGCAGAACACACTCTTTCCTCCCAGCTGATGATGCCACCAGTAAGAAGACAGGAACTGTAGAAGGTGACAGAGTTCTGAGAGGCACGTGGGGTGGTGATTATGAGCTCTGGCGTTTGGCTCATGTGGACCTGGATTCATATCCCATCTCTGCCGTTTTTCAAGTTGATAAAGTAGTCACTTTTCCTCTAAACCTCAGCGTCCTTATCTGTAGGATGGGTAATGTTGATTTACCTTATCAGTCTGTGCCAAGATTTAAAGTGACACTTCAGTCTCAGTCTAGAAGGTAGCGAGGGCTCCATTTTGGTTATAGCTAATGTTCTTGATGGGTTGTATTTGCCTATCAGAAATGGCCCCAACAGGATCTCCCACCTAATATGCATTTCTTACAATGTGACTATAACTCTTATCTAGTGCTGGTGTCTGTGTGCTCTTGTTTTAGATGTAAGTGAAAATGTAACAGAAGCAGCTCTTTGGGGACTTGTCCTTTCCAGAACATCTGTCACAACCACTCCACAATCCTTCTGAAAGGACCGTGTCCCTCCCTGTTTGTCCCAGCATTCTAAACAATCCTTTAGATTTACGGAACTTAGAATACCTGCTAATCTTTGCAATGCCCCCTAAGTCTTTTATTCTATGTGTCAAACATGACACAAAGTGGCAGTGAGGGTTCATTTGCAGAAAAGTATAAGTATTTTAAGAAAATATGGAAACCAGCCCCAGGAGTTTATGTCCAGTTGTTTTGTACCAGTCAAATAAAGCAAAAAAGAGACCTGAGCCCTGGATGAGGAAGGCCTTGCTTGGCACATAGCCTTCTTGCCCATTGTCTCATTGTGTCTCTTTCCCTCCCCTGAAAAGCCCCTCATACCTCTAAGTTCGCCAAGATGGAGAACACCTTGAGAATGACCTCCTCCATCTTTATCAAGGCTGGCCTTTATGTGAATCTGATTCTTTCCTACCAACTCTGACCTCTTGAATACTGGTCTTTGAGATGCATATGGTGCTGTGGGACAGTCTTTCTGTGTGCTGTGAATATATGTTGCTCCCATTGGTTAATAAATAAAGCTGCTTTGACCTATGGTAAGGCAGGATAAGAGCCAGGTGGGAAATTCAAGCAGAGAGACAGGGAGAAGAAGGGCAGAGTCAGGGCAGATGCCATCCTGATGCCCAAGGAGCAAGATGCCAGCAGACCACTAATGCCATGGCCACATGGCAATATACTCATTAATAGAAATGGGTTCATTTAAGATGTAATAGCTAGCTAGCAATAAGCCTCAGCCATAGACCAAACAGTTTGTAATTAATAATAAGCCTCTGTGTGTTTATTTGGGACCAAGCAGCTGTGGGACACAGGAAAACTTCCGGTTACAGTGTGGTATGGACCTTACTGTGGTAACGGGCTTTGGAAAAAGTGGAAAGTGATCCTTTAAAAGTCTGGGCTGGGTCATAAAAAATGACACAGCATCTACTTGCCTTTTGGGGATGTCCACAGTTGAGCCTAGCCTCCCGCTCTTCTGAGGAAGGTCACACCAGAGCACGAGAGGCCCATTGGAAGAGGGACTCACAGATAACCCTAACTTGCGGGTCGTGTGAATGAGTCATGGTCAAAGCAGAGTTCCAGGCTGTGTAAACTAATGCTGTGTTGATAGATAAGCTGGCTGCACAGAACCTTGCTTTCATTGTGGATTCATAAACAGAATAAAGGACCTTTTTTTTTTTTTTTTAAGCCACACCATTTCAGGATGGTTCATTGTGCAGCAGTGGTAACTGACACTTGTCTCTTTTATTCATTCCCCAAACCTGTGTCTGTTTTGCCCGTATCGCCTCCTAATCTTTATAATTAACGTCAAGAAATAAAACAACGCATGGTAGGACCTATCGATGCTCTCGCCACATCTTCTGTCTGGGATCTTTCTGGCTACGGAGGGGGAAGGTGGTCAAATGCCACACGTGTTGAGATTGGGACACATGGAGATTCAGGAAACGGGGAGTTTGTTTGGAGATATCATACAACCAGTCTGCCTTGGCGTTAGAACAAGTTCATTCAGGCCTCCCAAAGCCCGTGAGCAAGGTCCCCTGACAGCACATTTTCCAGTGTGTTATTCTTTCTCTTCCCTTGTTGCTCGGTTTCTGCTGTGCTTGCATCGGGTATGTGCAGGGGAGTTCTCCGTCCTTCACGAGTTCTTAGCGGGGGCTGCCTGTGACAACAGACAGGTTAACAAGAGAAGGGCAAGCAAGCATAATCCCATGTGTACTGCTTGTACACATGGGACATAGCCAAGAGAAATTAACAGATCTCTAAATAGAACCGGAGAGTTGTTTTAGCCTTGAGGTTTTGTAGCTAGAGTTTTCCTGCCTGGCCCACAGTCAGGACAAATCTCTCTCACCTGCCAGTCCCACAGCTGCTCAGACCCGACCAAGTAAACACAGAGACTTATATTGGTTACAAACTGTATGGCCGTGGCAGGCTTCTTGCTAACTGTTCTTACAGCTTAAATTAATCCATTTCTATAAATCTATACCTTGCCACGTGGCTCGTGGCTTACAGGCATCTTCACATGCTGTTTGTCATTGTGGCGGCTGGCAGTGTCTCTCCAACTCGGCCTTCCATTTCCCAGAATTCTCCTCCTTGTCCTGCCTATACTTCCTGCCTAGCCAATGGCCAATTAGTGATTTATTTATTGACCAATCAGCAACACTTTTGACATACAGACCATCCCACAGCAAGGTTTAAATACATTGCTTCTCCAAGACAGAAAGGCAGATGTGGGGAAAGAGCCACTTAAGGGAAAGCCGCACGGCACACGGGTAAGGTCTGTTACACTGATGTGAGTGAGTGATGTTCACTGGTAGAGTCTAGTGGCCCTTCCCTCACTGACACAGAGAGGGAGGCATTCTTAAAGGCAGGGCCTCCCTTGCTAGCAGATATAATTTGTCTTAGAAAAGCTTATCTTTTCAGAGCGACTACTCAAATAGCCTAAACAACTCTTAGGCAAAAGAGGGCCTTTTAAGGGTGACCTCCTGAAGTCCGTCCTATGACTTTCTTCTTTTTCCCTTGAATTTCTTTAATACTCCCATGCCTCATCTGTGGTTTTGAAGTCTGGGAGATGAATTGAGGAATCAAAGATGAACTGATATACCAAGGAGGACTTCTGCCCTTCTTAGGAAAGCAAACTAATTTATTACACCACAGTCATGAGTGTGTGTGCATGTGTAGAGGGGAGTGCAGAGGGCATGGATAGAAAGGAGTACTTCTATATTAGAAGGTAAAAGACACCTCTCTCTCTCTTCTTATGAGCACAGTAGTTGTTCAGAATTTATTTTATTTCGCCCTAGTGGGAAGTTATCACGTGTACTGGACAGTTTAATGTCAACTTGACACAAGCTAGAGTCCCTGGCGAAGAGGGACTTTCAATTGAGAAAATGCCTCCGTAAGATCTGTCTGTAAGACATTTTTTTTTTTTTTTTTTTGGTTTTTCGAGACAGGGTTTCTCTGTGTAGCTTTGAGCCTTTCCTGGAACTCACTTGGTAGCCCAGGCTGGCCTCGAACTCACAGAGATCCGCCTGGCTCTGCCTCCCGAGTGCTGGGATTAAAGGCGTGCGCCACCACCGCCCGGCGTTTAAGACATTTTTTTAATTAGTGGTTGAAGTGGGTGGGCTCAGCCCATTGTGGGTGAGGCCACCCTCGGGCAGGTGGTCCTGGGTTCTGTAATAAAGCAGGCTGAGAAAGTCATGAGGAGCAAACCAGTAAGCAACTCCCCTCCACGGCCTCTGCATCAGCTACGGCCTCTGCATCAGCTCCTGCCTCCAGGTTCCTGCCTTGTTGGCGTTCCTGTCCTGACTTCCTTCAGTGATGGGCTATGGGTGTGGAAGTGTGAGCCAAATAAACCCTCCCCTTCCTAACTTGCTTTTGGTCATGGTGTTTCATCACAGCAGTAGAAAACCCTAACTAAAGCACTGAGTGTGGTCACTTAGAGCCTCAGGGCCTGTGACTACATGTTAATATCTTCCTGAAGAGCAGGGACCAAGTGAGAATTCTGTATTTTGTTCACCAAGACCAACTATCCTTTTTATTTCTTCATCCAGAACAGAAAAATGAGTGCTCTTGTCCCTCCGCACTGGAGACTCCATCTGATGGACTGTTGAAAATGGCCCCATCTCTCTTGGAGCAGTCATCCAGACCTCCCTGAGAGAAGGACAGGAAGCTGCTTGCTGTCTTCTGGGAAGAAGACAGTCTGTCAGAAGCACAACTTCTTCCAGGTGTGTCCTCTGCCTCTGGCCTGTATCACTTCTTTATCCCCTGAAAGATCTGGGGAGAGCCCTGGGTTCGCCTCTTCGTGCTCACGAGAAACTAGTGGGGATTTTACACCTCATACTGTGCCAATATTCCCAGTGATGTTGGCCCTGGAGCCACTGTGGAAAAGATGTTACTGTAACTGAAGGGTACTTTCAGCCTTAACAAAGAAGAGCTGTCCCCCACAAGTCTCGGGCATTGCAGTACTTGTTTCCTAGGTGACTATTTGGAATGGTTAGGGGCTGTGGCCTTGTTGGAGGAAGTACGTCACTGGAGGTGGGCTTTGAGGTTTCAGAAGCTCAAGCCAGGCCCGGTGTACTCTCTCTGCCTTCTGCTTGGGGGTCAATATGTGAACTCTCAGCTGCCCCACCACCATGCCTTTCTTCCTCCATCATGGACTCTAACCTTTGGAACCATAAGCCTAGTTAAATGCTTTTTTTTTTTGTGTATGTGTGAGTTGCCTTGGCCATAGTGTTTTATCACAGTGATAGTAAAGTAGCTAAGACCATATGAGGTCAGAGCCTGGGCCTTGGCCGCCCTGGAAAGCTAGGCTTGCTCACCCTTTCTCAGTAAGACAATCAGACAAGTAATAATGAAGGCCAATAGTTCAATGTGGCCACATTTGGAAAAGAAACAAATAAAGAGGTATGCTTGCTCCCCTAAGTCCATCTTCTGGGGTACAGACAAGAGGTTTAGATTAAAATCTAGGGCAAGAAGTATGCATAATTAAGTAGTCCCAGCCAAGGTGAGATTGCCTATCATCATTGTCTCAGCTCCAGTCTCTCCTGAAAGGTGGTCCAACAAGTTGTCCGAACTGTGTGACATCTTTTTGGGATACAAGCTCCTCCTCTGGTGGGTACCAGGCCTCAGCCTCCTATTTCTCCTGGCATGGGACCCCTACGTCAATTCTAATTTCCTGGGGCCCACTATTTCAATAGTCTAGTAGCCAAAGGGACTGGTATAGTGACTCTTTACACCATCTTCATTCCTGCCATGATGGCTACCTTGGTATCTTTCCAGGTCTAGTTGGTATAAAAACAGACTGACACCTTTTTGTGGTGATACATTGTGTACCCTAATAAAATTTGCCTGAAGATCAGAGAATAGAACAAGCCACTAGATTAAACATAGAGGCCAGGCAGTGGTGGCACACACCTTTAATCCTAGCACTCGAGAGGCTGAGATCCATTTTGGTCCCTGTGAGTTCAAAGCCACCCTGGACTACACGAGATTGACTCAGTCTAGGAGAGAAAACAGAGCCAGATAGTGGTGACACACACCTTTAATCCCAGTATTTGGGAAGTCACATGCCTTTAATCCCAGCAATAGGAAGTAAGTAATATGGGGTGGAGGGCGAGCAGAGAAAGGTATATAAGGCATGAGGAGACAGGAACTAGAGCTTTTTGACTGAAGAACACCTTTCAACTAGAGGCCTTTTGGCTAGAAAGCCTTTTCAGGCTGAGGAGTTGGTGAGGTAAGAGGTGGTGGCTGTGGCTTGTTTTTTTTTTTTTTCTCTCTGATTTTTCAGCATTTACCCCAATATCTGGTACTGTTATTTTTTTATTATTATTAATAAGACCTATTAGAAATTGGAGTTACACCTTTACCTCTCCGAGATGTTATCTGAGCAACTGTCATGAAGATGCAACCAAGGTTGCTGTTTCCTGCCCACCCCTTCAAAATGAAACAATAAACAATCGCAAATATAACAAACAAAAGCCAAATGGCATGTTTCCTAATTAATAGGTTTTCTGTATTGTGATAATAGGTTTCTCCCCTGACACAGTAAGCCAGATCAAGCCAAACTGAAAAAGTAAAAGAAGAGGTTTGTTTGAGCAAAGCAACTCCTGGGTGAGTTCTCCAGCCCTAGGGATTGGGCTGGAGAAGTCACATGCCCGAACTAAAGCCAGGAGGTTATATACTCTGTAGGTAAAGGGTGATGACGTGTTCACCACAAGCTGGGTTTGTGCCCAAGTATGGTCAAAAGCTGAGCATTTTAGGCGGGGACTTGGGCTGCTGGCAACTTCAGGGGAGGAGCTGCCGTGGCCACCAAGATTGTGGAGCTGGGCTTTTTGGTGCCTTTGCTTTCTTGGAGATTCTCTGAGAGGGTGGGGTTTGGAGAGAGAGAGAGGAATGGGGCTTTCCAGATCATGCAGGGGCGAGCTGGAGGTTCCAGCTGAACACTAATGATGTGAAATCATTAAGGGATAATCTCTGTCACTATGCTGGCTGTCACATACAGAATTTATAAAAGCCAGGAATCTAAACAAAAATCTAGAAGCCTGCTTAATTACAAGTAAGACAATTTGACCTTTTCAAAAAGGGCTAAATGGTCTGTTAACTGAGTAGGATAGCATGGCCGGAAGAAGTAACCTCTCTATTACGTCATTGGGAGAGGAAAGACGGAGCCAACAAGGGAGGCCACTATGGGAGGAACTGGACCATGAATCACGTCGGTATGAGTGGGCTTGTTGCATAGAAGTCACATGGCTCTGCACTCTGAGGATTTGGTGGCTTTTCTGGAGGAGGGGCAAGCCTCTGACCCTCTTCGCTAGGTCACAATGATCTCATTTGGGGGGCTTTTTATAGTTGGCTGTGAAATAGCCTTTCACCTCCATTGAATCAGAGTTAAACCAGATGCAGAGTATAGAGAGTAATGTGATTAAGGTGACTCCCTCAGACTGCCCAGTAGTCCAAGGGACACATTTGTGACAGTTCACCAGCTGCAACACTTTGCTTGGTGATCCCCAGGTAGAGCTGGCAGGCGAGACAACAGCTCTGTGCACTATGAAAGCGAAACAAGACAGGAGAACCACTTTCCCCACCCCCAAGGCACAGCTCTGCACTAGGTCAGACTGCGGAGGAGCAGAGAAATAGCTTGCAGCACATGGCTGAGCCCCCTTCTCGGCCAGAGCTAACCATGCCTGGCTGCCACGGGGACTTTCCCAGGGAGTGAGATCGGACTTGAGCACCAATGGAAGCTTCTTATCTGGCTCTCACCAGAGTCTTGGGGCAAAGCCAAGCTGCTTACACCGTATGACTGACAGTGGCCATGATTCAGGAGGGCAGGAGACCTGGCGGGAAGAAGGTATTGGCGCTGTCTTTGTCAGCCATTGCTGAGAGAGCAGAGCAGCGGAGGAGGAAGAAGCTCTTCAGCCCTGAGAGAGCTGGAGGCCTCCAGGTTGCCTAGCAACACTGCCCCTGGTGCCTCTACAATGCCACTCAAGCTTCTGGGGAACCATTCTTTGACTAGAAAGATGAGATTTCTCTTCAAACCAGTGGTTCCCAACCTTCCTAATGCTGCAACCCTTTAATACAGTTCCTCACGTTGTGGTGACCCCCCGCCCCCAAGCATAAAGTTGTTTTCATTGCTACTTCATACCTGTAAATTTGCTACTGTTATGAATCATAATGTAAATATCTGATATACAGAATATCTGAAATGTGACCCCCTATGAAAAGGTCACTTGACCTCCCAAAAGAATCACACACAGGACTGAGAAACCCTGCTCTAAACTGTGTCCACTGAGACAGGGAAAAGGTGAGAAAAGATACCCTGACCTTTGCACAATGGGGCATTTGTCTTTGACCCTCATACCTGGTGAGAGAGATTCCCATTCTCATCTTCATCCAGCCTTATTTCCATTTGTCTTTTGAGAAAGAGTTTCACTACATGACATAGGCTGCCTTTGAACTTGTACATTCTCCTGCCTCTAGCCTCTCAAAGACTAGGACTACAGGAACGTCCCATGTATACACGGTCTAAAGAGACAAATCTTTTCTCATTCTCAGATGCCTGGGACGACACTCATACTTGGTGACGGAGTGAGTATGGAGCAAGATGGCCTCCAACCACGGCTATGAATGAAAAAGCAGAAAAGAAAATACCACATGTATCTTCCCAACACTCTCCAGCTGATGAGGAAAGACAGACTTTCCCCTGAGATTTACTCTTGGACACATTTCCTTGACGTGCCTTGTTCTGGGTTCAAACTCGGCAGATAAAGGAAGGGAACAGAAACCAGGCCTCTTATCAGAACTGCCTCGGTCATTCTTCCACTGCTGGCCTCCTTCCCAGCCCGTGTACTGTCATTTATTCTCATGTCTAGAGTCCCTGGTGAGTCACTCTGTGGCTTGCTCAGAGTTTTTAGTTATACTCAGGAGGAAACATGAGCTGTAGCGCATCCCATCTTGCCAAGAGCTAGAGGTGCCTGCGTCTAAAGCATTTTGTTGTGAGATCATTTTAGGCTAACAAACATGTTGTAAGGAGTAGAGAGTCCTTGTGTAGTCCCACCCACTCCCCATTTGTCCCAGCATTTTATGTAACCGTGGGATATTAATCTAGATAAGATGTTAGCACAGGTTGAACTACATTGACTGGACTCCAGCCTTAATTTGTGTTTCCTTAATTTTTCCACTGATTCGCTTTTGTCTGTTCTAGGATTCCACATAACAGCTGGTCACAATACCTTCTCCATCTCTTCTAAACCAGACCGGCTTCTCATTTCCCTTCAACTTTCACTAGCTTGATACTTGTAAGGAGAAGGAGTCAAACATTTTCTAGAATGTTCCTTAATTTGGGTTTATCTAATGTGTTCTTGCTCATAGACCAAGGTTCTGGATTTGGGGGAAGAACTCCAGGGAGGGAAATTCCATTCTTGTTGTATCACACTAATAGACATGTAATGTCTGTTGACATGTAACATCACCTCAACATAGGCTGGGAGATGGCTCAGTGAGTGACAGCCACCTGCAGCTAAGCCTGGGAACCCATCCAGCGGAAGGAGAGAACCAACTCCTGCAAGTTTTCCTGACTTTCACAGGCACACTGTAGTGTAGCACACATATACACACACCACACATCACACGCACACCACACACACAAACACCCACCCCAAATAAATGTAATTTCAAAAGTTTTTAAAGCATGACATATCAGCGGTAATGTTAACTTTGATCATTTTGTTAAGAAGAATTTTTTTTCATGATAACATTACTATAAATCTCCTTCTATACATAATTTTCTAGAAGTGAACCCACATTCAACCAATACCAGGGGAAGGGCATCCCTCCCTGAAGAAGAGACTGTAAAATACTTGATGATTGATTGTTAAAACCACCACAATACCTGCTGAATCTGGGGAGAAATATTTTCAAGCTGGTCTCCCCTTAAGATGCCATCTACTAGGCAGGTGGTGGTGGCACACGCCTTTAATTCCAGCATTCAGGAGGCAGAGGCAGGCGGATCTCTGTGAGTTCGAGGCTAGCCTGGGCTACCAAGTGAGTTCCAGGAAAGGCGCAAAGCTACACAGAGAAACCCTGTCTCGAAAAACCAAAAAAAAAAAAAAAAAAAAAAATGCCATCTACTAATTTGATCACTAATCAATGCACATTGCCTGTGGTAATTACCGCTGTGGTGTTTTGATGGTGATTTTTTTGATTTTGCTCACTCCTACACTTATTTCTCTGGAAGTCTGTAAGAAAGATATGTTCCTTCTCCTTCATGTGTGTTTTAATTCAATCTGTTGTGTGGTGATATTTTATTTGTGCTGAAATGTGATTTTATTTGTATGTTAATAAATAAAGTTTGCCTGGAGATCAGAGGTCACAGGGAGACATAAACAGAAGCCAGGCCATGGTGACACAAGCCCTTAATCTGATCACATGGCAGACAGAGTCTCTGTGTGTTCAAGGACACAGCCAAGCATGGTGACACATGCCTTTAATCCCAGTACCAACCATAGAGACCTGGAGGTCTGTATAGACATGCAGTGATGAGGAAGTCATGTGGCTGGGCTTAGAGCCAATGAGAAGGCAGAACAGAAAGACAATAAAGGCACAGGTTAGACAGGAAGAAGCTCTCTGGGGAAGCTACATTGTGGTGGTAGGCTAAGGTTAGTCAGTGGCTATTTGCTATTTCTCTGATCTCTTTGGCTATTAACTCTGTATTTGGCTCTGTGTTTTTTTTATTTAATAAGACTGTTTAGAAATTCGTCTACACATTTGTATCAGAATAAGCTCATGGATAATGGATACTTATTCTTTAGGGTATAATCCAATATTAATATTATTTATTCTGTGGTCCAAATTGTTCTGGCTTTGACTGTTGAGAGCTTTTCAGGCCGGCTCTTGCATCCTTTTGACAGGCTCCCAGTGTTGCTGTGGCCCACCATCACCTATTTCTTCAGACACTACGTGCTTCAGGTATGGGCTTGCAGGGCAATATTTAAGGTTATTAAAATAAACACATTGTGCCATTTGAAGGGCGATCCCACTCATGAAGAACAGCTTAGCCCCGACAATGCTGGGAGCATGATGCCTTTGGTTATTGTCAAAGGAACAGCTGCTGTTTGGAGAACTCTGATTGGCTGCTTGACAGGGGACAAGCTGTGCTTTTGTCTGATCGCCCCATATTTAGCTCTCCCACAGATGCCAGGGGAGGCTAGAGCTTCACTTACCACCAACCCCCAGCCTCAGGTCCTGATGAACCAGCCGCTCTCACACATAAGAACTTTTGTATCATCCCCAGGCTGCTCAGTCTGTGCTTCTTGAACCCAGGGACTCTGACCATAGTTTCCCCACTCAGGAAGCCTGCCCGCCTGTCAGCTTGGCTCCGTGTTTGCCGTCCTGTTCTTGACTTCCGGTTCTTCAGCATCTTCCAAGTGGGCATCTAGAGTGTCTTCTTTCTGGGTTTAATGTCTGTGACCCTTCTCCTGGGCACCATCACCCGCCTGCCCTCTCCTGACCCAGACTTGGTGTTAGACAGACGTTGATGAGCAAACTCTCAGTTCTCTGGGCTGAGTGTGCATGTGGGGCTCGGCTTGCTGAGGAGAGGTGTGGCTGGGGCTACTGGGGCCCTAGCTGGAAGCTTCCAGAAGGGTGCCCAGTGGTTTCTCCTGCTGGACTTAGAGTCTGGAGTGGCTTTAGAGGTTCCAAGAACAGAATCAGCTACTTCAGATGTACTTGAACTTGGTGCAACCGGCCACAGGGAACCAGGCCAGCAGAGCGGCTCCTTGTGGGTGTTGAAAAATCCTGCTGTCGGTTACAGGGATGTCTGTGAGGGACTGAAGCTCTCCACACCCAATACTTCCATTTGGGATAAGAGTCTCCAGGTTGGAGTATGACTGGGGAGAATGGCTTTGAGTAGAAACGGCGGGCCTGGGAGGGTAAAGGTCAGGCATGCCACGTGAAGAAACATCCGCATTTTCCCAGGACGCCCAGATCAGGGGGACCCGGAGAGTCATAGCCAAAGAACTGCTGATTTGCTACGTATCTGTTGCTCATGTTCAGTCTCTTTTCCTCTCGTGTCCCTCCACACACAGGACTATCCAACAGAGTGACAGAGAGCAGCACCCGCCCACCACTGGAACAGGGAAATTGTCCCCTGAAAGATGCGCAGCAGCAGTGAAGCTGAGAGCCTGTGGAGCAGTGGGCTCTCCCAGCCCTCCTCACCCCAGGGGGTGTTTCCTAGGCAACCTCATGGGAGCTCTGGATGCACTACCTTGTCCGTGCTTCTCTCCCGGCCTCCTCCTCCCCCCAGACCCCGCCCAGCTGTGCTGTGGACCCCGAAGGAGGTGAGCACAAGGAGAGTCTTCCGGATGCCTGCAACGGCTGAAGGGTGGTGGCAATGCCTGGATTCGAGCATGTCGCTCACTTGGCGTTGCTCTCACCTGGCTGCCTCTCCCATGACCACGGAGGACATTGCAGAGTTGATTTCCTATCGAAGACTATTGGTGTCCAGCCCCTCTAGAGTCTTCTCCCAGGGTTCCAGAAGAGACGCTACCAGCAGCGAGAATTAATCTGAGGGACGTCGAATGAATCTATGTACACTGAGTTCTTTAGTCCATTCGCTTTATTCTTCTAAGTCAAAATCTACACAGTTTCAATTCTGTTCTCATCCTTAGCTCCTCCCTGTCCCTTCCTTTCCTGTCCTCTCTCATTCTTCTAAGTTCCTACCATTATCATCCTCCCTCCTCTCTTTCCAGTCCAGATTAAATACACATACAATCCACAAATCTCTGGCTCTGCCGCTTTCTGGTCGGGTGAGGCAAGTCTGCTCGGTAGCTAGGAAGCCTGTGTCATAGCTTGATGCACCTGGTATGAAAAGGCCCTTTTGGCAGGGCTCATGTCTTTAATCCCAGCACTCGGGAGGTAGAGGCAGGCGGATCTCAGTGAGTTTGAGGCCAGCCTAGGCTACAGAGTGAGTTCCAGGAAAGGCACAAAGCTACATAGAGAAACCCTGTCTCGAAAAACCGAAAAGAAAAACCATAAAAAGAAAGAAAGAAAGAAAGAAAGAAAGAAAGAAAGAAAGAAAGAAAGAAAGAAAGAAAGAAAAGGCCCTTTTGTTCTGAGTATAGTTAGAGGGGAAGTCTAGAGGTGCCCACTTGGGCTGTGGAAGAAAGGAGGGGTGCTGGAGGATGCCTTCCTGTATGCTGTGAATATATGTTGTTCCCATTGGTTAATAAATAAGCTGCTTTGGCCTATGGCAAGGCAGCTTAGAGGCAGGCAGGAAATCCAAGGAGAGAGCCAGGAAAGAGAAAGGCAGAGTCTGGAGAGAGACGCCAGCCTGCCACCCAAGAAGCAACATGCCAGCAGACCAGTAAAGCCACGGAATACGTGGCAAAACATAGATCAATAAAAATGGGTTAATTTAAGATGTAAGAGCTAGCTAGCAAGAGGCTTACCATTGGCCATACAGTTTGTAAATAATATTAAGTCTCTGAATGATTATTTTATAAGTGGCTTCTGGGCAGGACCAGAGAAAACTTATGACTACTAAGCGTCTAAGCTTACTTTGCACAAGAAACAAAGCTGTGTACCTAACATCCACCTGGCCTAGGCAGTGTCTCCATATGAATATTTAACTTAATTCAGGAGACTGGCAGGTGGTCTGAAATGCTTATTCTGTCTGCCGTTTGTCCTTGGATGTTTGAGAGGTATCTCAAACATCAGATAAAATGCTTTTGTCCGGAGCTAGCCCTGGCCTTGGGTGCTAGCTAAAGGAAATAATTACAGAAGGCAGACATATGATTTTAATGCTTAAAAAGGTGAAACAGAGCTGGAGAGATGGCTCAGAGGTTAAGAGCACTGACTGTTCTTCCAGAGGTCCTGAGTTCAATTCCCAGCAATCACATGGTGGCTCACAACCATCTATAATGAGATCTGGTGCCCTCTTCTGGATTACAAGAATACATGCAAGCAGAACACTGTAAACATAATAAATAAACAACATAATAAATAAATAAATTTTTTTTTTTAAAAAAAAAAGGTGAAACAAAAGCCTGGAAAAAGGAAGTCCTGCCTGTGTCACAGTTGGGGAAATTATCCAAATACCTCAAATGTATAGAGGAAACAGTGCCCAATGAATGATCAAATACACTGTTCTAGAAATGGAAAGGCTGCAATAGCACATGAGAAATTCATAGCAGGAAATAGCTAATAATTAAAAGCCAACATCACCAAGACTCCTTAAGACTTGGCTTTATCCTCTGGAAGGCCCTTGGCTTCTTCCAGGTGTAGCTTTGTCATAGCCAGCTGAATTCCTACTTCATATTTCTGCGTCCTGAGCAATTTCCATTGCTAGTGTTCTCTGTGGGTCTGGCTCCCAGGCTCCTTTCTCAAGAACACACACAAGCAGCCTCAAACATCTACCCAGAATTAGCAAACTCCTCAAGGCTGGCAGATGGGTATTTCTATTTTTAAGGAAAATTAATTTGACAAGATTCCAAGAGGCAGAATACCCTTAAGAACCAGAGGGGAAATGCCTGGTTGCCTTGGTAGTAACCAGGATGACCACGGATGCAGGGAAAAGAGAAATGGCCTTACTGTAGGAAGCATCTCTCCAGGTGACATTTCAGGAAGAGAAAGATGTAGTCAGCTTTAAAATACTACTATTTTAGGTGGGCTTTTCTTAGATATCTGCTATTGGACTTAATTTTTAATTTTTAATTTTTAAATATTTGAGGGTAGGTTATTGACAGTCACTACCAATGCTGAGGTAGCTTGGGGATATGTGGTACTGCTCACCTCTCCCCCAGTTGTTCCCAGACTTCCAAGCCTCTGGAATTACGTCTTTTCCCCTTGTTCTATATTGTTAAATTCATGTCAGTTCTTAGGGACACCAGAGTACCTGCTTCGTGGCCTTCTCATTTTTGTGATTTGTAGCTCCTTATCTATTGTGAATTGACAGGTCCATTTTATTGTGTTCAGTGTAAGAATGATTAGATAAAATCCTAAGGAAGATATGACTATTAGAATTAATAAATTCAGCAATGTCACAGGATCTAAAAATCTGTTGTAGAGCTTGTGAGGTGGCTCATCTGGTAAAGGCACTTGCTGAAAAACTTCATTACCCTAGTTTGATTCCTGGGACCCACAAGGTAGAGGGAAAAGAATGGATTCCTGCCAGTTGTGCTCTGACCTTCACACACACTGTGACATGCACAAGCACATCACACACACACACACACACACACACAACATAAAAATATCTATTATATCCTATAGATAAACAACAAACAACAAAAATGCAGTAAAAATCATTTCATTCACAACAGCATTAAGAAGAATAAAATGTTTAGAAGCAAGTTTAACAAAAGAAGTATGAGATATGTCCAATGAACTTTATAGAATTTGTTAAAAGAAATCTGACTATGTAGAAAGACACCCCGTATTTGGGGATTATAGGGCCCAGCATTGTTAAGGTAGCAATTCTTCCCAAATTAATCTGAATTCCTGTACTAATTCCAGCTGCTCTCCTGTTTTTTCTAAAATGTGGAAAATCAAGCAGTTTGATAGTTGTTCTGTTACTCCAGTAGCAGAGTAACACAGAAGATCCAGAACAGCCCAAAAATTTTTAGAAACAGAGTGTGTAGGGCTTTCACATCTCCTTTGAAAACTTACTATTAAGCTATTAACAATGAAGACAGTGTTGTACTGGTGTAAGGAAGAATGGACATATGGATGAACAGAACAGAGTTAAGTGTTATGGGCAGTGGTAGCACATGCCTTTAATCCCAGCATTCAGGAGGCAGATGCAGAAGGATCTCTGAGTTCAAGGTCAGTCTGGTCTACAGAGAGAGTTCCAGAAGAGTCAGGGCTACACAAAGAAACTCTGTCTCAAAAAACTCTGTCTCAAAAAACAAAACAAACAAACCAACCAACCAAGAGTTATACTGTAGCCACCGAGATTTGACAATGATGCCCTCAATAAGGGAAAAGTTAGTGTGTTACACAAACAATATTTGGACAATTGTAGACCTAAATGTAAATGCTAAAAAGATAAATTTTTTGAAAGAAATGACAAAAGAAAGTCTTGAAGACTTTGCATTAGTCTTAGATTTCTTGGATAGGAGACATACTGGAAACTTTTTCTTCAGAAGATACCCATTTTGAAAACGAAAGGTCAAGCTGTACACTGAAAGACATATTTGTAAACTGCATCTGATAAATAGTTTGTATTTAAATACAAAAATATAAAAGCAATTCAGTAAAATAACTCAGTTTAAAAGGTAGCAGAAGAATAGACATTTCATGAGAGAGGATGCACGCATGCCTCGTAGGGAGATGAAAAGCCTTCAGGCACATTCTAACTCAAGCTGCAACCAAGTATCATCACTGCTCCTCTAGACAGGGTCTAACAGCAGAATGAATGCCAGGGGAGTTGTGAGAAAGTGGGAACCCTCAGTGTTATGATCAGCTTATGAGTAGCATGGAAAACACCCTGTTGTTAGAAAGTTAAGCATAAGCTTAATATATGTCCAAGGACTTGCATGTGTCTACACAAAAGAAATGAAAATGCCTATTCACACAAATATTCATAGCAGCATTATTCTGAATAGCCCAAAGCTTGAGCCCAAACACCTACCACCAAAATAAATGTTGTATGTCAATGTAACTAAATATTCTAAGAAGGATGTGACGACAAATGACACAATGTCTAGGAGCTTAACAATCATCACACTTTGTGACAGAACCCAGACATAAAAAACTAAATGCTACATGATTCCCCCATAGAAATACTCAGAAAACTCAAATATGGGGCTAGAAAGTAGAAACTCTGTTGGCTAGGGCAAGATGGATTGATTCCCTTGGGGTGATGAAAATATCCCCAAAATGGATTCTGGTGATGGCTGTATGCATCTTGATAAATTACCTAGAAATTGTTGGATTATAACACAAGACGGATGATTTTTATGATATGTAAAATATGCCCAGGATAAAGTAAAAGAAAGCATACTCAATTGCTAAGTTTTCCAGGTACACTTCCTCAAGCAGAGGACTGGAACTTATTTGCACGAGAAGTTGTAAAGGTTGTCTTATTGTTTGGTTTTGGGTTTGAGTTTTTACAGAAAGCGATGTCTGGGGGGCATGTTCCATTTTTATGCATGGCCTCATCTTCCTTTCTGAAGCAGAACTGTTGTTCGAATCTTAGGTGGTCTTTCAATAAAAAACCCAGAGCCAGATATTGGAGTGAAAGCTGAAAGATCAGAGAAGCAGAGCAAGCCACAGCCAACCTCACGTCTCCAACTCCTCAGGTGATCCTGTTTCCTCAGACTGAAAGCCTCTGAGTCCTCACCTGAAAGGATCTCAGCTGAACTGCTTTAGTTCCTGTTTCCTCACGAGATATATATATATATATCCTTTCTGCAGCCAGTAATGACACTTCCTGTGATTAAAGGCGTGTGTGCTTCCCAGTACTGGGATTAAAGGTGTGTGCCACCACTGCCTGGCTCTGTTTCCAGTGTGGCCTTGAACTCACAGAGATCCAGACCGATCTCTGCCTCCTGAGTGATAGGGTTAAGGGTGTGTGCCACCACTGCCTGACCTCCGTGTCTAATCTAGCGGCTGCTCTGTCCTCCGATCCCTAGGTAAATTTATTAGGGTACACATTGTATCACTACACAGAACTTGTATCAGTGAGTCCTTAACAGGATAAAGGCTCTAAGGAGCCACGAGCAGCATCTACCTGCCACCTGCTCTTCCTTGTCCTCTCCTGGGGGCTCTGGGGAAAGCTACTGTCACAGTGCCAGCTCTTCCTGTGACACCTCTAATTCAGTCTACCCTTCCTAGGTCTGCTGCAGCTCTGGCCATTGTTCCGTACAGCCGATTACAGGGGTGGCCCTTTTACTGCATTCTTGTTCCCCACATGCTGGCATGGGGACAGAAATCTTGTCCTGTAACCCCTGTGCCCTCAGAGGCTCAGCAAGGCATCTCATGTCATTGTGGCTTGACTCTTCTGCTCCTCACCCTCAAGGTGTCAGGTTGCTGGGAAACGGATCCTGAGAGGTGGTGAGGCTTCCAATGATGCTTCCAACGGAGACTAAGGGGGGGGCAAGGGCCCAGTAGCAGGGGCAAGTGAGGAAGCCGAGCCAGGTGTGTGCCCAGGCAGCTCTTTGGTGCCAGTCCCTGGCATCCCCGGGCTCTTCTACCAGACATAGAGGTTTCCTACTTAGTCTTCTGTTTCTTCGATTTTTTCTGCCATTCCTTACTTGATTTCTCCATGTGTTTAGAAGACAAAACTGGGAACCGTGGTGCATGTTTTCAGATCTACCAGAATGGCATGGTGCTCTTTCCGTAAATAGGGAGAAAACAACAACAACAACAACAACAAAAACAAACAAACAAAAACAAAAAACATAGGTTGCATTCCAATAGACATCTCCCCCACAAAAGAAGCTCTATTACTTTTTGTTGCTGATTGCATCTACTAATGTTTCGTTGGATACCTTCTACAGGTAAACAAAATTTACCTTAAAAAGGAAAACACAAGACATAAACCTTTTTACCAGTCTGTGGTTCTTTGTTGTTGTTGTTTTTTTTTTAGTTTATGTCATTGGGATATTTAGTCCAGCCCTGTGCATTTTATAGATAAGAAGATTGACATCCAAAGCGAGAAATACAACGAGCAAAATAAGCAAACAAAACCTCAGTAGATTAGCCTAGCTGGAGAGTGGCCCAGGCAAGATGGCAGGCCAGTTTTGCCTCTGCCAAGGTCAGCAGACTCCCACCCCCAGAGCCCACACCATGTGGGATACACAGCCAACGAGCCAGAGGAACAATTTGATTTCTGCATCTGGGTAAAAATAACTCCCAAATATTGCAGACACCTAGAAGACCACAGACTCAGGGGTAAAAATAAAGCTTCGGACAGAACAGATCTTGTCAATCTAATTTCTCCTTGCCCGGGAGCTGCATGACTGGAGGAAGCAGCCTGCAACCTGAGAGTTCCGTTGGACCAGGCAGGGCCGCTCTGTAGGTGGAGATTCTTCTTGTCAACTTTGGTTGGGGTGTCTGGGGAACTTCCTGAGCCTCTGTCACCCCCAGGTGGAAGTCATGCCCAAGGTAGACGGCACAGCAAAGCGAAAGCTGGAGGCCACAGTGGCTGAGCCCCAGGAAAGATTTCACTTGCACGATTTTGGGCTTTAATATCAGACATTTCCCACAATGCCTCTGTCCTCTGCCTGGAAGTGGGATCCAGCCTTCCCAGCAATCTCCAGTCCCTGGAATCAGTGTTTCCCTTGATGGCAAAGGTACACTGAAGGGGAGTTTGTTTACAATTTCTTGCAGCCCACTTCTGGGGTTGCTGAATGTTCCAACACATTTCTTCTAGGCCCAGTATAGAAATGAAGAGCAGCCGGGTGGTGGTGGCGCCCACCTTTAAAAATGCCAGCACTTGGGAGGCAAAGGCAGGCAGATCTCTGTGAGTTTGAGGCCAGCCTGGTCTTCAGAGCAAGTTCCAGGACAGACTCCAAAGCTGTGTAAAAGAAACCCAGTCTTGAAAAAACAAACAAACAAAAAAACCAAACAAACAAAAAATGAAAAGCATAGTAACATCCAACAATCCCACAGCTATCACCAGCTGCAGGGTCTGCTGCCAGATTTCAGGGACTCCAAAGGTCTGTATCCCATCCACAAGTCACTTGGCACTACATCTGCTGTGCCCCTGAACAGCCGGACTCCTGTGCAACCTCACCTAGATGTCTCTTCTTCTTCAACTAGCAAAGCTTCCTCTGACCTTCAGACCCAGGTGCTGTTCCCAAAGGAAACTTCATGGCAATGGCGGCAGCAGCAGGGGCGATTTTCATAGGAACAACGACAGGTCATTAAGCACCAGGTGTCCACCAGTATGGTAGAATGGTTAGATAACTGTCTGTCGCCAGTCTATCTAGGTTCACATTCTGATTTGCCACTCTCCTGGCCTTGATCAAGTTGCTTAAGGTCTCACTGACTCAGTTTCCCCCTTTACAGATAGAGAAGGGTAATCGAACCTCCCTTATAGAGTTTGTTTCTGTAACAGGGACTGGCATTTGTCTTATTAAGCTGCAGTCAGGAATAAATAAGAAGGGACCCGGGCAGCCCTAGCCTAGGTTACCCTGGCATTGGCTTGCCTAGTTTGGATGCGCACTACCTGTCTGTGGGGCTGAACTTCCGAGTGTACCGTGCCCAACACCATTTGGGTAACATCGTCAGTACAACATCGGTAACAACCTGAGTACATTTCAGCTACGGCAGCAGGACTGGACTGCCTGACCGGAAAGTCGGCTTGCCAGGGTCAGATTCCAGGTGAGCTTCTCTTCCTTGGCTTCCTCAGAAATGTCACTTCATGCTTGCAAGATGACTTCTGCACCTCCTGACGTCGCATCTGAGGAAGAACGAGGCCCCTTGCTTCAAAGATTTCATTTCCCCTTTGGGTACTCGCTCCCTTACCCAACTCTCCACTCAGGAGTCTGACATAGATGGAACTTGTCTCCAGGTTTGGAAAAGGACCTTGAGGAGCCTCTGCAGGGGACAGGGAGGAAGGAGAATGGAGTGCAAGCATCCATTCCCTTGTCTCTGCTCTCTGAGGTAGTCTGGGGCTGGTGGCCGCCACAAGCATCGGTTCACATACAACTCTCCAGGGTGATACTTCTTGTCAGGAGCGCTCTATGCCTAGGAATCGGAGTTGCTCAGGTTGTTAGAGCATCCATGGTCTCCTGACCCTGCCGCTACCTTCATCCTTGAGCTAGCCCAACCTGAATGTGTCTCTGTTTCTTTCTGAGTGTTTTAGGCCTCACAAGCTTCCTCCTTCTCCAGACTTTCATTTATGTTCACCGGTCACATCCTGGCCATACAGTCACTTCTGTCTGCTGATTGTTGGAGCAGTAGAAATGCCACCAATGTAATGAAAGCCAGGGAGAAGGGTGGGGATCATTGTTGAATGAGCCAGTCATGGTATCTGCTACCCATAGAGGAAAAAAGGAAACAAACAGATTTCCAGGCTTAAGGCCAGCCTCAAACACTAGTCTCCACCAGGCACAGCATGGGCCTCTCATAATAGGAGGTTAAGTTCACTGGCCAGATGTCCAGTCAGAAGAAACCTTGACCACCATCAGTCAGAGTTGGCTCTCTAAGGTAGCATCTGATGGGGAGCATCTCTGCTGTGGTCATCTAGAACCAGATGCCCACGGGAGCTGGATGGAAGTCCATTGATGAGGCAGCGCTTCTTCAAGAAGAGCCCGGGAATCCCAGCACTCAGGAGGCAGAGGCAGGTGGATCTCTCAGTTCGAGGCCAGCCTGGTCTACAGAGCTACTTCCAGGGCAGCCAGGGCTATTACCCAGAGAAACTCTGTCCTGAAATCCAGTTAATCAATTAATATTTTTAAAGTGGAACCCAGGTTTTTACTCCACATGCCATTCGGCCTTCTGAGGCCCCCAGAAGGACTCTTTGTCCTCCATCTCCCGTCATGTGAGGGAGTGCCTGGTTCTCTCGCCTAGGCCTCCTTTGTTTCTATTGGGGGTCCTCCACTCCTATAACTTTCTGATTCCTGCAATCCAGATGTCTTTGCAAAGAATCCCCAAAGTGGCCACTCTTTTTCCATTTCAAAGACAAATTTGGCTGGTGGAGTTGTGCTGGCTGATCTCAGCACTTGGCAGGCACAGGAAGATCATCATGAGTTGAAGGCCAGCCCATGGCTACGTCGCAAGCCCCTACCCCAAACACCAAACCCTTCTAAATATGTCCGTCTTCAAAACTATAGTTCTAGAATTATTACTGACTAAGGCGCCACATCTCCACTCTTTCTGTACATCCAGATTTCCCAAGCTCCTGAGCACTTTGAATTGGCAAGGGCATATGTGTCTCCTTCTTACCTCCCAGCCACTTACAAGATCCCCAGGCTGGGGTGGTGGGCTCTGCAGTCGGTTTCACATAACATCCTTTCACTGTGCCCAATCCACAGGGTGCACGCCGGAGTGATGGTGGTGAGGGGGTTCCTGTTGAAGGACATCCTTCAGTATGTTCAAATGCATTAATAACTCTGCCTCCCCAGGCACAGGAAATCTAGGAAATCATTTGAAGATGGAGTCTGGGAGTCCAGATGGAAGGTATCAGGCGCTCAGTGGCTCCTGCCTGCAAGTGTGGACCTTATGGGGGAAGCTGGATTAGAGAAAGGCTGGACTGAGCTAAAGAGATTGGCAGACTTGCTGGTACCTGGGCAGAGACAGATTAAAGAGGTCAGGGGAGGTGGGATAGAGCAGTGGGGGTAACGCAGGGTCTCTTAGAGGAAAGGCATCCCTCCTGAGCAGTGTTTGAACCTGGGCAGGTCACTTTGGAAGGAGTTGCTCACACCCTACCTCGGCCAATGCCAGCATTGGAAATGACCTTGAAGAGCTTAACTCCAACTGTTTCGGTTTTCAGACAAAGTGATGGAAGCTCAGAAAGGCCAAGTGCTTGATTCCAAAGCTCATAGCCAAAAAGTCAAGGAGCCGGACTCAGGGGCAGGATTTCTGACTTTATATCTGATGTCCCTTCCTTGCGTGAGGCTGTGCCCTCTTCCTTGTGACTTCCCTCCCTCCTACCCTACCTTTCCCTCTTCCTCCCTCTCCCCTCCCCACTTTTGACAAGGACTCATGTAGCCCAGGTAGGTTGGCCTTGAACTCACTATGCAGCTGAGGATAACTCTATATTCCTGAGCCTCCTGCCTCTACCTCCCCTGTGGAGGGATTACAGGCATATGCCGCCATGTCTGGGGTTCTTCTTTCACTGCGTTTTTATTAAGAAAGTGTTTTCAGTCAGTCATTCAATAAACATCGAGTACGTGATATTGGCTGCTGGGAACAAAGGAAAAGCCTCCACCCTGGGAGTCTCCCATGTTGCAAAGAAGGCGACCGTGAATCAGTTAGCAATACACTGTAAACTGTCGTGGGTCAGGCTGTCTGTGCCATGAACAGACGAGGGCCTGAGATCAGGCACAACTTCGTGAAGGATGGCCAATAAAGTAAACAATTCATTTCCCTCATTCTCAAGCTTTAATTAATCATCAGCTACGTCCGATGCTGGCAACAGCCCAGGCACGAGAGTGACGTGGGAGAGGGTGGGCTGGGGCTGGTAGAGAATATGAGCATGAATCCTTTCTGCTGCCAAGCTGAGGTGGGCAGCAACACTTCCCACTGGTGAGACGGGGCTTTTATTGACCAGAATCATTTTATTGACCAGAGATGGAGCATAAAATGAGAAAGTACCAGGGGTGACTATAGCAAGCGCATGCATGCACACACACACACACACACACACACACACACACACACACACACACACAGTGAGCCCCGTCACGGCAGGTTCTGTATGATGCTTGACTGTGTGAACTCCAGGTTCTGGGAGTCCAGCTGCCTATTCGTCTAGCTATGGGAATGATGACTCTATTTCAGGCCTTTCTACCTCATCGAAGTGGTCGGAGGCCTCTGCTTTCCCGGGATCTGAGAGCATCGACCTGTGCCTTCCCTGGGAAGCCATTGCTGCTGGGAGAGCAGCTGCTCCCCCAAATTCTGATATTCTTTCATGCAGGGGCCCTGCCGTGTTAATTAGAAAGACTGCATGCGTAAAACACTCGGCTTTTCTTTTCTTTCTTTCTTTTTTTTCATTGCTCAAAAAAAAAAAAAAAAGTTGTTTTGATGGGAGCCATGAGTAAATGTGCAAGGTCTTGCAAAGATGTGTGAAGAGTGTGAAGGAGGTGCTGCCTCCTCTGACACCCACCTCTACACACCCCGAAGTGGGATAGCAGAGCACCTTGTCCCAGATGGCCTGGATGGCTGTCGCTTGTACTGGGAAGAAGAAGCCATTCTCCTGGTGGCTCCCAGTTGAACCCAGGCCTCATGAGCCTGCAGCATTGGGAAGGCTGGTCCTCTCCAAAGTACATCCTGACAAACACCAGCTGGCTGAGACCCACATGCCTCCACCTGCGGCAGCCTGGGCTCACACATGGGTGGGCTGCTCCCTCCCAGTTCTGGGCTCTGCCTCCAACGTTGACCACCTGGACTGGCGTCCTTCAGGGTACCAGGGAGGGGATGAATAGGCACACCACAAAATGAGGGAAGTAGAAAAGGGTGGGTCCTAGGACCCCAAGCTTCCATCTTCTTTTGCTCTCCAAGCATCTTTTCTGATGGGGAAACGTAACTGAAGAGTCAAGTATGGATGGTGGGGCTTGTTTTTCTGCACACCTCCTCCTTTTCCCCCACCATGATCCCTGGCAAGATGCAGCATTTCCTCACACCCCTTTAAAGGCAAATCCAATCCATAAGGCACTAGTTAACCTGCAGATGTAGGGATTCACGTTTGGTCACAGAATTAGGACAACTCAAGCAGATCTTTACGAAAGGGAAATGAGTGTGGCGGCTCACGTGCAGAGACAGGAAGGAAAGAAAAACTTCCATCCGGGCCCTGGTTCTCACTGCTGGCCTCAGCTTCTCCCCTCTCCAATGCTGTCCCATGATTCCTTTCGTTCTCCTCCACTCCTGTCTCTCTCTTTCTCTGAGAACTCTCCAGAGGACCTGTGGGTTTCTCTCTGGCTTGAGATGACTAGGTTAGACCCTGCTCCTGCAATTCATGTCTCCTTTCAACACTAGCTTGGCAGTGGCCTGAGCTGCTCATGCACTGTGAGGATCAGAAATAACCAACATTGGTCCTTGTCGCCGACAGAATTAAGTATGTGAGACTTCCCAAAAGGGTAGGGGTGTGTGACGTTGGACATGAGAGAGCCCTGCCCACTTCTCTCGAGGCCTCACTTCTCTGCTTGGTTCCTTTCTACTCTCTCGGGACTACTGCAGACACTGAAAGGCCCTGTCATCTTTCCATGTCTCACAGGCTCTCTATCTCCCAGACCCAAGCAGCGCTAGTCATTCTTGCATTTGGTTTGTAATAGAAATTTTGGAACGTGATTTCAGCTCATAGAGGAAAATCACCTAAAGGGACTCTAATCTGCTTCCCAAATGCACATAGAGCGACAGTCTCCTCAATGGAATGGAACTAATCACAGCAAATTGGTTTTTCTGGTACAAAACCGTCTCTCCAAATCTGCCGCACAGCTTCTTCTTGGAATAAAGCAGAATCCGAGGCTCACCACGCTTATGCCTCTGTTCCCAGCTCACCATCTGGACAGCTGTGCACCGAGGGCAACAGGGTAATCTGTGTGGGTAGGAATTAATGAGACCACAGCTCTTAGGAGACATGCTTGAGCTGTCGGCCCCTTCTCCAAACATGGGTGAAGGTGGTCTCAGGGGCCCCAAATCCACAGACAGATTTCCTTCAGAGCTCTGCTTGGGGCTGCCATTGCTAAACCCCCACCCCTGCCCCCGAGCCGACTGGGGAGAACCGGCAGGGACATGAAGATGGGGGAAGTTTTTAGATGGCAGTTATCAGACACGTTTGTTAGTTGGAAATGTCAACATAGATACTGCCACAGCCTTCGACCAAGAAAAGAAAATGTTTGAACCCGCCCATAAGAATTTAAGTAAAAAAAAACAAAAGAGAGGGTTAGCTGATTTTTTTTGCAAAAAAAAAAATAATAAGTTTTTCTTTCCTTTGTGCAAGATGGAGATCCAGTTTTGATTGATATAGAGAGCCAATGGTTACGATCCACTCACTTCAAGGGATTTACTTTCAATTAAAAAAAATCTATTATCATCTATCAATCATATTTCTGTTATCTTCCTATGTGTATATATATATATATATATATATATATATGAACAATGTTAAATGAATAGCTATAAAATAGATAATACAACAAAACTATGCACCACTGTACACATAGGTATGTATAATAGCAATAGCAGTTTGCATTAAGGCTGTCCACCCCCTTGCTAGCTTTCCATAGGTGCCTAAGAGCACGTTTATTGCTTCTATCATAGGACAATAATTAGAAAAGCTGGCAGACTAGAAACCAATCTCAAATTGCCATTGCTTTGGGAAGGCAGAAGTATTGATTTCAAGAAAGTTTAACTCATAATAGCTAAGCATCTCTCCCTTCCCATACTCCCTGGTGACTTTCTCAATTCCTCTCCAAGCAAAAAGCTGGTATTTTCTGTATGGGCTATGTGTACCCACCTAGGAAAATAACACACCACGGGCTCGATGCCTGGGCTTTGAAACTGATTTCCTCTCCACAGCACAGGCAAGCTCTCTGCTGCCCCACCCAGCCATCTGAGCACACTGCCTCAGGCCAGGAGCTGGCCGATGGTGGACATGGTGTAGATTCAGGACTGGTGAGGGGCTTTGTTTGTGCCACTACAAAGCAAGGTTGCTTTCTCCATGTGGCTCCCCTTCTCTGGGGCTATATCTTCTCATGGGGTTAATTACACCAACCTGAGTCTCAGGGAGTGTGAGTTAATTGCCAAGCACTTCACAATTATGAGGAGCCCATGAGGTACTTCACCGCCATAAAGCATTACATCTAATTATTGTTCATAACGATAAAGTAAAGGTTTGGAACCAAAGAGTCTCCCATGGCAACCTTAACTCTCTCTCTCTCTCTCTGACACACACACACACACACACACACACACACACACACACACACACAATTAAATGCAACTCATAAACCTGCCATGTTCCTGGGGAAATATTTATTTTTTCTAAGTGGAGATGAGTAGGCAGCATGGGGAAAGGATTCTTCTAAGTGCCATCGACAGACCTGCTCCCCAGTCTGATGACACTCCCAACCCTGCTGAATCCCAGCCAAGGCCTCACTTGCTCTGCGGCAGCAAAATCGTTATCAAGCAGACAGCATGCGGATGTTACGTGTGACTTTTTTAAAAATGGTGTTATAGCTTGTCAAGAATAGTCCAAGGTGACTGAGAGTGTTCTATTAATAAACCGAAGCGTGCCCCTAAATAAGCAGTCTAGGAGACTCTAAACGACCCATCAATGGAACGGCTATTTACAGAGAGATGAAGGGCTGCATCTCAGAATGAAGCAAAAGGGCTTGGACACAGGTGTAGCCATTTGGTTAAACGAAACCCCTGAAAGTTCAGTACCCCATTATGACCTTATTTACACAGAACTACTTGACACTCTACATATGGCTGGCTGGAGACATCTGTAACATGAAGTAAGTGGCTGGTTTTAACTTGTGAAATCCTGCTGCCATCAAGGAGAAACCCTACACTCGTGCACTGATGGAAGGTTCATCAGTTGCCCCCCTTGTCATCAGTAGGAGCCAGGAGACTTGTCTTCTTCTGGTCTACACATGTGGAGCCCAGGCGTATTTTCTCCTTGGAAAAGAGAAACGGACTCGTGTGTGCTTGGTTTCGGCATGGAGAAAGGAATGGTAGGTGCTTCCTGTAAAGTCCTTGGGGAGATGGTGGTGCCCCCCGTCTACACATGACTTGGTTCCACTGTGTAGAGCTGTGCAGGCAACAAGAGGAGATCTGTTTCTAGAAAGACAGTGAGAGCAGACCCTGAGCCAAGGGAGGGACGCTAGGAAGGCAGAGGATAGATCTGTGACGCTCCAGCGAAGGGGTGCCCTAAACAGCTGCCATTGTAGGCTGTGGCAGGAGCCACAAGGGGCCAAGTCAGTCTACATGGGTAGTGCTCTCTGCCTGTGCTGTCTAAGGAGGTGTTGGAGGAGGGGGGAAGAGGAGGGGGGAGGGGGGAAGAGGAGGGGGGAGGAGGAGGAGGGGAAAAAGAAGAAGAAGAAGAAGAAGAAGAAGAAGAAGAGGAGGAGAAGGAGGAGGAGGAGGAGGAGGAGGAGGAAGAGGAAGAGGAAGAGGAAGAGGAAGAGGAAGAAAAGACAACTACTTTCAATTACTTTTCCTGGTAGACCTGTCTTTTAGTAGTTTACAGACTAGATATGGCTGGGGCAAAAGATATAAACGAGAAAAGACCAGGACAGGCCCCCAAGGAGTGGATAAATAATGGAGCATTAACTAAGGCAAGTTCCCACGGAGCAGCAGGGTCAGCAGTGAGGTCAAGGTGTGGCTCTGAAAGCTTCCCACTTCGGGTAAAAGTACAGGCCTCAAAGACCTGAGCTGGACTCTTCAGCCATTTTGAGACTTTGGGGAAAATATTTCACCTTGCCAGGTTGCCATTTCCTTTTCCCGAATAAGGGACAGTTATGGTGTGTCTTCAGAGGTAATTCTGAGAATTGAGAGATGGGCTACCTTTTTGTTGACTTTGGCAAAATCAAATATTTGCCCCATTGCCTGACACACAGTGGATATTCCATAAATCTTAATGATCATTAATATTAATAGTTGAGGTTGAGGATGTGGGGAGGGATATAGGTGGAGATTTCAGAGTGAAGAGCCCTATGAGTATTTATTATCCTAAATGCTGACATACAAAGCTCACAGCTGAAACTCAAGCTAACTTTGCCTCTTAAGCATGTGTCTGGCAGGCCAATTACCTTCGTGCCTCAGTTTGCTGGTTTGTCTATAGGGATGATTACAACAATATCTATACATGTGATTGTCCTGTGTAAGACACAGCCTAACATATAGTGTTAGATAGTGTGCTGGTTTCTTATTATTAGCGTGTTCTATGTTCATATATAACCACCATAACACTTGGTGTTAAATATAAAAATCTATTAATTATTAATCCCCATGATTTAAGCATGAAATGTTTAGCTGACAAAGTAGCCCATAAATATGTCTAGTACATGCTGTCATTAACAACTTAATGTGCTTACCCATTACAAAATCCTTGCTTTTGATTCTTTTAATTATTGAAATTTCAATAGAAATTGAAATGCAAAGATTCCAAGCCCTGGGGAAAGTGACAGAGTTTGTACTTTCTGCACACAGGGAGACCAAAACTAGAGTGACAGGGAGGGAGCCTGTGTGGGCAGCCCAGAAACGCCTGTTACTCCCTAGGAACACCCTTTAGAAAGAAGTTCTGGCCACCTGGGGGAAAAGGGGGAAAAGGCAGTTGCTAGAACATGCATGGGAGATGTGACATCATTCCTCTGTGAATTCATGCATGTGCTTACCCAACAAATACTCGCTTTGTGTGCCAAACCCTATGCTGGGCTCCGAGGTACCACAGTGAGTGGCTAGATATGGCTCTCAGGTTGCTGCTAGGCCCGTGATAGAGCAGATGGTAGCACGGGTCATTTTTAAAGAGAGGAGGTTTTGAGCTACCCATGTTGGTAGTGAAAAAGTCCAATGGTGCAGAACAGGAGGGAAACCATCCAAATGTCTTTTTGTGGGGCAGAACCAATACATTTTTCTAAAGTCAGGTGAAATACTTTAAGCCCCAGACAGCTGAGTGCCACTAATTGCAACCAAAGTATCACCTTCATCAGGTTACAGGTTCCTGGGACTTGGGTGGGGGATGCTGAGGAGGTCACAGGAGCAGCCATGGGACAAGGTCTGAGCTGAACGAAGCCTGTGAAGTCTGCTCCCCTCTCCAGATCTCTGCAGGGAACGTCCCTCTCTTCAGAGTGCTATAAAGATGGCTGGCATTTAAAAGCAGATTTCCATTTTATATTTCTGAAGAGCCTCAAAGACACACATGAAAGGCCAGAGACACATAATAAAATCTGTGATAAATGGGTTTCCCCACTCCATCTATCACCTCATGCCACAATTCTTTGCCCAATTACCTTCCAAGGAACATGTGAAGTTTAAAAATGAAGTGGGAGCTAGAACCACTCATTAGTGATGCTGTTGGTGTCTCCTGCACCGAGATGTTTTTCTTCCCCAAAATGGGGAACATCTCAAAAGTGTGGGTCTCTCCTCAAAGGCTGGGGATCAGCTCAGAGTGTGTGATCATTTTCTTTTTCGTGTTCTTCACACACTCTGACACACCCGAGGCATATTCAGGGAGTTTGGGGTTAGATATAGCGAGTTCAAGTGTGTCAACAGCAAGTTTTCCTATCATGCAGAAAGTGCGTGCCAGTGGCAGCTGAGAACGGAAATGGGAAAGTGGTACCACTGAAGGAAGATGGCACAGAGAAAATGGAGACTCTTTGCTCACAGCGAAGAAACTGCTCGCTAACTGCCTGGTCTCGAGTGCCAGCGCTTTGCTCCATAGTTAAAGCCTCTCTTAAACAGGATTAATTTTTAGAATGACAGGTAATGCCACCCACAAGGGGAAAATAACTATTTATGCATCTTCCCAGATTACATATTAAAAGGCATTTCATTGCAATTTAATTTAGTAAGTCAGAATCCTCCCCGAGATGAGTTATCACGATCAGGCGTGAAGCTCATTAGCTGAGGGGAATGGCAGAGAAGCAATGAGAATGGGGAGATGAGACAGAAGAGAGTCCCTGGGCATGCGTGGTGTGTCGCCTTCAGCAAAGCCCCTGTGGAGGGCCTGTAGAGCCTGTAGCCTGTGCTGAAGGTACAGTAGCTCTTCTACAAAGCAGTTAAGCAAAAGTGTCGAAGTGTGCACACTGCCCTCCACGAGCTCGGTTTTTAAGTGAAGGCTCCGGTACTTACCATTACAAAATAAATGTGTAGTTCTTGAAAATAATTGCCAACCTTTTTTTAAAGGCACAAAGAAATGAGCAGTCATTCTGTCTTTCTGATGTGTTTACTCCTATGACATTCTGAAAGAGGGACAGTATTTGATGGGAAATGCAAAGGCCCTGAGGTGGGAACATCTTGGTGTGTCTAAGGAAGAGCAGAGAAGCCAGTGTGCTTGAAGAAGTGGAGGGGCTTTGGAAGAGGAGGTTAGAGACAATGTAGGTGCTCATAGGCCATAGTAAAGAGTCGGTGTTTTATTGTGAGTGCTATTGACAGCAATGAAGGAGATTCGTTGGAAGAATGCCTTAGTTTTCCATGAGAATTTGGTTTTCTGAAGAGGGTGGAGGTTAGCACAGGGTGGAAACAGGAAGAAGTTTTAGTAGTCCAGGCAAAACATTGTGATGATAATGATGATGATGTTGTGATGGTGTTGTTGGCGATGATGGTGATGATGATGGTGATGATAATGTTGTGATGGGTTGTTGTCGTTGTTGTTGGTGATGATGATGTTGTGACTGTTGTTGTTGGTGATGATGATGTTGTGATTGTTGTTGTTGGTGATGATGATGTTGTGATGGTGTTGGTGTTGGTAGTGGTGATGATGTTGTGATAGTATTGTTGTTATTAGTGGTGATGATGATGACGATGATATGATATGGTGGTGGTAGTGGTGGTGGTGGTGGTGGTGGTGATGATAATGTGATGGTGGTGGTGGTGGTGGTGGTGGTGGTGGTGGTGGTGGTGATGATGATGGTGATGATTTGATGGTGATGATGATTTGATGGTGTTGTTGTTGTTGTTGTCAGTGGTGGTGGTGGTTCAGGCAAGGATGAAGTACCAGAGGCAGTTTAATCAGAGCAGGATTCTGGTGGTGACTTAAGGTAATTGCTAAGGAGGTTAACCTTCATGGTCAACTTGCCTGGATTTGGAATCACCTAGGAGACACACTTCTGGATATGTCCATGAGGATATTTCCAGAGAAATTTAACTGAAGAGGGAGGATCCACCCTGACTGTGGGCATCATCATCATCCCATGGGCTGGTCTCCTGAACTGCATTAAAAGGAAGAGAGGAGAAAGATAAGCACCAGTGGTCATCTCTCGGTGTGTCTTGACTGCAGAGCCAATGAGACCAGGGCTCAAGCTCCTGCCATCATGGACTTCACCACCATGCTGGCCCTTACCCTCATACTGTGAACCAAAGCAACTCTTCCTTCCTTAAGTTACTTTTGTTAAATATTTCATCATAGCACGGAGAAAATACAAACTTAAAAGATTACTGATAATCTGCATGGGAGATGTCAGAGATGGGCAGAGGATGAGGCCCCTGGTTTTGCCTTGAACAACAGGAAGGAGAAACAGCAATGTATTTCAAAGTGGAAGATTATTGAAAATGAACCTGGCTGTGCATGTGTCACATTTGAGATGTCACTTAGACCTCTACGTGGACATGTCGGAGTGGAGGGGCAGTTGGGTTTGACTTATCTGGGCTACGGGGTTAGATCTTGGCAACACAGACATGCTATTGAAGGATGCTGAGTACAGGAGATCACTTGGGAGGGATCAGGGATGGAGATGAGACCAGTTCTGAGGACCACCAGCATTTAGAAACTGGGACTGAAAAGGAACTTGAGAAAAAGCAATTGGTGTGTCCAAAAGTGGAACAGAGTGATCCTGGTGTCCCAGAAGCCCGTGGGCATAATGCTTGAAACAAAATAGTCAGCTATCCAACGCGACAGCTGGAAGACTGGGTGACACTTGTGGAGAGGCACCCATTGGTTTTAGTGAAGGTGATGTTATCTGTGGCCTTGACAGGAAAGCTGAGGTGGAATATTGGAAATGACTCAGGTTTCCATCATCCTTGAAGCCCAACCCCAGGGCACTGCTTGTTCTGGAAAGTTCTTGAGACACTTTTTCCATTGTCTGTCAACGTACTCTCTCCATCCAGCTCCACACTCACTTACACAAGCACTGTCTACCCAGGAAACTCCTGTCCCTTCTAAGAGGGACAGGAGCAGCAGCAGCTGCCACCTAGTTTGTTTTGGTTATTTATATATATATAACAACTAGACTGGGGGAAAGTCAGTTAATAAAACACTACTAAATGTGCAATTTAATTTTTGTGACAAACTTTGAGCTCAGGCTGGCTGTGAACTCACTATGCAGTATGTAGCTGAGGCTGGCCTCAAGCTCAACCCTCCTGCCCTGCCTCCTTGGGTGCTGGGATTGCAAGAACGCACTGGCGTGCTTGAATACTGGCGTTCAGGTGTGCTACTTTCAAAGTGAGAGGCAGAGACGTTTCACAGGCTGCTGACTGAATGCACAGCCACAGAACCAGGCTCAATATTTAGCACTTAACAGCAGATACCTCAGAGAAGGTGTGAGGACATTGTGCTCTGGAAGAGAAAGCCACAGAGGCATGGAGGGCACAAAGGACACCAGACTTCAGAGAAATATCACCCTCTGTAAAGTGAACATCATTGACACTTTGCATTTGGGGGACATTTTAATTTCTTCTGTTAGTGGTAAGAAGGGATGAGTTGTTTTTTTTTTTTTTTTTAACATGCCCCATTCTGGAAATGGTATTTCATCGTTCTTAAAAGCAAAATGAATCATTCATTTTCCTCATACTCCTTGATCAGTCAAACAAGAAGTTTGGCTTCTGTTGGAGATTCTCATTCCACAACATGTAACATGAAGTCAGGGGGTCTTGGGGACCACAGGTAATAATGGAGGCCAGGATCATGACTTGAGGACATCATATTGGTCTCTCTTTCCCTTGTCTGACAGACAGGAGCAGTGTGCAAGTCCCCTCCAGGGGCAGTGTTTCTAGCACCTTCATGTGAACACAGAAAACCCCAGGGATGTTAAGCATGGGGGCGCACACCTTTAATCCCAGCACTTGGGAGGCAGAGGCAGGTGGCTCTCTGTGAGTTTGAGGCCAGCCTGATCTACAATGTGAGTTCCAGGCAGCTAGGGCTGTCAAACAGAGAAATTCCATCTAAAAAAAAAAAAAAAAAAAAAAAAACAAAACAAAACAAAAAAAAACCACTAAATAAAAACCCCAAGGGATGATTACTCGGATGTGTCTATATGAGAGACAAGGGTTCATTTATAATTCTAAAACTTAAGCTGGTTAAACGCCTCATCAAACATAACCAGAAAATCAAATGATGCAGAGAAGCATAGGTAACGAAATCTCAACAGCTGAAAAAGGATTGGCTGGAGGTATGAAGGCGGGGTAGTTGAGAAAGTAAAAAGCGGAGTGGGTGGCACATACCTATAAGCAAAATAGTGAGGTGATGGATATGGGAAGATCACTGGGCTTGCTGGCCTGCTAGTCGGGTACAACTGGTAAGCGCTGGGTTCAGTGAATGACCCTGTTTCATAAAATAAGGTGGAAGGTTACTAAGGAAAACACTGACAACCTCTGATGGACACGGACACACACACACACACACACACACACACACACACACACACACACACGCAGAAAGCTTAGATGAGCCACAAGGGCATTATGCTAGGTGAGAAGAAAACAGTCACAAAAAGTCATATACTGTGTGATTCCATTTATGAAACAAATATTGAAATGGCAAAATTCTACAAATGGAAAACAGATTGCCCAGGGTTATAGAAGGTGGGGAGGCTGGATAAAGGAAGACTGTGACTGTAAGAGCTTGGCACAAAGGAGATCAAGGTTTAGTTCTGTTCTCTCTCTCTCTCTCTCTCCTCTCTCTCTCTCTCTCTCTCTCTCTCTCTCTCTCTCTCTCTCTCTCACTCTCTCTCAATTAATTACTTAATCAACTTTTGCAACAACTGAGTCCAGTTAGGGCTGCCCATATGTACATGGCTGAAGGCCATCAATTGGAGCATGGGAAACTTATCAGGGCCACATCCTCCAAGGAAATGAGCTCTCTCTCCTGCAAGAAGGTAACTGCCAATAGCTCCTCCACTAGGGGGTGGGGCCTCGTGAGCCCCTCCCCCACCTGTGAAACACTGACTGGCTTGCTCTAGTGCAGATCTTGCACATGCACAGGCTCTGTGAGCGCACATGCGCAGCAGCCCTGTTCTGTCTAGAACATAGTTTTTTTTTGTTTTGTTTTTGTTTTTGTTTTTTTTTTTTTTTTCTGCCACAGTCCTCTCTGACCTCCGTTCCTTATCATCTTTCTACTCCTTCTTCCTGAATGTTCCCTGGATCTTGTGAGGGAGGAGGGTGTGATACAGATGTCTTATTTGGTGATGAGCACTCCACAGTTACTTAGTGTCTGCTCGACAAACATTTTGCCGAAGTCTCCATGTGACCTGCTGTGGAAGGATGCTTCTCTGAGGAGGGCTGAGAGCTGGACTAACCTGTGCTACAAAGACACGTGTTTAGAAGGCAGTTTAATACTATGTTCAGCTACCAAAACTAATGGTAGTAAGATGTCCTGTAGGGCCCATGACAAGTTCTGTATCTTGGTAACGGTGATGCTTACACAAATCTGTATCAATGGCATGCATGTGTGTGCTGACAGGTTCCAACGTCAGTTTCCTGTCTTTGGTATTGTATGACAGTTATGCAAGAAAGCAGGACCACCTCTGCCCTATCTTTGCAATGTCCTATGGTGATACTTTATTTGTGCTGAAATGTGATATTTTATTTGTATGTTAATAAATAAAGTTTGCCTGGAGATCAGAGGTCAGCAAGTCATACACAGAAGTCAGGCAGTGGTAGCGCACGCCCTTAACCAGATCACATGGCAGACAGAGTCTCTGTGTGGTCAAGGACACAGCCAAGCGTGGTGACACGAGCCTTTAACTCCAGTACCAACCATAGAGACCTGGAGGTCTGTATAGACAGGCAGTGATGTGGAAGTCATGTGGCTGGGCTTAGAGCCCATGAGGAGGCAGAACAGGAAGGCAATAAAAGCTCAGTTTAGACAGGAAGAAGCTCTGTCTGTGGAAGCTACTGCTGGTGGTAAGTTAAGGCTAGTAGTGGCTATTCCTTCTGATCTCTTTGGCTATTACCTCTGTATTTGGCTCTGTGTTTCTTATTTAATAAGACTGTTTAGAAATTCGTCTACAATGTCCTGTGAATCTTTAATTAATTCAAAATCAAAAGTTTTAAAAGGCCACAACACACTGTGGGCCAGGGAGTGAGAAGCCAAGCCACAGGCTGGGAAAATGTTCTGTATACATTTATCTGACAAAAGGCTCCCATTCAAATATATAAAGCATCCTTACAAATCAGTTTTTTAAAAAACACAAATCAATCAAAATGGGCAAAAAGAGAGAGTTCCAGTTTCCTAATGGGCACTGGATTTTTAATGCTCAGCAGCATTGGTCATTAAGAAAATGCAGATTCAGTGCAAATTTAAACCGCAGTGGACTCTCAATACGCAACTATGAGAACAGTCCAGATGAAAGAGACTGATGTCAGATCTGGTGAAGGTGTAGAGCAATCAGAATTCCGCTCTGTTCCAGCCAGGAATGTAAACTGGACCAGTTAGTCTGGAAAGCTCTAGCGTTTGACTTTCCCAGGGAGCTAGTAATGAAGATTAGTATGCAGGGAGTTGATTGGGCAGTATGTTCAAGACCAATGTAGGAAGGGGCGCATAGGGGAGGAGGGGAAGGGAAGGAAGGGGAGACTGGGTACAGGGAATTAGATGAAGGCTGTCTTGGGGAGGAACAGTGATCTGGGGCGAGGCAACCAATCAAATCATCAATCAAGGCAATTCCTGAAGAGGACTGATACAGAGGTTGGCTTCCAGCCTCACTGTCCCCGAGCTGGGGATGTAGTAACACGACACAACTCGCCTCGTCCTACCCTTGAGTCACCTGGCTTTACTTCCCAGTTCAGGGAGCAGCTCCTCCAGCATCCTTGGACAGAACACGATCTGTTTCATCTGACTCATCTCATCTTCTGCATCCTCTTCCTCACGGTCTAGATTCCCTCATCCTCCACACTGAACTGCTGGGCACAGTGGCTCATCTGCTGGTATGACTCAGACTCTCATTCTTAGAAAATGCCTTCCCACCATTTACCATGGCCATCTCAGGCTAGGATTACTGGACTTGGCTGTGTGTGCTCATGCGCAAATCAGAGATCAATTTCAGTTACTCTTCAGATAATGTCTACCCTGCTTATTGAGACAGAGCCTCCCATTGGCCTGAGACTCATCAATTAGAGTAGGCTAACTGGTCGTGGAGCCCTAGTGATCCCTCTCTGCTACCCAGTGCTGAGACTGTAAGTGCATACCACCATACCCCAGTGAGTTCTGTGAATCCAAACCAGGTCCTCGTGTTCACATGACAAGCTCTTTACTAACTGACTGAGCTATTGCTCCCACTACCTGCCCTCTTGCCAACAAGATAGAGCACAAATGCACAAACAGGGACCTGGTTACTCTCCTCACAATCTGGTCAACTGTGTTTGTCAGTTCAATGCTTGTCTATTTGTTTATTTTTCTGCTAGCTGCCCTCTTGGCCTAAAATTCCCAACCAGTAGTCATATCTCAATGGCACTCTTACCGTGTCCCCTGTTGTAAAGGTTCCCTTCTGGGAAACAGGATCTCTGACTCACAGAGGCCCAGAGGCAGGGATGAGTCATGTTAGGTAAACTCAGGCTTCTTCTGCCCCTTGGCTGCTGGCCAATATGTTCAATATTCTAAGTATACAGCATGATATGAAGGTTGTTGACTTAGCATGGATACCCAGTCCTTCCAAGATGCTACCTGCAGACAGACACATCAGCTGCACCTTTGACAGGGTTATTTCATCTCTCCTGAGCTGGGTGATTCTAGATTACATGGTGTTTGACCTGACTAGTGGACCCCAAAGTCACATACCTATCCTTTGCGTTAAAGTAGGGGTTCACTCTGGGAATCTTCCATGGTAATGGAATTGAGTTAAATCATCTGGGCAGGAGAGACCAGTCTATATCTAAATATTCACCTGTTCGTGTCCAAATGAAACAGGGCCCTTCATTCCACTTGTTGAGTGGGAGAGGTCCAGCACAATCAACTGTTCAGCAAGTGATGGGCTGGCATGCTGAAGAGATGGTGTGGTATAAGGAGCTTATCAGTGGTCTCCATAGCTGGCTGTTTGGATATCCAATGGCAGCTCTAACAAGATCAGCCCTTGCCACTGGCCAATAGGTGTGGTTGGCTGACTCGAACTGGTTTGGTCCTTATTGGCCGCATAGCGTTTTAAGGGCTCCAACAATGGTGAGTGTTCTCCAGTAGGTGTTAGCATGCACAGCAGGACACTCACACACCATGCTTGCTCCTTCACATTCATTCCTCTCCCTGGGACTTCATTATTCCTGATCTTGCAGTTTCTCTCCTTCCGAATCAATCCTTAGTCAACTGGATAAATCACTGGTCACTGCCTATGAGCCTATTAGTTTCTAACGGGGCCATTTCTCTCATCACATGGTCATTGGCCGTGCCTAAAGCTTTCTCACTCAAGGAATTTCCCCTCATTACTATATTCGAGTGCACTCCTGTGAGGCATCATGCATGCTTGGCTTATCCTCACGTCCTTAACAACCCATGTATGAACTGGACACAAGCTTTCCCCTCCTTTGGAAAGAATATCTGGAAGGACATGTTATTGTGTCCACTGGAATGACATCCAAGGTCAACCTCTGGCCTCTACATGTACACACACACACACACACACACACACACACACACACACAGAGAGAGAGAGAGAGAGAGAGAGAGAGAGAGAGAGAGAGAGAGAATAGCCTTTAATTCTAGGAGAATGGGTAAGAAACACCTAGGACCTTCTGGGATAATGGAGAAATGTTTTGTATCTTGATCTGAACATCAATTATGTTGAGGTTTGTAAGCAAAATTCAATTATTAACCTATACACTTAAGATTCGTGGACTTTATATATTAAATTTTTTTTATTTTATACCTCAACTGAGAAAACAAGTTACATGACGTCTGCACCAAAGCAGGAATTAGAAATAGAACACTTTTTTTTTTTTTAGACAGGGTCTCACTATGTGCTTCTGGAGGTCCTGGAACCCACTAAATAGACCATGATAGCCTCGAACTCACAGAGATCAGCCTGCTTCGCCCTTCCGAGTGCTGGGATTGGTATTAGCCAGCACACTCTGCTTAGAATACAACTTACTAAAGGCAGGCTGTATGAGTCCTTAACCTGCGATGCCTCTCTTTTGATCTCTTCTCAGACATTTTTAAGAGGCCATGCCTCAGGACCACTTGGTATTGATAAGTTACTTGAAATCCCAGGGCTGTGTGTCTCTTTGCTCTGATTTTTAAGAGGAGGCTGAGAGATTTCTGCTTTCTCTCTACAGCAGCTTCTCGCTCCAAAATTCTGGAATAATCTCCATCTCTGGAGCAAACTGCCTCCTAAAAAACATGAACATGCTTGAGTCCCTTCACCCATCTCCAAATCTCTCAGAACTGGTGTCCCTCTCCTGCTCTGGAAACATCGGATGCTCCTATTCCTTAGCTATTTTTCAAATATCCTGACACTTCCCCTTCCCCATCCCCCAAGGCTTTCTGGGTATGAATGATTTAGCAGGACTCAGTAATCAGATATTTAAAGGGACACTCTTCTTTTAAAACAAAGACTTTTACTGTACACAAATGAACCACATCAACACCAAGAAATGACTTATATACCACCTTGTTTTCATGATGAACACGCTGGGCAATGGTCCTGTTGGTTGTTATACAATGGGGCCATTTTATTCAAGTTCTTGAGTCATTTCTTCATCTGTAAAATTGAGAGAAGGACCAGGAAGAACAAGGTTATTGTGGGAATTATGTCAGGAGGTATGAAACACTAAAACAGTTCTAGAACACTCTGAGCACCTGTGGGAGAATGTCCAGTGAGGTGGAGTTCACTGAGCATGTGCAGAGTACAGCCCTGAAAACCAACCGCAGAAGAAATCTACCATGTAGATCACGCCTCTCCCATGGGAGGGGCAAATCTCAAGCAGGAAATGAGCCCCACTGTGAAGAGGCGATAAGCCCCCATTGTCATCAAGGCAGACAGAATGATTTAAGTTATGAAGAGAATTTTTCTTTAAAAGATCGAGTTGAATGAATTATTAAAGACACGTTATGTGTAGGCAGTGTAATATCAGGCACTCTCAATTATTCATGCTTTATTGCTCTTCGTCTGTGGGTGTCTGAGCCACCTCCTCTGCTGCTGGGGAGTTCTGCAACGTCTTCTGGGCCCAAAGTGTTTTCTGATAATGCATCTCCCCAGCATGATCTAGAAGCATCTTACTCAGTTGAAATAAGCAGAAATTTTTGAATTACGCTTTTGGGAATACCTTCTTTGTGTCACAGAATCTATCATCTACTTTAAGATGTGTGAGAGTGAAAGTTTTTCTCAAAGTATGTTCGTTTCTGAATGCACTACCAACTCTCTGCTGGGCTGAAAATCTTGGTGTCCAAGGTGAGAAATAGCATTTGGAAGGCATTCTCAGCCAGCTCACTACTGCTTCCTCTCCTGGTACCTTAGAGTCTCAAATGGGCCAAAGTGCCCATGTACGAGGTTGAATTCCTTAATGTTAAGCAAGTTGATTATCCTGCCTATACATTCCCTAGGCTAGGTACATGTAAATGGGAAGGGGACCAAGATGTCCCCATGGTTCCAAACTACACAAATAGGAGAAAGGGGGTATTTACAAACAATTTTAGAGAGAATTTTGCTAAGAGATAAGAGCTCATGGACCAGCCTGGCGCATTTCAGGAAGCAGAAGAAAAATTCTAAATTCATTGGAGTGAACATCTCCTGAACATTCCAGACTCACTGTTTGAGACCCACCTTAGCTCTGCGGTGCCTACAGAAGTATGAATGACAAACAGGATTGATTCTAGAAGAATCTAATATACCTCCAATTCTCTATAGCAAAATATCACCAAGACGGTAGAGTTCAGGCTGTGAGTGATATATATCACCCAAACCTAGAATTTGGGATGGATGCAGGGCAAGGAGGATGGAACAAGAACTGAGGATCACAAGGGGTTTCTCTCTGATTACTGTATCCTAATTAAAAGGTCTGCTCCAGGAATCTCTGCAGTAAGATGCAAAACTTGGCTGATAGTCTTTGGATGAAGAGAGAAAATAGGAATTTGAGGGACGTGATTAAAAACTGAATCTGAGGCCGGGTGGTGGTGATGCATGCCTTTAATCCCAGTACTCGGGAGGCAGAGCCAGGCGGATCTCTGTGAGTTCGAGGCCAGCCTGGTTTACAGAGCGAGATCCAGGAAAGGCACCAAAACTACACAGAGAAACCCTGTCTTGAAAAAACAAAAAACAAAGAAACAAACAAAAACAAAAACAAAACCCCTGAATCTGAACCATTCACAGCACGTTTTCTTCCTATAGTCCTCCCACTGTCTGCCAGCATCTAACTTCTTCCTAATGTCTTGACCACCTACCTAGACTGCAATGGGGTCTTCAGATTATTGCAGGATGCATGAGGAGAGACCAAACGCTCTTGCTTCTAATCTTCAGGCCTGCCTGATGAGGTCTATGGATCCAAACCCCATCTTCCTCCCCTCCTTCTCTCAGGGGCAGGTCCTAGCTGTGGGGGGCTCTGCTTGGGAAGTCTTGATATTGGCCTTCGGGGGTTGCTATCTATACCCCAGAAAGAGTGAGGACCAGAAGTTATTGGGCAGTGACTTGAGATGCTGTCTGAATTAGTTTTTATATCTTGACTCTGGTACTTGTGTCTTAATTCGAATGGGCAGCTAGACCCAAACACTCTACACTAGTTAGCTTATAAATAACTGAAATGTATGGCTGTCAGGCCTGGAGGCGGAGAAGGCCAAGACCAGCCAGCCAGCAAGTCAGCATCTAGTGGGAGCTGTGTCCTAGCTACAGATGGGGCTTCCTTGCTGTGTTTTCACGTGGTAGGGAGGGCCGAGACAGCTCTCTGGGGTCTCTTTTATAAGACCACTATCTTGGTCATGAAGGCTCCCCTCCTTATAACCTAGCCAGTAACCCCACCTCCTAATAAGACAGGGGTAGGAATGTTAAGGTTTCAGCACAGAAGCATTTCAGGCCACAGCAATTTGAGGTGAGTTTCTAGCCCTTCTGGGAATCATTATTTAAATTAATTACATTAGAAGGACATTTCCAAAATAACTAATGTGGATTATTTTTCCATCCTCTACCTCGGGTAGCCATTCTCTTCCTGTCATTTCCCCGTGCGCCTCTGTCCCCTGCAAGGACACAGGGCTGTCACTTCCTTTGCTCCTGTCCTCCCTCACTTTTGGCCCACCTCTCTGAATGCTTTCCGAACCCTTCACGATTTTTCCAAACCACCCCTGCCCAGGCCTTCTTCAACATTCCGGACAGCCCTTGGCTGGCCTGCTGCTCCTTCTGGGAACACCAGATGGGCCTTGCCAGGACACAGGTCCTGAGAGGCTGCCAGCCAACAAGCTAAATACCCTTCCCTCACCTACAGGCCAGTTTCTCTTCAGCCTCAGTTTCCCCTCCCCTCAGAGACCTCAGGAAGTCATTCTGTATTGTTCTCTGATATATTCCGTTTGTTGAAACATTTCTGACCAGGTTCTAACCTTTTTTTTCCTCTCATACCAGAAGTGCCCCCCCTTTCCCTTCACAAACAGACCTCTCAGCTGCTTGCAGACCCTCAGCTTCTACCACAGCATCCTTGGAACTGGCTCACAAGGGTAGAACGGGGGCTGAGGAACGAGCAGGAGAGGGTATGCTCTAAACCACAGCAGATCTTGATTAACTAGAGCTCAGCATGTGTGTGTGTGTGTGTGTGTGTGTGTGTGTGTGTGTGTGTGTACAGCTGCTTTCATTTTCTCTCATCTAAAAGCTCGCCGTACAGTCCACTGACACCCAAGAAAGGACGCTCTCCTCCAAAATCAAGCAATAGTTCTCTCTGTTGTCATTGGCAACAGTAGGAGCAGACACCCATGCTGGCCACTTGGGATGCATAGACCTGGTATGAGGAACCCTTTATTTTACCCGTTTTAAAGTATCTCTGAGAGGTGGGGCCCACTATTCTCCCCACTTTTCAGATGAAGATGCCCAAGTCCAGAGAAGGTCAGAGCTCTGCCGGAAACTCCATTCCAACCCTGCCTCACAGCGTTTACCTCAGCCCCAGGCTGAACATTGCCGTTCTTCGTCTGAGGCTGCCCTGGCAGCCTCTTCTGTGAGATCACGTGGGGAGTGGAGGAGACACGGAGGAAATCAGCATTGACAGACGTCGTGACAGCAGCAGTACTGCCTGCCCCAATCTCACTCGGCTTCTCTGTCCATGTGAAGGCTCTGGCTCCTGTCACTATGGGCTGCCACTGAGCTGCCCTTTGGATCTCTGCTGCACCCCTCTGCCCTGCAGTGTACAGAGCCCAGTGTGGCCACTGTGTGGTCGGATGCTTGCCTACATGGGTAGCTGTGCACTTCAAGAGGCTTGTTTGAGCCTCCTTGTCCATCTCTGTTTGGAAGCCCAGACCTGTTCTCTGCTCTGTGAACGATGCCAGTGGGTACATCATGGCTGGCCTTTGTTCCCATTCCCTTTCTGTGACTGGTCTCTTCCGTGCCTTCAAAGCCCCTCAGACATGTTATGTCTTCCTCTAAGATGGCAGTGTGCCTTCTGTGACTCCTGGTAGGCCAGCAGGAGCAGCCTAGGACATGGTGGACAACTAACAAATGCTTGATGAATGAATGAATCTTGACAGAACTGAATTACTGATATGATTCCTTCGGGAAAACTTCATTTGAGGGTGGGAGGATTAAGCCAACAATTAACTCTCTCCTTCTTCTTCTTCTTCTTCTTCTTCTTCTTCTTCTTCTTCTTCTTCTTCTTCTTCTTCTTCTCCTCCTCCTCCTCCTCCTCCTCCTCCTCCTCCTCCTCCTCCTCCTCCTCCTCCTCCTTCTCCTTCTTCTTCTCTTCTCTCTCTCTCTCTCTCTTGTTCAAGTTCTGGAATTATAGGTGTATGCCACCAGGCATGGCTTGCTAGGTTTTGCTAGAGATGGGAGCAAGGCCCTGGCACATGCTCTACCAACTGAACTATACCCCAGCCCCTATGACTCACCTCTTGATAGTTTCTAGTTTACTCAGTTCTCTCTTGGTCCTGATGAACAGAGGCTCCCACATTTCTCAGGGAACCCCGAGGGCTTCCCATCCCAACTCACTATTTCTCTCCAGAATCTTGGAAGAAAACTAACCATTGTCCTTTTGTTTCTCAGATGGCCCTCTGGGCCTTTTAGAGTCAGTACACAGCCATCCAACTACTTTGGGAAGTCCAAATCGATGGGACCCTGCTTGGGATGCTGGATTCTGGTTGAGATATAAAACTTCGATTTCTAACTCTCAGCTCAAAAGGAGAGAATATGTCCTTACCAAGGCTGCCCAGCAGAAAGTGTTCTGCATAAGCCTACCCAGTTCATCACCAAGTAGGGCACTGTGTCCACTCAGGAAGTGTCCAAAGATTTCCCTTCGTATATTTGTTTCATCATCTCGGTCTTCAGCAGGGCTGAATCAGACAGCTATTGTTGGCTGGGTACCAACTCTGTGTTCAGAATCTCACTCAGCTCTTTGTTCCTTTTCCCTCCACACTGCCCACCCCTTAGCGTGACTCACCTCTTCTAGAACCATCTCTGTTCTTTTCTGAATGACTGGGAGAGATTCACTAAGTACATTGCCCAGCCAGCTCCCAGATGCTGGCTAGAGAGACCAATTTATAGGAATAAAATGTCCCCAAGTTGTAACTGGGTCATTCTCCAAAAATTTGCAAATTGGCCGCTAGAATTAACAAGCTTTTTATTCTCATAGAAACAATGATGTGGAGGGTGTCAGGACATAACCCCAGAAGACAGATGATCTATAATGCAGCTGATTGATCACTTAAGTGATCAGAATATCTATGGGTGTAAAAGAGGACACTGATGATGTAGGATGAAGGGTAGGATAAGACTTGGCAGGAAAGAGAGGCGATTTCATCCCTCTTCATTAATGTGTCCTGGGCCAGAGGAGAGATAAACAGTCTTTCTCATGTAGCCTCGTGTGGCCTTAGAGCTAGCAATGAGTGCAGTTTTGGGTTTGATGCACGTTAAGCCAACTCCTACCAGCTCTATGTATCAACTAGACCAGCAGTTACTTACCAGCATGGCTGGATAGCAAGTCCCTAGCTGAGTACTCTGCAGGCAGTGTTTCCATGGTCACAAGGGAAGCTGGAGCTATAGGAAAACTCTGTGGTGAGCATCCCTTAGATGAGGGTTTCTGTGACAGAACATGCACCTGATATCTGAGGGAGCAAAGAAGCTAAGGCAGGGGGATGGAGACAAAACAGACTCTTTTTTCTAGTGATCTATTTTTTTCCAACTAGGTTCTGCCTCTTAAAGGTTGTACGAGTGCCCGACAGTGGTGAGGTCAACATCCTCATGACCCAGTCGCTCCTGACTTCTGACCACAGCTGCACCGTGGATCAAACCTTCGACTCTGAGCTTTGGAGGAAGGACCTTCTAGGTCCAGACCAAAACAGCAGCACACGGAGGACTGGACAGTGTAGACCTTCTGTTTTCTCCTCTGTGCACTGTACCTTCGATTTGCAGGCTTCCGGGTTCTCAGTCAGCCTTGTTCCTGCTCAAACTGTGGAATTAGAGGTTGAATAATCCCTATCGGAAATACTTGGGACCAGGGGTGGTTTAGATTTTGGAGTTCTACATATTTTGGAATATGCACATATTTAATGAGATAGCTTGAGGAAGGAGCTTGAGTTCAGCCCCAAGACTCATCTGTGTGCTACAAGCACCTTACACATACGACCTGGATATGAGTTTACCCAATATCCCTAATACCTTAGTTTGTGAAGTTCAGTGGTGTGGAATTTCCTACTTATGACATCATGCTGGCACTCTTCAGTGCATTTAATCATTCAACACATTTCAGATTTTGGAGCATTTTGGATTAGATCTTTGATCAGACCCCAAACTAGCAGATCTAGAATCCATTCTGATTCTCCAAAGTTACGATTTGGCTACACTTTGATCCAATATGTGTAGATTAACAGGAATAGAAGAATGTCTGTGTCCTTACACACCATTTCAATGCTGTGTTTCCAACCCCCACACTAACACTGGCTGCCTCAAATCCTGTGCAGAAGTAGCAGGGACCGACAGTGGAACACAATGCATGAAGGGATATGCTTACCTACTCACTTTTCCTTCAGAGAAAATAACCTCAAGCTAGACACTGGGAAGGAAGGCAGAGACATTCACACACACTATCACTTTTTGTGTTTTAAAGAGGGTGTACATAAAAAAAAAGGTGCATTTCATCCAGGAGAACTTCTGGCTGTGTAAGCAAGGCTGTTTTGTGAGGTACAGAGCCTGAAAGGATTGTGGGAGAGCTGAGGTTCAAGCTGGTCTTCCTCTGGAGTCCAGCATCTCTCGGTGACTGTGGTGCTTCTTTTTCTCTATGTAAATCAACTAAGAGACCAGTGAGGTTCCAGGGCTCATCACCTAACTCCTCATAGCAATGCTGTCTGGGTTATTAGCTGTGGGGAGTAGGAGGAGGCAGGCTACTTAGCAAAGACTAAGGGAGTGGTCAACCCAGGAGCTGATCCTCTGCAATGTTATTTTGAACTGATATATATAGTCTTACACACACACACACACACACACACACACACACACACACACACACACACACCTGTTGAATCCAGCTAGTGTTTTTCAAAATGTGTTTAAGGCTGACGAGTTAGGATTGGATAGTCTCTGGAGAAGACTGGTTCTCCCTCTCCCAACAGTCAGTGTAGTCCATAACTCTTTATTTATGTAAAGTAGGACCCTGTGAGATTTCCCTCATCCACTTTGGTATGTCAAGCGTCAAGTGGCATTATTGCGCAGGTCTTGTTTAGGTGATTGTATTGCTGAGAAGTCCTGAGTGCATCTTCTCCGTCATATGGAGAGGACACTTAGAGTAGACGTCTGTCCTGGTCCTCTGCTCTAAGGCTCTTTCCACCTCCAGCCCTCTTCTGTGATGGGTATAAGGATAAATATTTAGAATGCAGTAGGAATTATCCTGATTGTTGACTCATGTCCACCCAAATAGCCTTCAGAGAATACTAGAAGCCACGCTTCAGACTGAATTGAGGACTTTGAACTTCCGATGCCTCACCTCTACCTTCTGAGTGCTGCGATTACAGATCTGCATCACCTGGCTCAGCTTAGGCGCTGCTGGGCCTTGAACCGAGGCCTTCCTGTACACTAGGCAAGCTCTCTACTGACGGAGCTATAGAGTCTGGGCCCTAAATAACCTATTTTTAATTCAAGTTTTTGTCAAGGTAAAATATGAAATTTAAATTAAGCCTTAGCACATCAAAATACTAAGTTCCCAAATTGTATTCCAAGATGGTCTTGGCAACAAAATAAGCCATACATCACAAAAGAGCAGCCCGGTCTACAACTGTGCAGAATGGATTTCATAAACATAACAGATCTGTTTCACCTTTTTACATGATGCTGTGCCTGGCAGCCGCTGACAATAGGAACTCAAATTACCGGAAGGATGACTTCCCTCTACCTCAGCCCCACAAACCACTGTGCATGCAGACTAACAGGAGGAGATCTCCTGATGCGGTAGCAGCTGATTCAATGTAGCTTAACTCACAAGAGGAGTTAAGGTTTCCTTCCTCAAAATAAATTAAAATGCTAACTTCAATGTGCGCCTCCTTAAGCCACACAAAACGAAATCAGACAGACTCAGGAAGGCCTCAAAGCAGAAAGCTATATAAACTCCAAAGTAATTTCTATGGTATAACAGAAGATTAGAATGCAAAATTAGCATAGACCGGTAAGGAAACCTATAACACCATTATTTCTGTTCTGTTACATATATTTAATTATTTTCTGGGGGGAGGGTGCCTTGATCCACTGAGAATGTGTGGAGGTCACAGGGCAGCTTCCAGAACGAGGTTCTCTCCCTGTGGGTCCTAAGGATATCAGGTTTGGTAGCAAGTGCCCTTACCCCCTAAGACATCTTGCTACCCACAAGACAGTTTTTTTAAATTCTTTATTTTTTGATTAATATCTATTTTTCTTTTCTTTCTCTTTTCCCATTTTCTTGTTTCAGCATTGATGATTTTAGAAAACAATAAGCTTGCCATGTTGCCTGTGGGAGCAACTCCTCTTCCGCTTCTCTGGAATCCTTCATACTCCGTCTCCTCTCCTGCCTTTCTCTTACCTAGACTCCAGCCCCAGCATTGCCCTGCCTCCATCTCTCCTGTTTCCTAGCAACAAGGCTGGCTGCTGGTTTTCCTGCATGCCTTCTCCTCCCTCACTCTCATCTAAACTTCTCCCCCAGATCAGGAAGAACTCCTCTATTGCTTAGGCCAGGACCTGGACCACAGAGGAAGCAGAGTACCGGGTACCCATCTATGTTAATCCCAGTTCCACATCTGGGCTAAGAGTGTTGGTCCTTGGTCAGAGTGAGCCCTGAAACACTGTGGGACCCAGCTGCTTAAATGTTCTACATGGCTAATTCCTTCAGTACAAGCAACATGATCGTCAGAGTCAGCCGGAATGACCTGAAAGCCTCTACTGTCTTTTTGTTCTGTGACTCTTGGCTGCAGACAAGGCAAACCCCACAGCAACCCCAGCCCTTGGGATGGTGGGGTGCACCTGGGTGCTGTGTTCCATATCCTTTTCAGGGGCCAGCTGAGGTTTGCTCCTAACTGCTCCACTGTGTTGGATTCATTCTTCACCTCTGGCTTCTGAGAATCCCAATGGCTACGTTAAACACCCAACACATTTGCTACATGAGTACGGAAAGCATTAAAGAAACCAGTAATATCAGCATGAATCAGCCACAGTATTACCATGTGTGGGATCCTTTCAACTGATCATCCTGAAAACCTGCCACTGTATGGATGGGGCGCCATGCTAGGCTAGGATATTGTGATTGAGGGGGATGGGGAGGCCACACAAGCTCTCATGCGGTTGACATTGACCTCAACGACGGGACTGGGGAGAGTCCCAGTACTTTTCTTGTGGTCAGAAGACTGTCTTCAGAGACTTGGTCCTGAGTTGACCCATCATAGATGCCTTTGAGTCTCCATCTTCTTTCTCTTCCTCATCTGTGACCTTCTTGAGCACACATTCATTTTGATGCCCTTCCCTAGATCCCTATGCAAGCTTCCTTAGCGTCTGTTACATCGTCTCTTCTTATCTTTACCTTATAGTGATAGTGGCCCAAATCACACTGAAAGCTACTGACTACCACAGTCCTTCTTACCCAGACAATTCCAAAAAGAAGGGACCATGACAGCACCCACTGAACATTGCTAGTGGCATGGTCTTCATGGCTAATGTGGTCTGTCCTCACCTCCATCCTGCCTCTTTGCTCTCTCCCTTTGCTCATAGCATTCTAGTCCTGGCCCTTGGGATCGTGTCTGGCCAGTCAGACATGCTGGGCATCAGGGCCTTCCTCTGTTCCCTGAAATGAGGGAAATTCCTATCTTATTGTCGCATAAGCCCTCAATCAGCTGATCCCACTGGCTGCTCAATAGTTCCTCTTCAGAGAGGTGATCTGGAGCCATCTAAACCAGAATCTCCTCCATCCCTTCTCTCCTGATGCTTGCTTTCTCTGCGGCTCTATTCCAGGCTGACATATCATGTATCTACGGTTTCATTTTTGATCTGAATGTTAGCTGCATTTGGGATAGACTTTTGTCTGTCCTTTCCAGAGCTCCATCCCTTACACCTCCCCTGAGCGAGGCCCAATGTGAGCCCACATGCATGCACTGGGACACCTGATTTATGTGCTTCCCAGGGAAGAACCCAGGGATTCACACATGCTAGGCATGTGTGCTACTCTACCAACTGTGCTGTATCCCCAGTCCTGAGGCTACACAGCTAGAAACGCTCTCAAACACACACACACACACACACACACACACACACACACACACACGCATGCACACACGTGCACACTCACAGGCAAGCAAACACACACACACACACACACACACACACACACACACACACACACACACGGGGGCGGGGGGGGGGGGCAGAAATGGGATTTGAATCTAAGTATCTGATGCCCAAGTTCATGTTCTCTCTCTCTCTCTCTCTCTCTCTCTCTCTCTCTCTCTCTCTCTCTCTCTCTCTGTGTGTGTGTGTGTGTGTGTGTGTGTGTGTGTGTGTGTGTGTGTATGTGGTCTTTCCTTCTTCTTCCCTGAGCTCCCAGATTCTCCATGGCAAGGACTGTTTATTTTACATCTCCTAACCCAAATGTTTAAAGTGCCTGACACGTGGAGGGGATTCTATAAATGTCAGCTGAAACTATACAGTCGGCTAATGGCTGGTGACTGGAGCAGACAGGAGCATGTTTCCTACAGGGACACTGTACAGACAAAGGCACAAAGGCCCAAGAAACCCAGCGGGGAGAGCCCAGTGAGAACGCCTGCCTAAGTGCTTAGCTTATCACCAGGGGCAGCTTAGCCGGTGTGAAAAACAAAGTCTACGGATCAGGTGTAATTGCTGTTCGTCCCTTTCAGCAGCTGGAGTCCCTAGGTCCATACCTCGCCTCACAGCACACATGCAAGTCTTCAATGCCTAAAATACCATGTTAGTCTTCCAGAGACGTCTTTACGATGAGATGCAGCCAGGATAAAAATGTGTTCATCTTTAAAACAAGGACAGATGGCGAATTGATACCACCACGCGGCGGCCATGAGAGGACGGAGCGCTGGTTCGGAATGTCTAGCAGACAACAGCTGCTACGTTCAAGTCTACAGAGGGAGTTTGATCTCAAGCGTGAGTGATGAGGTGTCTAAGCAACAGGAAGGCTCACCGCTCCTTCGCTGAGGGCCTCTGGACTCTTCAGGGGAGTCACGGGGGCAGAAGGCAGTGGCGACACAATCAATTGTCCTGTTGCCCTGATCACTCCCTTCTTTCATCAGCATCTTGAATCCGGGAGAGAATGTAACCAGAGCCCTCCCTTGGGATCGGCCCATGTGACTCAGGCCAGGCACGGCCCCTTCCTGGTTCATGGCAGCAGTATCCATGATAGTTCCTCAGCTTCAAGATTGTGCACAGTCACACACATCGGCTTTCTCCGCTGTGGACATTTGGTCACTTATAATATATTTCTTTTGTACATTGAAATAATTGCCATCCCTCTCTCCTATCTGGTTCTCAACCCCTCTTCCCTCCTCACGGAGCCTTAACCTCTCTTGTGCCAAACACATTGTTAATTTTCAGTAACTCGGCTCAGAATAAAAGAAAATGTGCTGTGTGACCAAGGACTTTACATCAGGGAAGCTGCATTCCTGAGCTGGATTGCTTGACTCTAGAAAGATGTTTTCTAAATGAAGCCAGCGTGCCGGCCAGCCTCTAGAATGTGTCCTCTTGCTCTGGGAGGACCCAGTACAACCTCCTTCCACAGGACTGCAGATTAAAGCAGCCATCTTCCGCTCACTACCCCCAGATCTCCTGAGAACTCTGATTGTGCTGCTCTGAAGTCTGTTGGCCAGGAAGAGGCAGGAAACTGTGACTCATAGTGGAGCATGCTGGGACACTGATGGGCTTGGGTGGCCCATGGAGAAGCAGGCACCCCATCAACTCCATCTGTGCTGAACAGTATGCGCGCCCAGCTTGGCCAGGCAGCCACTGATGAAATGTGAACACACAGATTTGGAAACGGGCCTCAGAGCTAATAACAAATACATCCCCACCTCGCGCAGATGTAAAGAGTAAGGTTAATAGAATGTGCTGAGAAAGGAACTCTCTCCAGACCAGTAAAACGATGGCCACGCATGCCTGCTGCTGGCAGGGAGAGCGCTGCACTCCGTAGCTGCTGGAAATGTGAATGAAGCCACTCTGCTATCTGTGAAAGCTGTTACATTGAAAAGGACACGCTTGCTCGGACATGTCCTAGCGAAGGCAGCACATCCCAAACGTATCTACGTGCGCCTTGTTTTAGTTTCTTCATGGGCTTCCTAACATCTGAAATTATTATATACGTATAAGTTGGAGCATACGCCTTTTTATATAAGACATTACTTATGCAGCTTTATCACTATATTTTGCATACACTAATGTTAACATATACTAACATATGCTATTGTACACTGCATATGCTAGCATATTTATACTTGTATAGTTCATGTATACTATTATGCATTGCTTTTTAAGTATACGGTTTGATGAGTTTTAGGAAAGCATGTACCTTACGCAGTCATCACCATAATTCAGTTTTTGGAATACTTCTATTGTCCTGAAAGACTGCAGACAACTAGAACTACATCTCCCTTTAAGATCCAACCCATGACTCTGCACCCTTTGACTGAAGAGTGCATTCGATGTTAGCGTAATAGGTGATATGCTGAATTAAATTAAGCTTTTCCTCTTCTCTATTTGTCTCCTCTCTATAACAGCTCTACTTCATTCTGCATAAACATCTTTTATCACACTCTTTTAACTCTTCTGACTTTTAGCTGCATATCTCTGAATTCTTTTTGGTGGTTACTCTAGAGATTAAAATACTCATTTTTGAATAATTTTTACTATATTCATGAACGTTTGTGTGGTGTGTGTGCACACACATGTGCCTGTGAGTGCGTTTGGAGGCCAGAGGAGGGCGTTGTGCATCTTTTTTTTTAATCACTCATCACCTATTCATTTGAGGCAGGATCTCTCACTGAGCCTGGAGCTTGTATATGTTTTACAGGCTGGTAGCCCATAAACTCCAGTGAACTTCCCATTTCTGTCCCCTCTCCATGTGTTGGGGTTATGGGGTATACAGAAAAAAGCCTGGCTTGGTGCATGGGTGCTGGTACTTGAACTCAGCTCTTCAAGGTTAAGCAGCAAGCACATTTAATCATGGAGCCGCTTCTCCCATCCCCAAATATGCATCTTTATGTTATCACAGTCCAAGTTAATACCATGTGTTTTAAATGTGCCAATGCAATATTCTGAAAATATCTCTTACATTCTAAGAAACTAGAACTTTTGCTAGATCTCACAGCCAAAGTTAATAATAAACCTTGAAGTCACTTAAGGCTTAAGACTGATGTCCTGTGTACTCAAACTGCTTAGCCTGCCTTCAAGAAGCCAGCCGGTGGTGGCGCATGCCTTTAATCCCAGCGTTCGGGAGGCAGAGCCGGGCAGATCTCTGTGAGTTTGAGGCCAGCCTGGGCTATGGAGTGAGTTCTAGGAAAGGCACAAAGCAACACAGAGAAACCCTGTCTTGAAAAACAAAACAAAAAAGAAAGAAAGAAAAGAAAAAAACAAACAATGTAACAACCAACCTCACTTGTTTTCCAAGTAATCAACTTTTACAACCCAAGGAATTGTGTAGCTATAATCTTAAATTATGTACTCTTCCATGCCCCTGACACTGGACAATGCATCTGTATCATTTGGTAAAAGCAGCAAATACAGAAGTTGAAAGAAACTCCCTAAAATCCACTATAATTGTTGAAAGCCACCATTTGTGGATACTGGTTGATAAACCATGACATTTATCATCTGGGTCAGTAGGAAGCCATTGGAGCCGGTGTCTCTGTCCCTTACAAAACTCTGTTTGAGATTTCTGCAAAGTATCCCATCCTTCCCCATGGGAGGCTTTCTGTGCTGTTCAGTAAACAGAGCCAAACCCTTGGTTGGGGACAGACACACACAGTCACACAGACAGACACACAGCACAGCTCATGTAACACACAGACATGGAGACACACAAATGGTACAGACAGCCATGCACAGAGACAGGCGCACGTAGACACAGGGACAAACAGATTCACAAGACAGTCTTCAAAGCAGGCACAGATTCAGACTCAAACAATGGACAGACAGAGGACAGAGGACACAAAGAGCGTGAAGCAGAGAATTCAAATCAAGATGCACTCTTGGTTAAATGACTCCAGGGGGGAGTGCTTTGATTTCTCTGTTTAATGCAACATCAATGCATTATGAGTGACTCTGAGTTAATCGCTAATGCATATAATCTATGCGTTTAACACGCTCCAGCGCACCCTGTTGTGTTTTATTGTCGGGTGTATTCTCCTTTCAGCCCAAATGACTTCCTCTGGCATTGCTGGTCTTACAGGTCTGTGGCACTGACTTCATGCTTTGCTGATTTCAAACCATTTGCTCTCATTTTTACTTTGCTTTTGAAGAATAATTGCACCGTTCATGAAATTCTTAGAGCATGTTTGCGCTTTGAAAACCTCTGTCCAGTCACCATTGTGTGGTTGTTGCCTTGTATGCTGTCATATGGGTGTCACGATCTTCTGCTTTCAAGATTTTCTCCCTGTCCTCGCTTGGGTGTGACACATCTGGCTGAGGTTGTCTTTGTCCCTACACTACTGGGATGTGGTGACAATTTTGGACCAGAAGGCTAATGTTTTCTTCAAGCTGGGGCGGGGGGCCCTGTTAGTATTTTTTCCAATCTATTTCTGCCTTTTTCTCTGTCTTTCTGAAATTCTAATGACACATAGAGGAAATATTTCATATTTTACTATGCATTTATGTCAGTTTTTTCTTCTGTCTTTGTTCTCTGTGTTCTTTGAATTTATTTTCAAGTTCACAGGTTTTGTTTCTTTCTTTTGCAGTCTCAAATTTGCTGTCAAAGCCATACATTAAAATTTTTATTTTAGTCAGTGTGATGGGTGGGTTTTTTCTTTCTTCTTTTTCTTCTTCTCCTTCTTCTTCTTCTTCTCCTCCTCCTCCTCCTCCTCCTCCTCCTCCTCCTCCTCCCCCTCCTCCTCCTCATTCTTCTTCTTGTCAACTTAACACAAGCTAGAGTCATCTGAGTAGAAGGAACCTCAACTGAGAAAATGCCCCCATAAGATTGGCCTATGGGCAAGCCTGTGGGGCATTTTCTCAGTTAATATTTGATATGAAAGGACCTGGCCCATTGTGGGTGGTGCTACCCCTGGGAAGGGGTTATTGGAATATAGTGTGTGTGTGTGTGTGTGTGTGTGTGTGTGTGTGTGTGTGTGTGTGTTAAAGCACACTAAGCAAGCTAAGAGGAGGAGTAAGCCAGTAAGCAGTGTTCCTCCACGGTGTCTGCTCCAGTTCCTGCCTCTAGAATCTTGCTTGAGTTCCTGCCGTGGCTTCCCTCGATTAGGACTTACAAGCTGTAATTCTTCCCCAGGTTGCTTTGCTCATGGTGTCTTATCCCAGCAATAAAAACCGAACTAAGCTAGAAGTTGGTACCAGGAGTGGGGGATTCTGCAACTGACCTCACCAAGTTGTTTGGGGGAAGATTATGGGAAGAATTTGAAACTTTGAGCTGTAAAAGCTATTGAATGCCTAAAGCTTAAGGATCATTCCTGTGGTGGCTTAGAAGGGACTGGTAAGGTCAGTGCAGACGACAGAGCCCTGGCTTGTGAAGTTTCAGAGGGAAGTTAGGCATTCCTTTAAGACTCCATCAGGGGCATGCATGTAATATTTTGAATTAAGAATCTGTGGTTGTGATTATCTGGAGCTCGAGAATCAGCTGTGACTAAGACGACACTAGAATCATTAAAGGGAAACTTCCGCTTTACTGGGACCATTGATCCTGGTCAGCTGGAGCTAGGAATTCAGCCGTTAGTAAAAGGAAACCAGCAACACCGAGGTGGAATCTTCTGGGTGTATTTCTTCAGGGGCAACACACAGAAGCTATGGTCCAGAGGGGGCCAAGGCTGCATCTCATGCCAGCAACCGGACTTGGTAATGTAAAAGTTCCTCGGTCAATACTGGTTTGGGCAGGTTGGAAGCCTCAGCACTGAAGACATCCTGGAGAAGAACTGAGGCTTGGCAACATGAGAGGCCGGGAAAGGCCACTGGTGAAGACAAAATCACAGTTACAGTAAGAAATCCACGACGGAAGGGGTTTGGGGGAGAAGTTGAGGGTTGGCACAGTGTGGTCAGAGTCCCTGAAGAAAATCCAGGAGAGGTGACTGGTGAAGGTGCCACCAGACTGCAGTGAAGACTCCAGCATAGGGAAGGTTCCAGAACTTTGGGATGACCACCGAAGACAGTGGCAGTGAGGAGTGGAGCTGGCCTGACCCTGTGCGACAAGCTATGTGCACCTCAAATGGTAAAGGTGGAGAAGTTGAATTGCTCAGGCCCTTTGGAGACCAGAGTATCATGAGTGAGTCCCAGACATGGAGCCCTGAAGTTCTGATGCTGTTCAATGTTGGTTTTGGTTTGCTTGGATGCTAACTGTGCCCTGGTTCTTCTTTCTTGGAATAAGAAGTGTGTAACTTTTTTAATTATTATTTTATGGGAGCCCATAGTGGGGGGAACCTTGGACTTTTAAAGAGGCTTGGATTTTTAGAGAGATTTTGGATATTTTAAAGAAACTGAACTTTTAAAGGCTGTAGGACTTTCAAAGTTACAATGTGTTTCATATTGTGATAGTAATACTAACATGACATCTTGGGAACAAAAAAGAAAGCCAAGTTTATGGTTTAGTAGTGATTTGTGTGTATGTCAAGTTGACAGGGGGTCAATTGTGCTGATTAGTTGGTTTTTTTGGGGGGGTGGGGTGGGGGGGGTTTCTTTTTCTTTGGTCAACTTGGTACAGGGTAGAAACTTCTGCGAAGAAGAAATCCCAATTGGAAAAACAAATGCCTCCATCAGATCGGCCTGTAGACAAGCCTGGGGGGCATTTTCTTGGTAAACGATTGATTTGGGAGGGCCCAGCTACTTGTGGGTGGTGCTCCCCCTAAGTAGGTAGTCCTGGGGTATATTAGAAAGCACGATCTCTCCTCCATTTCCTGCCTCTAGGGTCTTGCTGGAGTTCCTGCCTAGGCTTCCCTCAGTGATGAACCACATTTGGACTTGTAAACTGAAATAAACTCTTTCATCCCCAAGCTGCCTTTGCTTGTGGTGTTTTATCACAGCAATAATAACCTATGTAAGACAGCCAGCAGACCTCTTAGCTTCCATTTGATGACCAATAAACAGATGAGGAAATGTTCACCCCTTTATGACATCATCAGGGAAATGCTAAATTAATCTAGACTGGGACTCTATCTCATTCCAGCCAGGTTAGTTAACAGCAACATTACTAGAGAAACAAAGAAATGGAAAACTATGATCAACACTTAGGAAAAAAATGAAGCCAATAAAAATTAATCCAAGTGGGCACAGATGTTAAATTGAGCAATAATGCAGTTTCTTTCTATGTACTTTTAAAATTTAAAAGGACATTTACATAAATAAAGGAAAATATGCTAATAATAATGAATGAACCAGATATATACTCAGATACAGAAATGATGCCTTAAAAATAAAACAATCAAATTTTTTTAAACCTTTATTCATTTTTTTTTTTGAGACAGAATTTTGCTATGCTTAGCCAGGCCTACAACTCATGATTCTCCTGCCTCACCCTCCCGAGTGTTGGGATTACAGGTGTACACCACATACTAAGCTCAAATAGAAATTAAATTTTCTTCTTCAGTTTTTGTCTTTTCATTAATTTTTAGTTAGTATATATTAATTGTATGAAATAATAAGTTAAATTTTGCAATCTAGTGATTTCAGAGGAAATGTAGACAGTATCCTAGTACATAGTAGCAACTGTGTGTTTTGTTTTATTGGTGATTTTTTTTTGTTTTTTTGTTTTTTGTTTTTTTGTTTTGTTTTGTTTTTCGAGACAAGGTTTCTCTGTGTAGCTTTGCGCCTCTCCTGGAACTCACTCTGTAGCCCAGGCTGGCCTCGAACTCACAGAGATCCGCCTGGCTCTGCCTCCCGAGTGCTGGGATTAAAGGCGTGCGCCGCCGCCGCCGCCGCCGCCGCCGCCGCCGCCGCCGCCGCCGCCGCCACCACCGCCCGGCTGATTGGTGATTTTTGAGGGGTGGGACTAGCCATTTTTATTGTCATTTGGGGGGGCCTAGACTAAAGCTGAAATAATCTGCCTCCATTACAGTGTGAAATTGTTTATGTCTCTGCCTACTGTTATTGTTTAAAAAACACATGGCCTGCATAGTGTAGTGGTCCATCAATAACTACTGAGGAGAGTCTGCTGTGGAACATCATATACCACAAAAGATTGTGATTCATCTTTGCCCACTGCTGACACCTCCAACATCATAGGGCCTGCTAGATCGCCTGGCCTGAGTGGCAGGAAATATGGACCAAATGTTTAAGCTCCCCCCTGCTCGAATATTGAAATTCTAACCCCATTGTTATGATACTAGGAGGAATACCTATGTTATAAAATCTTGAAGAGGTAATTGTGTCAAAAATCGACATGAATGAGGGTACAATGCCTTATAGTTGTGTACACAGCACAAAGAAGGCTTCGGCAGCTTGTCCAGCAACTCCAAGGTGGAGAAAACGTTCCCCGGTGAGAGATCCATGCAAGAGTGCAAGTGCATTCGTGGGAATCATGCAGGAAGGTCATAACAGGGAAAATCGCTAATGCTGAGGTTCTAAGAATGGGTAGCTTTTTTCAGAGGACACTGAGTATGTAGCCTTTTTATCTGAGATTTTCCTGTCATCCACAGCTCTGTAGGAATACTCAGCTTTGCTTGTAAGAAGGGGCAATTTTTGTTTAAAACTGGTGCGGGAAAACAACTGCTTTGGATAGTTTTCAAAACAGAGGAAGGAGGAAATTTATGGTGGAGATTTTTGGAAGCAAGGAGACAAAGAAGAGTTGAAGTAATGAACTCCACACACATCCCTGTCCACTGCTAATACACAAACGGACATGTGCACAGGAGACCTCAGGTGCCTGTGGAATGAGAAGGTCCAGGGAGCTGGAAAGTGTTTGGGAAGAATGCTATAGAAAGCCTTCCTGCCTCCCTTACTGGAAGTCATCTTCTGGACTATCTAGCCAAGCTGGAATCAGTGGCACTGAGAATTCATAGCACCTCCTGTGGGACAGCCACGGCACAGACCCCTGGGTTTCTGTCCCAAGCCAGGCCCATGACCAAGTGTCCTATTTTTTTTTTTTTTTTTTTGGAAAGGCAGCTCATGCATGAGCTTGTACACAGTCTGGCGAAGAGTGATTTGTTTGGAGGTTTTGTGTATCTATCTGTCATTCATTTGTCCATTTGTTTGTTTGAGAATGCAATGACCCTCATCAACTACAAAGATCCATTAAGCCAAGCCATAGAGTTGGACAGGCCAAGGTGGGAGAAGATGGAAGCCATACAGATCCATACCTACGGAGAGCCAGAGGGCACAAAACGATTCCTAGCTTCCCATAGGGTTGCACCAGCACCCATCTCCCAGCTCATAGCAGCGTTACAAGGAGGATCTCACGTGATCAGCTGAGGAAGTAGGAAGAAAGCCTACTTGATGTATAGCAGGACTGATTCAGTATGAGGGAGCCAGCTGGAAATGGGGCGACAGTACATCAACCTGCAGAGGTGACCTTAATGCAGAAAGAAAACTGTCTCAGTAGGTGGAGTTATAAATGGCAACCTTAGTCATTTACTTTAAATGGAAGAAATAGCCTGAGGTAAGAATATATAAACATATATTCTTATAGTATACATATAGATACCATAATATATGTTATATATGCTGTATATTATGTAGTAATATGTAAGATATAAAAATCTTCCATAAATACAAAATCAGAGCCAAGACTGGGTAGGGGTAGAGACTTGTGGATGGACACCTGGGAGTGGGAACAATGTGTGAAGGATTTGTATCGTGTTTTCACACCCACCAGAAAGCATTCGGCAGAAGAACCATTGAATAACAATGTAAACAAAAGGATTCAGTGAGCTGACATTAGCCAGCCCTCATCACTGCCACCCCGAACTGGAAGCATGGGTGCGTCAACACGGTTGCCATGGTGCCAGAGGTGAAAGCGTCTGTTCTTGGAACCCACTGCACAGCAAACGGTTGGTGGAAAGGGGCCCTTGACCACGGCTTCCACTGTCAATATCAGGCGCCACATCGGGGAGTGTACAGCAACAGTGGCCTTGTGGGACATGGGAAGGGCTACCGACAGCACCAGGAAAATCACAGCATGGATGCCTACGGGCTAAGACCAATGTAACTGCTGCTGCTTCCCAATACATAACCTGACAGCAGCCAACGATGTTCATAAACCCTGACACTATAGCATTAACAGAAGAGATCAACCGGTCACTTCACAGAAGGCTTAATACTCGGAGATTCTTCTATCTTAAAAGGGACAGTAGCTTCTGTTATGGATTTACCTCCCCTGGCTGCCTAACTTCAGTCAGCCCCGTGATTCAGAGGAATGACTTCATGCTTGTGGAATGCTTGACAGGAGTTTAGAGACCCGCACAGCACAGCTGTGAGGGGACCCACTTCACAGTAAGAGAGTCATCAATGCAACCTCAGATGGTGTAACACATCCAGCCATACCATGGACTCTCTCAGAGCATGGGAAACCTACTGACATCCTACCTGGATCAGCTTAGAGTCGAGGTTGTACTGTTCCTTAGACTGTGGGCTACAATAAACCAGAGATCTATATGGGGCCATATGGAAGACCAGCTGAGTCTGGAAACCACAGAATGAAAGAAAGGCAAAGTGGCTCCATTTGCCACTTTGCTCCATGACCTGTGAACAAGTCTGGCGCTTCACACCCACGCAACTGTGTGGTGATGTTTTATTTGTATGTTAATAAATAAAGTTGCCTGGAGATCAGAGGTCAAATAGCCATTAAGCAGAAGTCCGGCAGTGGTAGCCCATGCCCTTAATCTGATCACATGGCAGGCAGAGTCTCTGTGTGGTCAAGGACACAGCCAAGTGTGGGGACATGAGCCTTTAATCCTAGTACCAACCATAGAGACCTGGAGGCCTGTATAGACAGGCAGTGGCGAGGAAGTCATGTGGCTGGGCTTAGAGCCAATGAGAAGGCAGAACAGAAAGGCAATAAAAAACACAAGTCAGGCAGGAAGAAACTCTCTCTGGGGAAGCTACTGCTGGTGGTAAGCTAAAGCTAGTCGTGGCTCTCTGACCTCTTTGGCTGTTACCTCTGTATGTGGCTCTGTGTTTCTTATTTACTAAGACTGTTTAGAAATTCGTCTACACCACTGAGCACCATAATCAGTGCAGTGATGTCTTTCTAGGTACAGGCAGATGTCCTGCCAACCCTAAGTGTGGCTGTTGCCAGTGCACATCTGTCACCTGGTGTTCACAGAACAGCAAGGAAATGAGTCATTATCCTGAAGAAGCAACTAACTGATAAGAAGACCAAGCTGTTCTCACATAATCGAGCATGAGGAGAGCTTGTAGAAGCCAGCTGACCCACTTGGTACTTCCTGGAGTTCAATTCTCACCACCAGTGGACATACGCAGTGAACTTGGCTTGAACACTCAAACTCAGTGATCGTTGAACCACCTCAAGAGGCAAATTACCATCTCCTGCAAAAAGGTTAGCTGAGGATAAGGAAAACCCAGGGTAGAGAGCGAAGGATGGACAGCATGTGTATACCACGCACAGTTTGGTCAACACCTACAGCAACTGGCCGTCATTACTCCATTAAGTTTTATCTTCTGTTTTCTCTGAGAGAAAAGGGCCCACAGCTGCTTCTAGAACATACACAGAAAACAGCACCTATCCAGCATGTTCTGTGGCAGCCATGGAGGTTTATTGTTCGGCTTCCCTTGTAAAAGAGCCTATTGTAGGAAGCAGTTAACTGATAACTTCTAATCGCCGCCCCTCTATATTCACCGTAGCTTCCTGTCTCCTTATAGCTTGCTTCCCTGGCTGCTGCCAGCCATCAGCTGAGCATCATGGAGGGTGCGATAAGAAGTCCGTTTTGGCCCAATGCCAGACACGTTCAGGGGGCAACCTTTGCTCACTGGCTCCTTCAGCTTAATGAAGACTTCCTTAGAGCTCTGCTGCAATCCAAGAAGCCATGGGCCAACTTCTCCAGCCTCTCTCTGTCCTGTTGCCGGCATCGAACCCGCATTGCGGCCTGAAGGTGCCTCTGCTTCCTTACGTTCTCTCAGCCTTTATCCTCTGTAGATGCTCCCACAGTAAATCCCCGGCCTACCTTTTCAAAGATTATGTTTACATTTACTTTTTTATTATTTGTGTGGGGAGAGGGCTTCCACCACGGCACACACATAGAGGTCAGAGGACAACAGGTAGAAGCTGGTTCTCTCCTTCCATCACGTGGGCCCGGGGATCAAATCCAGGCTGTCGGGCTTGATAGCACGGGCCTATCCCCACTGAGCCACCTCGCCTGCCCGATCTGCAGCGTATCGAATCCCCCCTTGCTCTCTCAGCTTTTCAAAGATCTCAAACCAGCACTCTTACAAGGAACTTCATTACAATATGGAAGTGAAGGAACATTAACTCAAGATAAACGGAGTTGAGGAATGTGCTCCCTACAGCAACTGCTTACAACACAGAGCAAGGGCATCTAGCTTTTTAAATTTCCATTTGATGGGTTGGTTGATTGATATGCATGCTTGTGGGCCCACGTATGGAGCTCAGAGGACAGCTTTCATGATTTCATTTTCTTCCACTATGTGGGAACTGGGGGTTGAATTCAGGTCCTCAGTTTGGGTAGCAAGCACCTTTACCTGCTGAGCCATCTCGCCAGCCTGTATATAGCTTTTTTTCCCCCCTCAAAAGCCAATTGATAAGGTTAAGGAAATGTTTTTAAAATTATCAGTCAACCTAAGAGAAGTCAGGGAAAGAAAAACAAAAGAATTTTTTTTAAGCACAGATGAACAGAAAAGTAGCAAGATAGTAAAATTAAGTCCAACCATATTGGTAGAATATAAATGGATTAAAGACTCCAATTATAATATAAAAACTGTCAGATTGAATCAAAGGAAAATAGGCAACCGTATGTTGTTTATGAGATGTATGATCTAAATATAATGGAGGCTGGGGTGGAAGCCAAGGAGTAGAGTTACCATACCATCCGAAGACCAGTTATGAGAAAGTTGGTGCGGCTTTTTTAATACCAGACAAAATAAATTTCAGGTCAAAAGCAAGGGGGAGATCACAAAGGAGATTTCATAATAGCGAAAACAGCCAATTCACAAGAAGGCAGAAGCAAACCCCTCAAACTGACATGGCCAGATTAAAAGCTAGGCACCCCGTAGCCTTGTGTAGGAGTTTTGATACTTCCTCTCTCGGTAACTGGAGTAACAAGTAGATTGAAAGTCCAGAACACCTGACTCTAGAGTTTGCCAAGTTCAGGCCGTGGAGTCCTCCAGCTGTCTGTGTGTTTGTGTTTGTACATGGCTGGCTTGCACTGCAGAAGGGAGGTGAGTGGCTGCTCCAGTGAGCGTATGACACATGGAGCTGAGGGTGATTGCTTTTAGTGTGTCCCAGGGAAACTTTTGCTGACTCTGGTATAAAAGATCTGAATACCCCAGGCAGCCAACCTGATCTCGTTGCTATAAAACACCCAACAACCACAGAGTTCACCTTCTTTTCAGATATCCATGGAACCATGCCGTCTAAACCACATCTCAGTTCAAGTGGTGGTGTGTACATTGTCTCACTATAACACAACGGAGTTAAAAATCAACAATAAAAACATTTCTACAGAAGTCCTTAATTATTTGAAAATTTAGTAACACGTTTTCTAAATTACCCATGATGGACATTCTTATCCAGGGTCTTAGCCAGGTAAATGCAGTCCTCGCCTCTCATCAAGGAAACTTATCTCTGCAGTAGACCATTACAGAAAACCACAACCAATCGAAATGCAGAGTTGTGGAGCCCAGTCCCAACAGATCCATCTACAACACAATTCGTGCACCTGAGGCTCGGGAATCCTTGTGGAAGAGAGAGTGGAAAGATTGGAAGCACCAAAGGAACAGGGAGTTGGCTGTGAGATCATGTCACCTAGAAACGCCAGGAATTACACCCGTGAAGTCTCACAGGCACAACTACTTAACCATGACCTGGCCAAGAACGCCAGTAGACATGCTAATGTGGGAGTGGAAAAGCTTAGGAGGCCTCAGCTGGGGACAAAGAACTACAGGCAAGTCAAGATGCTGAGAGTGGGAGACAGTCTTCTCCAGGGAAGAGCACCCCAACTGGTTATCCAGTACCAATGGTCTGCCCTGAGAACACACACATGCGAGTAACATTATGCAGACTGAGCAGGCTTTATTTATGTATTTAGGAATATATATATATATATATATATATATATATATGTATATATATATATTCATATATATATACAATTAAAGAAAAAAGAATCTATAAATTGGAAAGGGAGCTGGAAGTACATGAGATGGTTTGGAGGAAGGCTAGGAAAGGGAGAAATGATGTGATTATTTACAGTTTCAGTGGACTGGTTCAGGGAGCCAATGTTGGCTTAATATTGGGAAATCTACAGTTCCTATAAACATCCAAAGGATAATAAAAGCCATAAATAAATTTTAATGCCAATAAATTCAGTAATTTGGATGAAATCGAGAAATTTATTGACGTACATAGCAAAAGTAATATGAGAAGAAGTACAAAATATGTCATCTACCTATCTATTAAAGAAATTTAATTCATAATAATCTTCACAGAAAGAAAGCCCTAGTAGGCCTGGTTTCCTTGGTGACATCTATTCAAAATTTAACAAAGAAATAATATCAGCCTCACATTAACTGTCAGAATAAAGATGAGAAGGGAATACTTCATACTACCACACCAAGGCTGACGAGGATGCTAAAGAAAAAAATTACAGATCGTTAGTCCTCAAAATCCTAAATGCAGACAGAGATCCTTCTCAACACTGCAGTGATGTAAAGAGGATGGTGCAGCAAGACTAGATGGACTGGTCCAGGAGCCAAAGTTGATTTAATATTAGGAAATCAGTAACAAAAAGTCAGCACACTAACAGAGTCCATGCGCACAAAAGTCATTAGCTCATCAGATGCAATTTTTTTAAAAATCAAACTCCAATACTTACTCACAATAAAAGTAAAAGTCCAGGACAACCAGTTCATGGAAGGAAACTTCTTCTTCACTCTGATGAAGGCTATCTACAGATATCTAAGCGAACTTGATAACAATAGTAGCAAAATATTGACTGCTTCCTGCCTAAGACCAGCAACAAAGTCAGCATGTCTTTTCAAGAATACTGCCTTGTAGTCGACATTGTACTAGAGATCTGTGCCACTGTGAAAAGAAAGGGAAGACTGCAGGATTAGGAAATAAATAATATATTCCTTCAGAATGAGATAACTGTAGCACTTCAAATCTGACTTTGAAGGTATCTATCCTAAACTATTAAAACGAATGAATGAATTTAACAGGGTCACAGTATACAAAATCAGGACATAAAACAAAAATCAATGATGGGAATTATACTAGGAATAAATAGTGAAATATGAAAGTTTGTGTTTATAGCATGTTACAAGGTATAAAACCCTAAGGAATAATTATTTGGAAGTGTAAGACCTCGGTGCTAAAAACTGTAACTTTGAAACAAAAGGAGACATAAAGGTCTGCAAAGTTACATTGTATTCTTAGATGAAGAGACTTGATATGTAAACTGCCATCTCTCCAATTGAGGGGCGATGTAATCCCTATCACAACATAGTAGATTTGTTTTTCTGGTTGAAATTATTAACACTAAGCCTTAGACCAAATAAAAAGGTAAGAAAGTCAAAACAATCTTAAGAAAAGTAACAAAGTTAGATAATTAGGATGTCGGTGTTTAATAAGGATAGATAAAGCAACATGGAGACAAGAGTCCAGACGTGGATCTCTATCTATACCGTCACTTTGTCTTCCATAAATGGCCACAGCAACTCAATGGGAAAAGGAAAGGCTTGCTCACAGATGATGCTGGGAAAAACTAATCAACTGTCCAGCAGAAATGCACCTTAGCTCCTACCTCACACCATAAGGAAGAATTGGCTTGAGATAGACCACAGCCCTAAGTTGATATCTGACATACAAAATCGTAAGGACTATTTTAGTAGTCAAAGAGGTTTTTTTGTTTGTTTGTTTGTTTTATTTCAAAAGGTTTTATAACCATTAACTATTAAAAGTTAATTTATAAGTGGACATCAACATCAAAAACTTCTGTTAGACTCTCTCCGTATTTGATGCACTGTATTTGCTTTTTGAAAATATATTTATAATCACAATATTTAAAGAACTCATTAGTACCAATAATCAAAACAGACACATTTTGCACTATGACCCCTACACCTAAGGCTCAGGGAAAAATCATAGAAGAGTAGCCAGAAAGCTTGTAAGATCCAGAAGCCCAGGACATCAGCTGTGAAATGGTGTCTTCTATACATGCTCTCACCCATAGGGCTGCCTGGTTGACATGCCAACGTGGACAGGGAATTCCATATGTCCCAACCCTAGATGGAGAGCTTCAGGTGGTCATTGTTTGCTGACAGAGGGATATTTAGTCTCCTCCAGGTACGTCCTCCCACAGAGCTTGTCCAAGTCCAAGTGTACTGTGGGATGTCTTTCTGTATGCTGTGAATATGTGTTGCTCTGATTGGTTGATCAATAAAGCTACGTCGGCCTATGGCAGGGCAGGATAGACCAAGGGGGGAAATGCAAGAAAGCTAGTGAGAGAAGAAAGGAGAGCGGGGCAGACTCTGCTAGCCGCCCCCAGGAGAAGCAAGATGTAAAGGTACCAGTAAGCCACAAGTCACATGGCAAAGTATTGATTTATAGAAATGGGTTAATTTAAGATATAAGAGCTAGCTAGCAAGAAGCCTGCCATGGCCATAGTTTGAAAATAATATAAGCCTGTGTGTGTTTATTTGGGTCTGCGTGGCTGCAGGATCGGGTGGGACACAGAATAATTTTCAGCTACACAAGTGGTCTGCTCTGGACACGTGTACATATAAGCAAAGCTAAATGGACTCAATAGGTTATATATGCATATATATATATATATGTGTGTGTGTGTGTAAAATATGTGTGTGTGTGTTTGGGTATGCAACAACATAATTTTTAAAAGAACATAAATTTGGAGGGAATGGAAAAAGTTGGGGAGCGAAGAGAGAGGGATTGGGGTAATGTAAATGCAGTGCTCATGTATGAAGTCCTCAAGAATCTATTAAATAAAAGAGTAGGAAAATAATTAAGATATAAACAACAATATAAAAATTGGCCAGAATTGAGTAGACATACCACAAAACAAAAATACATAAAACCTAAGAATGTACATGAAAATACTTCCAATATTACTGATCACCTCAAAAAGGCAAATTAAAACCACATTGAATATATGTCACACCTACTAGAAAGGCTGAAATTAGAATGATTAACACCATCAGAAATTATGGAGAATAAATATCATCCAGCCAGATAATCCCTATTTTTAAAAACCACTTGCCCGTATCTCATCGAGTTAAATGTTCAACTGCCCTACAGCCAGCAAACCCGTTCCTTGGTCTTTACCCAGAGAAAAGAAAGCATTTGCCTACAGAAGTGCTTATTCAAGACTATTCCTGCCTGCTTTAATCCAGATCAATAACCGCAGTACACAGCTATCTACCAACAGAATGCACAACTTGCCGTGTACTCACAAATGTAACCTACTCAGCACAAATAGAAATGAACCCTTGAAACCCACAAGAAGACAGATGTCTATCATAAACATCAAGTTGAACAAAAGTCATAAATAAAAGTGTACATACATATTTCCATGGCTCAGTGTATATAAACTCCACACTAATCCACAGTGATAAAAATCTGGGGTTTTTTTGTTTTGTTTTTTGGTTGTTGCTGTTTTTGCTTTTCAAGACAGGGTTTCTCTGTGTACCCCTGACTGTCCTAGAACTCGCTCTGTAGACCGGGCTGGCCTTGAACTCAGAGATCTGCCTGCCTCTGCCTCCTGAGTGCTGGGATTATAAGTGTGCATCACCACCACCACCCAGCATAATAAAATCTTAATTGTAGCTGTGTCCTAAGGAGGTCAGCTGTGACCTTAGGAAGCTGTGATAGAAAGAGTTTCATCTTGATTTGCATTTGGATTAGATGCATATATACATTTGGCCAAAATTCATTATACATCTGAGATCTGTGCATTTTAGTACATATGAATTATTACTTAAAATAAAAAGAAACCAAAAAGTCTTGAGTATCTGCTATAGATCAGGTGCTGTTCCAAGGATATAGTTTATACAGACAAAAATACCCCTGCCCTTGTGAAAGGTACTTCTAGACTATACATCAGGTGTATAAATAAAATTCCTATACGCTAAATTAGAGCATTGCCATCACACATTTCCCCTGACTTAGAAAGCGGCTCAGAATGCCATCCCTCCTCACTGCTTCCTACGGTCCATCCTGCCATCCTGTTTGGAATTCTCAGCTTGTGGAGACAGGCCAGCCCACCTGTTTAGGAAGTGATATGTTGATATTTGGGATTGCCCGTGGGCCAAGATGTGCTAACTGAAGTGAAAAACAGCCCCGGTGGGAAATCCCTGGGGGCCATATTTCATTTCTGGGCAAAGCAGGATTCATTTGGTTACATGCCTTGCGGGAGATTCTGGAGGTCCAGCTTGGTCTGGGAAATGCTTGAGGGGAGACGGCAGTGAGGCTGCCTCGGAACCCATGGTCTTCGTCTTCTACAGCTGGTTCCTCTGCCAACTATTAAATAGCCTTTAAAAAGTACGTTCGGCAAGCTTCAAGAGATGCAGGGAGGCAAAAGCCACCTGTTCAAACAGAAGTTGAAGCCCGAGAAGCGAACTGAGCAACTGCAGACGTCCCGTAGACTGCCAGTCTTTCGCTAGATTCCGTGGCTCCCCTTTGCCATAGCAAAGGTCCAACTAGCTGATGGGCCACGAGGCCAGAGAAGGCAAGAAACAGCTGGGGCTAATTCACTGAGTTGGTGCGCTGCCTTAGGACGTGGGCAAGAAGAACCTCAGAGTACGGAGGGAAATGCACGAAGAAACAGCATTTGTTAGGGCCACTGAGAAAGGACTGCCGAAGCCACTGGTGGCAGGGAGAGCGAGGAGCAGCTAGGGGGAAATGGGTCTCGGCAGTCATCAAGGCCAGGTGACCACAATGACCATGATGACCGGCCAATGTCAGAGGGCCGGCAACCACAGACGCTTGAGCGTAGGAAATGGGAGCTGTGGTCAGCGTGACATGGTCCAGTAGAGGGGGAACTGAGAGCGTGGTTTAATACAACCAAATCGAGAAGGAGGCTGAAGGAAGTCACATCAATGGAAGGTCACGCTCACGTGAGCAGATTTTGTGATCTGAAATCCACCCATGGGAGAGATGGCCAGTTCTCTAGGAAGAAGGGCCTGGTCCTTCCTCTGGGACCTATGACCACTTGCTTGAGTGACTTGGTATACTGGGAACAAGTAATACTGAGGCATTTCATAGGATCTGAGTTGACAGTGTATTCAATATTTCTCCATGGCACCTCACTCATGGGGATTTTGCAAATTCTGGCTTATTGCTCCCAGGAAGCCATGCTTGGTGTTTGGAGTGACCTTCCTGTTTGCCAGGCCTGTGAGTAAGAATTACCATAACGGAAAAGGACAAATAAAAGCTTCTAAAGGTGATGTCCCAGCAGCACTCAGGCACACATGATGTTGAGATGGTAGCTGAGAGCTTTATATCCTGATCCACAGCAGAAGGAGGGAGGGAGGGAGGGAGAGAGAGAGAGAGAGAGAGAGAGAGAGAGAGAGAGAGAGAGAGAGAGAACACTGGGCCTTTTGAAACCTCAAATCTCGTGCCTAGTAACACTATGGAGGTCATTGTTATTCAAATCACCACAGCCATGGACATATTCCACACAGATCTCTCAAGAGAATCTACTATGAGGAGAGTAGATCTGGGGCCTCCAGCTATGTGCATGTGGGTGGAATTTGGCATTCTTGCCGAAGCACTACTCTCCATAGGCTGACCATACTTGGTGGCCAAACATGATAAAGCACCAGAACAGAGCCACACCTGCCCAACTTGGCATCCTGTGCTGGACAATCTTTGCTCTGGAGCTCCCTGCTGGCTCGGCTGAGAATCAGAGTTTGGCCGCAGTCTCAGCCTCCTCTGCCCGGGTCTCCTTTTCTGCTTTCCTGGTTCAGACGTCAGCAGCCCCGCATCAGAAGTCCCAAGCCTCCTTCTGCCTCCCCCGCCGCACACAGTCCCTTTCACAAACAATCCCTTTCCGCTGATTTCGTTCTGATTGCATCTTCTTTAATGATCCAGTGTGACACAGCAGGACACAGAAAATAACTGACAGAATTCCCCCCACTAAACAAAACTAGTAAACAAACAAAGTCCTCTACTGCAGTGCGGGGAAGTGAATGGGTGGGGCTTTCAGATACCCGTTTTCTGGACAGTTTCAGAAACACAAGGAAATGATAACGGCCATGGAGAAAGCCTCGAGTGCAAAGCTGTATCCAAGTGTTCCTATAATTCCAAGTTCTATTAACGCCAGCGAACGCTCTCAGACCTGTAGGATGGAGTCCTCGTTCTCTGCCATGATCTGGAAGCTTTCCTGCCGAGTAGAAGTGGGTAATGATTGAACCTGTGCTCCTGAATCTTAATTTCATGGAGCTTAGTCCATGCAACTAATCTCATCTCTTACCTGTCTGTCTGGACCCACCAAGGGCAGCTCTCCCCCTTGATTTCCAAGGACATCATGAGAAGTCATTGATACACTGCACGTCACAGCTTACCTAAAAGATGGAAGAACATCTCCTAACCTACCTTCTCGTTCCCTACTGTGCGCCCACCAGGCAAAGCTGAGATTCTGAGAGAAGAGCTCCTTCTCAGGTATCATGGACAAAGGGAAGGATATAAACAAGACAGGGGTAATCAACTCCTTCTGTCCCGCCCAGTTAGGGTTCCTGTAGACACAGGAAAATATACCACTCTGGAGAACACTATTCATCTGTGGACAGCAGTTGTCTGGAACCTCAGATTTAATTGCATTTCCCTGCTGTCTCTCCCTTTGCCTAAGGGAGCGGAGCTACCAGAATAATAGCAATGGCTTTGACCTGACCTGGTCAACTTGTTCCTCTTGTGATGCTAGCTAATATGTGTAGCTTAAAATGCATTTTAAAGCCAGGCAGTGATGGAGCACGCCTTTAGTCTCAACACTCGGGTGGTAGAGGCAGGAGGATCTCTGTGAGTTTGAAGCCAGTCTGGTCTACAGAGCGAGTTCCAAGACAGTCAAAGTTACACAGAGAAACCCTATCTCAAAAACAAAAAAAATAAACACACACAAAAAAACAAAGAAAATAGCATTTTAAATACATTTTCCACAAAGTTTTCATCTTGCCTGAAATCTAGGGAAGGTCATCCTTTGTATTCCGGAATCCTATCAAAAGATCATTTGAAATAGTTAGGCATTTAGTCAACAACTATTGTACAGAACGGAATTGATTATAATTTATTTGCCTTGTTTGCCTGTCTTTCTCATCAGTCGCTGAGTTCCATGCAGGCAAGAGCTGTCTTCATCTCTGTGTGCCCAGAGCATACTATTAGGCCGAATACATGGAGCAATCCATAACTGCTAGGTGAATGGATGAATGAATGAGGCATCCAGAATTCACTATCAAGGATGGCTTTGTTGAGTAGAAAGCAATGTAAGAAAAGTGGAGATTATAAATTATGAGAGGATCCAGGACCATCTCGGTTAGTGGGAGGTGGAGGAAGAGAGAGGGCTGGGCATTTGGGAATGCAAAGGCCTGACAGCATAAAGTCCACACACTGAGGTTCATGAGAGTGACCTGAGGGCACCAGGCCATGGAGGCTGATGTGGCCGATGGCAGCAGGCAAGGACAGTTGGTACAAATCCACCCTTTTTCCTGCTCTGCCTCACCTCCATGGTCAGCCTCAGCACTGCAGACTGCTTCACATAAATAAAGTCCTTGTTAAACTCCACTCTAGCCCTTGTTTCTAGGCAAGTGGAACAGCACGTAGCCTTAGCAACAGCCTCCTTCAGCCGGTTTCTGTACTCTCAGTCCTTGGCCTGATATTTTTATTAGAGATAGCGCACTCCAATAACCTCCTCAATGGAGGAAGTGAGCGATTTGAAATGGTTTTCCTACAAAAATAAGCGGCTGGTACCCACGTGTGGGAAATTAATGAAGTCCTTCATTCACCCACTCATTAGAGAACAGGAATGTAAGCATGATTCTTCATCTGGTAGAGTTGTTTATGTGGGTCAGTTCATGCCTGGACATAGGGACCTGCTCCCCCAGAACAAGACGACAGGAACCATGTTGTGGATCTGTAGCCATCACAGGAGCAAGCAGAGCCAGTGCGAAGGCTGGGGAGCACTGAACTCCACCAGATGAAGGACGAACAATTTCCATTCAGATGCTGGCCTGGTAGTCTGTAAATGAGCAAACACTTAACAAATGTTCACAGAATTAATTAAAGAATCTGATGAACTGTGTGAGTCAGTGCAGAGTTTGAGGAAAACTGCAAATATGTGCTCTTGGCAACCTGATGATGGAGGAAAAGGAGATGGAATGGCTGAACAAATGGCAAACACCCTAAAAATAAATAAATAAACAAACAAATGAATGAATGAATGAATAAAGGATACCCAGGTCATTAATGCGTCTCCGCACCCTGTTTTTCTGAGACCTGTGATGATTTTGATTACTGGATAAACATTGTGGTCCTCTCCGGGATTCTATGGGTCCCAGGAGTTACTGCTGACAAGTGTAGAACTGGGTGGGGACTGAAACATCATCACAAAGGATCAGTCTCACCCATTGATTCTACACTGTGGTCTTTCCCGGCAGCCTCCTCCACCCAAGACTCACAGCCCTTACACTGTCCACTTGATTCTAGTGACTTAGGTTTGTCTTTGGAAAGCATTTTCACGTTGTAAGCAGAAAGTAACACAAATAGCTATTTCTAATACTACAATAGGCATTATATGGCCAGATATTTAACTGTCCAGAGAGAAGGTCTTGAGTGGGCTAAATCTAAGTGTTTTGCTTCCTTTCAGAATTGGAAACTGAATTGTTAAATCCAGAGGGACCAGACCAGAAGAATGGCATCTTCATATTTGATGGGAGAAGTGTAAAGCATGCTAAACTCTAAGGCCAAAGAAGAGTCCTGGGGACTGGAGGGGTCTACCTCAGTCTAAGGACCACGAAATGGCAGAAGCCAACGCTCTGCCTAGCGTGGTCTGTCTTCTGAGGAACTGGCTGGAAGGCTGCTGGAACATTAACAACTATGCTCAGTTTTCTTCTCCCAAAGCAGTAACTGAAAAAGGAAAATACAACTCTGTTGAATCAAACATCTACTCAAAACTCAAGTCATTCCATAAACGGAGGGAGTGAGGTGGATGGATTAAGATGGCCTTTGTTGTGACAATAATGGCTGCAATTGTCAGAGTGTTCAATATGGCACAGGCTTTATCTAAACTGTGTTCATCTGGCTGGACGTTATGGTACACGCCTTTAATCCCAGCATTCAGGAGGCAGAAGCAGACGATTCTCTGAGCCAGAGACAGAGAGTTCCAGGACAGCCAGGGCTACACAGAGAAACCCTATCCTAAAAAAACCAAAAATTAACCAACCAAACAAATAAACAAACCAGTTACCATAGGTTGGTGTGGTTTCCTGTACCAGACAGAGCCCAGGGGCTACCAAGCCTCAGAGATGTCAAGTAACTCTCTCAGCTCACCCAGCTTGGAAGGGAGTGTCCAAGCAGGCCTGTGTGTCTCTAAAGACTATTTCCTCCAATTCTCATCTTTAACGGAGAGGAGGAGGGAGGAGGATTGAGAGAGTCCAGGAGATTTTTCCGAGAGCAACGGCAGGTCCTTGTAATGAAATAATATCAAAGTGGGCACAATGAAGGTTATAATAGCAAGCAAGAATGAGAACCACAGTGGTAACTGCAATGATGCTCTAAGCATTTAAGGAATAGCGTATTTGTCTTCTGAACAACTGTGTACTTCATTTGAGCACATCATCTGGATCTTATTAGGACTCAATCGATGTTTGGAGCCAATAAACAAATGTGTACCTCTATCAAAATAAGATTGGCTTTTTGCCTGGGCAATAGGTATTTCTGCATGCTTTAAATTTCCTCTCTCGGACAGTAAGTGTTTTAACATCAATAGCCTTTTCCATTTATGCAGCCCTCTATGGTCAGCAAGCATCATTTTACTGGGAGCGACGCTATGAGGTTTGGACAGCAGGAATTGCTTTTTCCTATTTTTAGGACTCTGGAGCACAGAGAGGTTAAGTGAAACATCCAAAGTCACACAGCTAGCTCCACATCTGTCCTCCTGCCAATGTTCAGAGTCCTCTGGGGAGAAATGTCCCTTTCTGATTCATCACTGAAGTTTAACACAATCAGACCCACACCTTGGTCCCAACCATGTTTCATATTTATCTCTTGGGTGGTTTTAATGAGTGACTGACTGCATAGGGAAGAAATGAATGAAACACTACATACAATGGCCTAATGAGGTTTGTACAGAGGCTTTCAAATATGACTTTCAGATCTGGACGGAGAACAGTCTAGAGAATTCTTTTTGCCTCTGCACATTTCATTTAAATGAGTGACCTCCCAAATGCGCAAGGGAGATCATTTTGCTGCACTTTCTAGTTGGAGAATGTTTGTTTTAGGTCATTTTGGAGCCATAAATCTTTCTAATCGGTGCCTAATGGTTCTGAGGATGACTCAAGCCAGTATCCCATTAATTGAAAGAAGAATGTTGTCATCTGTCACAGAGATTTCTCATTATGTTCTATCAAATTCAAAACAGAGCCGGGTTTGGAATTCTTTTATGAACAGTGTAATTACACCACATCCTAGGGTGTTTGGAAGTAGTACTCACAATTAGCATCCCTGTCATGAGTGGGAAGTGATCCGTGCTAAACAGGAGTGGAACCAGATGGGCCTCACCAAGACCCCCTCCCCGCCCCCTTCAGCTTCATTAAATTAAGCTGTCCCTGTGTGTGTGGAAAGGGCATAAATCAATCTTTTACCTCTGTGTGTATTAAAGAAACGTGTCGTTTCCATTAATTAAAAGTCAAGCATTGCTGTTTGCAGTGGTAGGGCAGAACTGGCATTTATTCCAGAAGATTCCAGAGAACCAGCTAGATGCTGGTGTAAATGCCACAGGCCCTAGGCAGGCTTAGCAGCTTGCAGAACTCAGATGACAATCAGCCTCCCTTGCCCTTGTCCTGGAAGGCAAAGAGCAGCACCCCCAGAATCCCCAGGTTTCTGCTTCCTCACTGCAGAGTAGCACCTCAGGGACACAGCCAGTGCTCTCCACGATGTGCAGAAGGCTCTGTCCTCATGGGAGGGATTCCTGGGCTTGTGAGTCCCATGTAGCACATATGCTTTATCTTGGGGGTTCCAGTTTACCCCTGATTCTGATAGGGTTGTTGCTGTGGGATGGTCTGTATGTCAAATTGCTCTGATTGGTCAATAAATAAAACACTGATTGGCCAGTGGCCAGGCAGGAAATACAGGTGGGACTAACAGAGAGGAGAATAGAATGAACAGAAAGGCAGAGAGAGACTGCCAGCCGCCACCATGACAAGCAGCATGTGAAGATGCCAGTAAGCCATGAGCCACGTGGCAAGGTATAGATTTATAGAAATGGATTAATTTAAGATATAAGAACAGTTAGCAAGAAGCCTGGCATGGCCATACAGTTTGTAAGCAATATAAGTCTTTGTGTTTACTTGGTTGGGTATGAGCGGCTGTGGGACTGGCAGGTGAGAGAGATTTGTCCTGACTGTGGGCAAGGAAGGAAAACTCCAGCTACAGTTTGTGTTAAATTTTGTTTTATTTTGCTTTGCTTTTTATCTTTTTGTTTGTTTTTGTTTTTCAAGACAGGGTTTCTCTATTTAACAGCCAGGTTTTTTTTTTTTTTAATCTTCTTTACTTCACCTTTTACCATCCCATCTTCCCTACTCCTGTACTGTCTTCTTGATTCTTTTCTGTAAACGCAAATCTCAAAAGGTCTTATTAATAAAAACAAACCTGAAGCCAGGTATGGGATGAATGCTGGAAGATCAGAGAAACGGAACAGGCCACAGTCACCTCACCTTGCCAATTCCTCAGCTGATTCTATTTCCTCAGACTGGAAGCCTCTGTGTCCTCATCTAAATGAATCTCAGCTGAACTGTGCTGCTCAAAGCCTAAAAGCTTAACCAGCCAAAAGCTTCTAGTTTCTGGTCTTCAAACCTTATATACCTTTCTGCTTTCTGCCATCACTCCCTGGGATTAAAGGCTCTTCTTACAATGCCTGGCTGTTTCCAATGTGGCCTTGAACTCACAGAAATCCAGGCAGATCTCTACCTCTGGAATGCTAGGATTAAAGGCATGTGTGCCACCATTTTCTGGCCTCTATATCTAGTGGCTGTTCTGTTCTCTGACCCCAGATAAGTTTATTAGGGTGCACAATATTTTGGGAAACACAATACCACCACACTTTTCTCCTTCCTCTGCAGCTGCTCCTAAGTCATGTGTCAATCACTTATATCTTAGTAAGAAGTATAGCCAATATGACTTCCACATACATTGCACACTGAACTTATATATACACCCAGCTTATAGATAGTGCACATACTGTATAGGAACTCCTGGGGTCGGGGATTTAGCTCAGTGGTAGAGAGAGAGCGCTTGGGTTCGGTCCTTAGCTCCTGGAAAAAGAAAGAAAGAAAAAGAAAAAGAAACTCCTCATGTAGAGTCACTATTCATTCTTGCTCCTATTACAGGAGGAAAAGGTTTTGAGCTTGGCTAAAGAATTTTTCAGGTGTGCGTCTTTCTTATATCAATGATCTTTTCATCTGCCATAAAATAAATATAATAATGGACAAGTTGAGGGAAACTTTCCTTGAAGAGTAGGGAAATTTTACCTATAACTCCCTCCCTCAGAATTAACTGCTACAGATATTTTTACGTATTTTTCTTTTTCTTTTTCAATTATATCAGTGTAACTTTTATAAAAATGTAGAGAACGATACACTGAACATTTATATTTATATATCCAATCAAGCCAAGGGGGGAAACCTGGATAATTCCCTACCTTATAAGAGCTCATAAGCATCCTAACTGTGAGATGTTCCAGGCCTTCCTCTGTCTTTTACTACAAACATGTATATGTATGAATAAAATATGATCTTGCTTGCATGCTTTTAAACTTTAAATAAGCCTCTATTCTACAGCTTGCTTTTATAACCATACAGCTTGTCTTTTTAGTCCTGTTGTGTTTGAAAGTGTAACTCTGGTGTCAGCCTCTGGCTTTTGTCGCTCACATTAACTTCTGCATGGTATGATGCCGTGCAAAGGAATATAACACAGTCTATTGTCCATTCCCCCCCCCGTGATGGCTGATGTCCCTCTAGGTTGTCACGAGTCTTTTGCTATTACAGAAAAACGCTATTTCCCCCAGCGTCTCCCAGAGGATGAAGCTTGGTCTCAGAAACTGTGGTCTGAAAGTTGGTGGCCTGTGTCACAAAGAAGAAACATAGTTTCTAGGACTTATTCCGGTGGAAGGATGCTGCAGTGCTCAAGGATGAAGGGAAGTGCGTTGATAAACCAAATCTGCCCTCTGACATCCAGAACCTGCAGCCCAGGCAGTGGAGGAGTCAGGAGCTGCTATGGTTTGGATATGGTTTGAGTGTCTCTCCAAGGGTTCATACGATAGGAGTATGCTCTTTAGGGCTATGGTGCTGAAAAGTAGTACAACCTCTGTGTGTGTGTGTGTGTGTGTGTGTGTGTGTGTGTGTGTGTGTGTGTTTGTCTGCATGTAGTATATGTGTGCCTGGTGCCATCAGAGACCAGAAGAGGGCATCAGATCCCCTGGGACTGGAGTATATAGGTGGTTGTCAGCCACCATGTGGGTGCTGGGAATCAAACCAGAGTCCTCTGGAAGATCAGCCAGTGCTCTTAACCACTGAGCATCCCTCCAGGCCTTGTGATGCAACTCCTGAGAGGTGGCTCCCAGCAGATGCTAATTAGATCATGGGACAATGCCACTGAAAAGAACTGATGTGGCTCTTCCGGTCAACTGTCTCAAGAGCAGAATATTATGGGAGAACAGGCACCTCGCCTGAACTCTTGCTTCCTGCCTCTCTGTGTTCCCCTGTGTTCTCCCTGAGGTGCTATCCACCATCCTGTGAGGCGGCCAGGAGCCCTCACCACAGTCTGAGGTGGCCACAAGTAGTGGGCTTTCAGACTGTAGCAGTGAGTGAAATAAACTTCTTCCTTTTATATATCATCCGGCCTTGGGTATTTTGCTATAACAATCAAACGGAGACAAATAATATAAAGATTGACTTTAAGGTTTCCAAACCATCTTGCAATCTATATGTTCAGGGGGCTGAGGAGATGACTGGGCAGTTAAGAGAGCACTGGCTGCTCTTCCAGAGGACCTGGGTTTGATACCCAGTGCCCATATGGTGGCGCTCAACCATCTGTAACTCCAGTCTCAGGGGATCTGACTCCCTCTTTTGGTTTCCTTGGACACAGCATGCCCATAACGCACAAACATTCATGCCAGCAAAACATCCATACACAAAAAAAAAAAAGATTAAAAGATAAATAAAAACGCTTGTAAACATCTGTAAAGTTAGTATACATTTAAACCAGGCTTGCTCGTGGTTCACTGCACTTAACTGGAACACCTTCTACCAACCAGCAAAATCTCAGGACTGTCAGCTAAGTGAACTTAAACAATGACACTCACGGGCTTCAATCAGAAGATCGACTATACGGTCCTGGTCTTACTTCAGCTCGACAGTGACAGCGCGTTCATTTCCCCATCCACGGTAGATGTGTGATCGTGATTTTAAAATACAAATCCTGATTGTCAAGGGAAGGTGGCAGGTTGGAGAGAACTGTGACTCCCCACTTCTGCCCTCCCGTGTTGCTCTGCCCACACACGCACAGAACACTGTGGAAACCAAAGACTTGGACAGAAGGGTTGGGCCTTTAGTGGCGACAAACGTACTTCACGTACCGAGTGAAACAGGAACATCAGGACACTGCGCTCTTCGGAGAAGGCTGCAGTCTGTGGGACTGCTTAGAACCTCTCCACTGAATTCAGGTGTTTAAAAACCTCTTAGCTTCACGGGGAAAGTACTTAATGTATGCAGTTGACAATACAGTGAATGCTTTCATAGCGTCTGTCTTTGAAGCATGGCTGGGAAGCCAGCTGCACATGTATTTTGTTCGACAACAAGAACTGGGATATCTGCAGGCTTAAGTACCTTCTCCAGGTTGGCCCAACTGTGGTCCCTCAGGCTCTGCACCCTGCGTGTGCTGGAGCAGCTCAACCTCCTTTCCTGGACTCCTTCCCTGGAGACCCGGGCAAGGACACTAAGAGGTTAAAACTAACAACACTGGTCAGAAATGGCAGCCTCTCTGTGTGGTTAGAACAGCACACACTGCAGAACCAACAGGCTGTGATTGGCCTCCCCGGCTTTTAGCTCTGCTAGTGATCTGACCTCTCTGGACTTCTGTGTATACACAAGCAACACGGAGCTAACCTGTACCTTCAGGAGATGGTGTGTGATGTGATGGTGATGGTGTGAGAAATGAGTTCATTCACATAGTGTTTATACAAAAACACTAATATAGAACACATATTACAGCCCTTCCCTAACCTGTAACAGAACAGATATGAATTTAAAAAAAAAATAGGAGGGCTGGCCATGGGGTAGGTCACATGTCTAGCATGTGTGAAGCCCAGGGCTCAATCCCCAATCCAAAGTGTGTGTGTGGGAGGGGGAGAGAAGTGGAGGAGAGGGAAGAACCTGAGCAGAATTATGCATCCTACCCTTTATGCAGAATTATGCACAGACTGCTTTAATGCACGTCTTCTTTTATTATTAAGTAGGTTTATCCTGATGCAAATTGTTGACTTCTATTTTTTAACTTGGGTTTGTATCTCAACAAGCTATGTTGCAGTCCCAGAACACTGGTACACCCTGTCTCTGCTTCTGATTCATGGCGTGGATCAGATCCCTGTGTTTGCAAAAAATTGGGAACAGTGTTCGTGACATTTTACTAACAGAACATTTCAGCAAAACAAGCTTGAGGTACACAGTGAAGCTATGGCCATGCCCAGCCTTCACTGCCAAGTCAAACAGAGGTTTCTGCTTTAGGGAAACCGAGGTGCCACTTTTTAAATGATGAAAAGACCCACTTGGACTTGAGTTTTGTGCAGGGTGATAGATATGGATCTATTTATATTCTTCTACAGGCCGACATTCAGTTATGCCAGCACCATTTTTTGAAGATGTTTTCTTTTCTCCATTGTATGGTTTGGGCTTCTTTGTTGAAAATCAGGTGTCTATAGGTGTGTGGATTAATGTCAGGGTTTTCAATTCGATTTCATTGGTCCACATGTCGGTTTTTATGCCAATACCGAGCTGTTTTATTACTATGGTTCTATAGTAGACCTTGAGGTCAGGGATGGTGATACCTCCAGCAGTTCTTTCATTGTACAGGATTGTTTTAGTGATCCTGGGTTTTTTTGTTTGTTTGTTTTTTATTTTTCCATATGAAGTTGAAAATTGTTCTTTTGAGGTCTGTGAAGAATTGTGTTGGAATTTTGATGGAGATTGTGTTGAATTGCATAGATCCAGAGAGGCTAGGTAACAAGGAGGGCTCATGGGGGGGATGCATGGATCTCCCTGGGAAGGTGAAATAGAGATCTCCTGGTTGGACTGAGGGAGGGTGGGCATGGGAACTTGAGGGATCGGGTTGGGGGTGGTGGAAGGGGACAGTGTTGAGAGAGATGACTGCAAAGAGAAGATTTATGGAGTTGGGTAGAAGCCTGAAGCAAGGAAACTTCCATGAGTCTATAAAAATGGCCTCACTAAGACTCGTGGCAGCTGCGGATGCTTAGCCTGGACTGACTGTCCCCTGTGTCTGACATTCTTGTCATTGCCCGGCTCCAAGGATACTAAGTTCAGATTGATTTTATAATTCAGAAATTTGTATTAATACTCAAGAGGGTTACTGGGCGGTGGTAGCATACAGCTTTAATCTTGGCACTAGAGAGGTAGAGGCAGGTGGATCTCTGTGAGTCTGAGGATAGCCTGGTCTACAGAGAGAGTTCCAGGACAGCTAGGGCTACTACACAGAGAAACCCTGTCTGGAAAAACAAAAACAAAAACAAACAAACGAACAAAAAAAAACCTCAAGAGGGTGAGGACTTCAGGTTCAAGACTAGCCTAGACAATATAAAAGAGACAATTGGGTTTTTTATTTGTTTGTTTGTTTGCTTGCTGAGACTTTTTTAAATTAAGCAAGGAACGCTCTCCTCCAAAACCAAAATAACAGCTGGCAAGAAGGAACAATATATATAAAGAACTCAAGAAACTAGACATCAAAATACTGAACAATCCAATTAAAAAATGGGCTAAAGAGCTAAACAGAGAATTCTCAAAAGAAGAATCACAAATGGCTGAAAGACATTTAAAGAAATGCTCAACATCCTTAGTCATCAGAGGAATGCAAATCAAAACTACTCTGAGATAACCACCTTACACCTGTCAGAATGGCTATGATCAAAAACACTAATGACAGTCAATGTTGGAGAGGATGTGGAGCAAAGGGAACACTCCTCCACTGTTGGTGGGAATGCAAACTTGTACAACCACTGTGGAAATCAGTATGGCAGTTTCTCAGAAAATTGGGAATCGATCTACCTCAAGATCCAGCCATACCACTCTTGGGCATATACCCAAGGAATACTCAATCATACCACAAAGATTCATGCTCAACTATGTTCACAGCAGCACTATTCATAATAGCCAGAACCTGGAAACAACCTAGATGCCCGTCAACTGAAGAATGGATTAAGAAAATGTGGTACATCTACACAATGGAGTACTACTCAGCAGAGAAAAACAATGACAGCATGAAATTTGCAGGAAAGTGGATGGAACTAGAAAATATCATCCTGAGTGAGGTAACCCAGACTCAGAAGGACAAACATGGTATGTACTCACTCATAAGTGGATACTAGATATAAAGCAAAGGACAATCAGACTGCAACCCACAGAACCAGGGAGGCTATATAGCAGGGGGGACCCTAGGATGACTGTGGCTTATAAGTTTTGGTTTTACTCAATTACTGGGCAAGCCTCAATGAAACATTTCACTATTAGGATAAGAATTTATACTGTATCAAGCTGATACTAGAAAAATAAATAAATAAAAGAAAAAAAAAAAAAAGAAGGAACGTCAGTCAGACAAGCGGAAGTGTGGAGCAGGCCTTATGCTTCAGGACCAGAAACAGGAACACTTATCAACATAGCATCCCTCCTAAGATAAGCACTCCATTAATATTCTGAAATAATATTTCAAGAAAAGCATATGAAAAAATAACTGACACTAAAGTCTATTTGGACCAATTGACAAGCATGATTAGGCTGCGAGTCCCCCGAAAAGAAACAGCAGCGAGGGGACTTTGCCTTGTGGAACCCGTGTCTTACTCAGGCCGAGGCTCCTTCCATCTATGGCTCTGGCACCCTGACACTGAGGCCTGACGTGATCTGAAGTCTGCGCTTGTCCCCAGCCAGCCAGCACTGAATTCACAAGGAGACAGAAGTCTGGCTGTGTACAAAGCCAGCCGGGGGAGCCAGACACAGGAGGCATGACTCAGCTGTATAAGAACACCGTGAGACAAGGGTTCAGCAGGCTCAAGGAGTGTGCTGGTGACTGGGTCCTGAGTCGGACAGCACAAGCTGCTGCCAGCCAGCGACTGTCCTGCAGGGACACAGGCACGAATGCCACACAGACAAGGGTCTTCTTGAGCATCTCAGAGTCCTTCATTAACGTAATTTCCTTCTTCACTTCTGAGTCCATACATTATCCCAGACCTCCCAATTCCTTCAAGTGCAGAGTGAGGCCTTTGCAGGGAGAATGGGGCACTGGAAGCCGTTTTTTAGTGTTCTCTGGAAAGCACATCCTGTAAGATTTGAGGGGGGGCAACCAAAAGTGGTAGTGGTTCAGAGGACCCTGGTGTGCCAGAGGTGTCCTGATACACTTACTAAGGGCTCCTCTCATAGATGCCCTGATGAGAGGTTCCCTGCTGTTTATAAGACAGAGACTTCTGTATTTCAGTGGAGGAGGAAGAGGAGGAGGAGGAGGAGGAGGAGGAGGAGGAGGAGGAGGAAACAGTAACAGCAACAACAACGAAACTCTCCTCTTGTGTGTGACCTTGCATTGCCCTCTAAGACAGTAAGATGGTTTCCTGTACCCCAAAAACCCCTCAGTATGAAATTCTCTTAGAGTGACCTGAGAGACTAGGGAAAGGCTGTCCTGAGAAAGCCTTGTGTTTTCATAAACAGCATGAATTCTAGAGAGTTCCATCACATGAGTCTTTTCTGTGCTTTCTGAATAGAAGCAGGGCATAGGGGGTGCAGGTGTGTGGGGGTGTAGGTGTATGTAGAGGATGCAGATGTGGGGGGGTGCAGGTGTGTGGGGGTGTAGGTGGGGGGGTGTAGGTGTATGTAGAGGATGCAGGTGTGTGGGGGTGCAGGTGTGTGGGGTACAGGTGTGTGGGGGTGCAGGTGTGTGGGGGTGCAGGTGTGTGGGGGTGCAGGTGTATGGGGTGTAGATGTATGTAGAGGGTGCAGGTGTGTGGGGGTGCAGGTATGTGTGGGTGCAGGTATGTGGGAGTGTAGGTGTAGGGGGGTGTAGGTGTATGTAGGGGGTGCAGGTGTGTGTGGGTGCAGGTGTGTGGGGGTGCAGGTGTGTGGGGGTGCAGGTGTGTGTGGGTGCAGGTGTATGTAGGGGGTGCAGGTGTGTGGGGGTGCAGGTGTGTGGGGGTGCAGGTGTATGGGGTGTAGGTGTATGTAGGGGGTGCAGGTGTGTGGGGGTGCAGATGTGTGTGTGGGAGGTGACAACAACCTGAACCTTCCCCACATAAGGAAAGTAGAAAGAACACAGAGAAATGTTCTGCATAGCCGGAATTCTTTCCTGTCTGCTCTACAGAGGGAGGAGAAAGAGGAGAGGGAGAAAAAGAGAGAGGCGAAGGGAAGAGAAGGGAGAGGAGGTGAGGAGACATGGGTAACATCACAGATGGCTCCCAGGCCCTCTCACTTCCTGATCCCAGTGTCCAGGAGGAAGCCAAGAGGAGGCTTGTTCTGCAGGATGCTGCCTGGCCCTGGCCGTCGCTGTCCGCAACACTGTGACGTGGCCGTTTCTATAGAGACGGGCATCCCTCCTAGGAAAGCAGGGTACACAGAATGCCAGCCACCAGCTAAAGGGTCTCTTTTTCACTGCCTGTGCTTTAGTTCAAAAGGCCTCTCCCTGGGAAAGCCGCTTCACAGCAGGCATGAAAGAGCTGGGCTACTCCAGCCAGGACCTGAGAATTTGGAAACACCATTTGAGAGCCATTCATGGACTGAAATAGGGAGAGGCAGGAAGGAAGGTTGCAGCTGATGCACCAGATAGGCTGGCTCCCACCTGAATTCATCCTGCAGCATGCCAGTGGGAAACGCACGTCACTCCTGAATAATCAATAGGCTGCTAACCTGCAGAGATGCAATACTGCCCCTGCCTCTGCCATCCCACAAGGTCTTCCCTTTCACCCGGCAAAGCCTAGGCATTTTTAAACAGAAAACATCAAGCACTTAGGGACTGTGACTCTGAGAGGCAGCACTGTGGACCTGCTCCCTTAGCATAAAGTCAATGTTCTATTCAGCTGAAGGTTAACCCCTGCCTCTTCCTGCCAGATACACTCAGAAGTTACCCCTCAAGATGACTTTTATGTCTTAGTACAGCGGTTCTCAACCCGGGAGGTCACAACCTCTTGTGGGGGGCCTCAAGTAACCCTTTCACAGGGGTCACCCAAGACCATCAGAAAACACAAATATTTATATTGCAATTTATAACAGTATCAAAATTACAGTTATAAAGTAGCAACAAAGATAATGTTATGGTTGGGGGTTGCTACAGCATGAGGAACTGTATTACAGGGTTGAGAACCACTCTCTCAGTAGGCGTCTGCGTGAAGAATGACCTAAGAATAGTCTGCCTAAACCACAGTTTTACTTTTCACATAGGGAGAGATGCTAGCTCCCTGCCCTGCCCCTGCCCTGGCTATTCTTGGCATGCTTCTTCTTCATGTTCTCTCCATGACCTCCATGACCACAGGATGTCTATCTCCCCTCCAGCCCATCACTCCAGGAAAGGAAGAGGAGGAGGAAGAAGAGGGGGAGGAAGAGGAGGAGGAGGAGGAGGAGGAGGAGGAGGAGGAGGAGGAGGAGAAAAAGGAGGAGGAGGAGGAGGAGGAGGAGGAGGAGAAAAAGGAGGAGGAGGAGGAGGAGGAGGAGAAGGAGGAGGAGGAGGAGGAGGAGGAAAAAGAAGAAGAAGAAGAAGAAGAAGAAGAAGAAGAAGAAGAAGAAGAAGAAGAAGAAGAAGAAGAAAGAAGAAGGTTTTTCCGGGAGAATCCTCAGATTTTTCACTCCTGTAACAGACTCCCAGACCTCTACACAACTGACGCCATGTTGGAAGCATCATCCTAACCTTAAAACCCAGCACATAGACCCCAATACCTGTCAGAACAGAGACAAAGACTTAATCCATCAAAGACCTGGTCCGTAGTTCCAGGATCCAGGGAAGACCCTGTGCAATAGCTTTGCTCTCTGGTTTCTGCAGTTCTGCTTTCTGCTAACTGTTTCTGCTAGCGGAAGTGTGTCCACCAGGATGTGCTTTTTTGTGCACAAAAGACAAAAGAACAGTGAGGCTCGGGGCTGCATGATTTGGGCAAGTTCTCTGTGCAGTCACCAGCCAGCAATAGAGACTTTTGATCTGACTTTGCGGGTGACAGTATGTGTCCTCTGGTGGGCTTACCTCACAACACTCCCATGCCACTGGCTGGAGCTGGATCCTGTGGCTCCAACCCCGAGCATCCAGGAGGCTGGGATATGTAATTGTAGAGTTGAGCCAGTGCCTCTCATGACAAAGCAGTAGCTATGCTTCAAAAGCAAGATCAGAAGGAGAGGAGACGGCTAATGGCAACTGCTTAGCCCCGCCCCCAACCCCGCCCCTTCCTGCATAGTTCTCCTGTTGCCAGCTCAGACCCCAGCTCCCTGTTCATTGACCCCAGGTGATGCTATGCTGGAAAATGGTTCACCCCCAGCTCGTTGGGACAAAAATAGCACTAATCCATAGCCTTCTCTGCTCATCCATATTGTAAGCACATCCACTGTGGCCAACTTTGAGCAACCAGCATGATGTCCAATAAGGCTAGGAACAGAAAACAGGCACCCACCATTCTAGATTTCTGTCACCCACACAGACACAAAAGAACAACACCACCCCCAGCAGCATGAACTGTAAAAACAGAAAGTGATGAGTTCTAAACATCTGTTCTCATTTTTAATGTAACTAACTTTAACGGTAAGTCCATTTAAATTTTTACTAGTGGCTGTGAGCAACTGACTTCACAACCTTGCTGGAAACTGAACAGTCAGCTCTTGGTGGTCGCTGCTCACCAACACATCTCCCAGCTGGTGTTAGTGCCACTGTGGCCAAGTGAGTGACTTAAAGAAAGAAAGAGCAATTCACCTGACATGTGGTTTCAGTTGTGTGCTGCTCTGTGGCCTGAGGCTGGCCCTCGTGGCAGTGGAGTTTGTGGAGAAGAGGAGACTCACAGGACAGTGACATGAAGGAGCTAAGACAAGGCATAGGCCCTAAGGACACCTCCCTAGTAACCTCTGTCCCCAAGCACCTCACTCACTCACCTGTTCTACCACTCCCAATGGTAGAATGGTCTATTGAACCCACCATTGGATGAAAGGTCAAAGCCCTGGTGATCTAACCCAGTATGAAAGTACCCTCGGAGACACGCCCAGGAGCACGTTTTACTGTCCTCTTAGATGTCCCTCAGTCTAATCTGTGGACAATCAAGATCGGCCATTGCTCCGTTCTTCTGTGGGTCCCCGGGCTCTTCCTGGTTGCACTTCTCACAGGGTGCGATCACTGAGCTGTTGGTGTGAACTGGTGGGATCACTGAGCTGTTGGTGTGAACTGGTGGGATCACTGAGCTGTTGGTGTGAACTGGCGGGATCACTGAGCTGTTGGTGTGAACTGGCGGTAAGGATTCGTCCCCCCCCCCCCCCCACTGGACTCTCAGCTCTCCTAAGGCAATGCTTATGCCTGGTTTGGGTCAAAATGCATGGAACACAGCAGGTGTCCGATAAGTATTTGGAACTTTGAATACGTTTGGAACAGTGAAATTTGGATCAAGGCAGCACATGTATTCTATTCATGTATATATCCATACATATATAAAGCAGTAAATAACTAAATGGATGAGTTCTGCTGCTTTTAACCTCTCAACCACAAAAGTTCTTGCATCTTGGCCTGTGCTTCGGCTTTCCTTTCTCCAGGACTAGGCAGTACTGGGTGTCATGTTTTCAAGCATGATCATTCCTGGGCTTTGTTGAGGTTCCGGTGTGTGGCCGTGGCTTGGCACCTTTTTGTATATTTGCTACTGGAGCTGGTTCCCTGCACAGAAAGACGGCTCCAGGAGGGGCCAGGCTTGGTTATGTGGCTGCTCCAGAAGAGACACATAAACGTTGCCAAGGAGATGAATGCAGTGACCCGTGATGCTGAAGTCTGGCATTAATCACGCCAGACCGGATGATAGAATGACTCAGGAAAAGCTTCCAGACAGTCTGTGCTGTAAAGCATGCTCACCCAGGACAGGAAGGCCAAGACCAGGATGGCTTCAGAAGACTTTTTCTGGATGTTAGCAAACACAACTTATCCAAATGGTATCAGGAAGAGTCTGTGACTTGGTTTATTAATAATACAGACTCTTGGGCTCTTTAACCACTTCCAATGAATGGAAGGTTCTAAGGGAGCAGATGCCTATGTTCAGGTCCCTTATGTGGAACTGATAAAGGTCAAATTTATTGCAAAAGGGGTGTCGGCTGAGCCTGGAGTCTTGGCATACACAGAAACCTCTAAGCAACCTCATCAACTACCAGTACTCAATTACCTCCTACCAAATCGGTTAATACTTGATTTTTGGAAACTAATAACCAACACTGCATCTCTAGTGGCAGGTACCTGAATTGCAGACCCAGTGCTCAAAAGGTCCAATCCAATGGGCCTCAGAAAAGGTATGGTGCCAGGTGGTGGTGGCTCACGCCTTTAATCCCAGCACTCGGGAGTCAGAGGCAAGCTGATCTCTGTGAGTTCAAGGCCAGCCTGGCCTACAGAGTGAGTTCCAGGAAAGGCTCCAAAGCTACACAGAGAAACTCTGTCTCGAAAACCAAAAAAAAAAAAAAAAAAAAAAAAAAGAAGAAGAAAAAGAAAGAAAGGTATGGTGCTTTACAAATTCAAATGCTACCATGGCCTTTAAATTGGCGAGGTTTACCATCTTAAAAGTTCTTTTGCCGGGCGGTGGTAGCACACGCCTTTAATCCCAGCACTCGGGAGGCAGAGCCAGGCGGATCTCTGTGAGTTCAAGGCCAGCCTGGGCTACCGGTAAAGTGAGTCCCAGGAAAGGTGCAAAGCTACACAGAGAAACCCTGTCTCGAAAAACCAAAAAAAAAAGTTCTTTTGCTTCTCTCTCTCTCTCTCTCTCTCTCTCTCTCTCTCTCTCTCTCTCTCTCTCTCTCTCTTTCTCTCTCTCTCTCTCTCTTGTTTAGTAACAGACTCAGGTCTCCTGAATTTGAATGTAGGCCTTTGTCCTCCACATCATGTGTCTTCCCTCTTCTGGCCATTAAAATTAACTTGTGCCATGTCCCAGGTCTGCAAGGTCAAGTGTAGAAGCAGACATGACAGTCCTTTGTCCAGCCCCTGCACTGCCCCTCCCCCAGGAGCCTGTTCTGGAAACAGTGGTTTTCAAGAGAGGTGATTTAATATTCACAGACAGATGGTGAACATTGTATGGTAAACGTTTCAGTTATTAAGATGGCACCTGGAGAAAAAGGATACAGCATAAGCAGGCATCCTTGGAAGTATGCATTCCCCATACTTCGAATGAAGTTCTAATCCAAAAGCTACTCTTGCACCTGAAATTCCTCTCCTATGTCACCAGTAATGTGCTACTCTTTTGTAAGGAGAAATGGCTCTTCTCGGAAATCAGAGTTAAGTCTTCAATGCAAGTGTCCTGGGAGAGATCAAACACCAGCTTAAAGTCACAGGAGGTTCAAAATGACTGGGTTCCTAAGCACCATTCTGCTGAGAGAGGTTCAGAACACCATGAAGAGGCCAAGGCTGGAGGCTAGTGATGCAGAAGGCAGTTTCCAAAGGTGCCACCATTGTGCCCTGCATGCAGGACTTCCTTCTGAGTCTCAGAGATTGGCCTGCTTCTGTCTCCGAAGTGGTGGCATTCGTGTATGCCACCACATCCAGCTCTCAACTGGCTCCTAATAGAAATAGGGCATTGGACTAGAGACACAAGGAGGCTCTATTTGATACACAACAAAAAGAAGTAGTGTTTCCTTTGCAGGAAACGGGTGTGCATGTACAAGTGAGCGTCCATGGCTTGCCAGTGTATGCGCATGTGCAAAGAGAATGTTTTGATGCATTCCATCAACCTGAAAGGAAAGCTACACACATTGCAGGCATTCATTCTCCCATTGGCACAGACACAGCTAACACACACCCAGAGCAGACACAGTTTCACCCATGTGCGTGTGCGCGCAAACACACACACACACCCTCATAGCTTTAATAATGCTCCTCTAGCTGATGGGTCCCCTTCCATGTTTTTGTGCTACAGCTCTTCTCTTTCTCATGACATGGAATAGACCAGAGAATAAAATAATCAAGCCTGGCCAATTCTTCACTGATTCACCTCGTGCTCTAGGGCTGCACCACCCAGAGTCTACCACTCCTCCCATGACAGGGCCCCCCCCCCCACTAGATAGGGGTAGTCCCCTGCAGCAAGCATCCACCAGAGCAGTCAGCATGCAAACTCTGCAGAGCCTGGAAGACCCAGCGTGGTGCTTTGCTTTGTAAGCGGGTGGGAACCTTGACTTCATTTTATCAGATGTTTTTTGCTGACTAAAGGCTCAGAGACTGCCAGATTCTCTGATTCCTCTAGCAAATGTTAAGTGGGCCTGGTGCGAAAACCAACACAACGCTTTACAGAATCGAAAGGGAGTGTAAGAGATGGGATCTAGTCATCCAGCCCAGGCTGCTACCTGCCACTCTCGAGGAGGCTCAGACCCTCCAATCTGACAAGACAAGGGAATGGGGACAGGCCCAGGACAGAAAGTGACAGACTGAGAGCCACAGCTGATGTTAAAAATAACCTTCTGCCTTAGGTAGAAAACTGGTCTGCTCGGGAGATACAAAAAGAAAGCAAATACTTAGGAAACTAGTGCTGGCCCAGGACAGCAGCTCGACCTAATGAGGAGGCACAGCCCAACAGACCTGAGGTGAAATGGCCTTTAGAGCCTAAATGTCAACACACACCTGTTGTGCTCAGGAGCCTAGCCTCAGTGGTAAGCTGACTGTGCTCCCAGGAAGGAAGAGGGTCTGTGGAGGTGAGCAGCTGTCCTGTAGGAGGCACATGAAGGTTTTACTGCCCAGAGAGTGGTCCTGTCACCTACTCTGAAGGCATCAGAACTCACAGGCCTCCTCAGATCCAGACTGACCTTGGCTGGATGCTGGCAATACTCCCAGATCCTGACCCTGGGAGTCCCGGGGAGAAATGAGATCCCTTCCAGTCCTCCTGTTTACAGATAAAGAACTGGAGGTCGGGGCCCTCACTTACTGAGGAGTCTAGGTCAGAACCTAGGCTTCCTACTGTGCCTTTGAGGCATCCCACCTAGCAACCTCTTCATCAGCTTACTGTAGGAACTCCCAGCTGATCTTCATAGCATATCTCTCTCTCTCTCTCTCTCTCTCTCTCTCTCTCTCTCTCTCTCTCTCTCTCTCTCTCTCCCCTCTCCTCATCTCTCTCTGTGTGTCTCTGTGTCTGTGTCTGTCTCTCTCTCACACACACACCACAGACGGCATGAGGTTTTTTTTTTATATAAACTATTTTTAAAGCACCTTCTAAGTGCATATCAAGCTTTAGTTCACAGATTTCCCATAGCCCCCACCCTACCCCCATTCCCACTTAAGCATCACCTTTCCCTTACCGACATCCTTCTCCAAGGGCACATGGCTGCCAATGAGGAATATGTTGGCACACAGTCACTGCTCACAGCCCATGGCTAACACTAGGTGTCTCAGTTACTGTTCTATTGCTGTGAGGAGACACCATGTGTAGCAGGAATCTTAAAGGTACTTATTAATAAAATCAAACCTGAGGCCAGTTATTGGGATGAATGCTGGAATATCAGAGAAGCAGAACAAGCCACAGCTTCCTCACCTCGCCTGATCCTGTTCCTCAGCTGATCCTGTTTCCTCAGACTGGAAGCCTCTGAGTCCTCATCCAAATGGATCTCAGCTGAACTGCTTCTCGAAAGCCTGAAAGCTTAACCAGCCAAAAGCTTCTAGTTTCTGGTCCTCATGCCTTATATACCTTTTTGCTTTCTGCCATCACTCCCTGGGATTAAAGGCTCACTTCCTGGGATTAAAGGCATGAGTCACCATGCCTGGCTGTTTCCAGTGTGGTTTTAAAGTCACAGAGATCTAGATGGATCTCTGCCTCCCAAGTGATAGGATTAAAGGTGTGTGTGCCACCATTTTCTGGCCTCTGTATCTAGTGGCTGTTCTGTTCTCTGACCCCAGATAAGTTTATTAGGGAACACAATATTACCACAACCATGACCAAGACAACTCTTATGAAAGAAAGCATTTAATTGGATGCTTGATTACAGTTTCAGAGGGTTAGTTCATTATCATCATGGTGGGAAACAGATTGGCATAGTGTTGGAGCAGTAGCTGAGAGCTTTATATCCTGATCTGGTGTGGGCTTTTGAAGCCTCAAAACCCATCCCCAGTGATACACTTGCTCCAACAAGGCCACACCTCCTAAACCTTCCCAAACAGTTCCACTATACAGTGACTAAGCATTCAACCATATGAGCCTGTGGGGGCCAGTCTCATTCAAACCACTGCACTGAGGTTCACCTCTGGTGTTGTCCAAATGTGTATTTGGACAAATGTGTACCCAGCACTATAGGATTATTTGAAATTGCTTCCCTGCCTCTGTCTTTCCTCAGAGAGTTTTCAAGACAACCTTATGATAGAAGCTGAGGTGAGGCTTAGTTCTGTTAGTCTTGGTATTCTTCTCTGGAACACAGCTAGATGGCTACTCACTGGCTTTCTGACATTCCCTTCTCCTCTGTCTTTGTTGCTGGCACCCAGGATGGTAGTGTGTCAGTGTAGAGGTACAGAATCAGGATGTGGCCACCTCAGACTGACAGAGTCAAGTCAAGTTGACATTATAGAATAATTTTGTCTGTGAAACTTCTGCTTCTACCTTACAATCGCTCCCACCTCCAAAGCACACACTGCTTCTTTTCCTTTTGAGTTCAGTAACGTCTCTAACTCCTCCTAAGGCTCCAGGGGCCCTTGTATACTGTTCCCTTCTGACTATAAAAAGTGCTCTCAGGAGATGTCCAAGGTCAGGATTTGGCTATTCATATCAGTTGAAGTTCTCAGATTTCCCTTCCTGAGGACATTTGCTCTGTGGATCTCACCTTCCTTGTAGAATGAAAACATTTATCTTAGACATCTTAGGTATTGGAAGTAGATGGGAAGAAGGTTCTTGCCTGGAGTCTTTGAAATCAACCCAAATAGTACCTCTTCTGCTCTTCATACCTCAGGCCACATCTTCCCTTCAATAGGAACAATGTTAAAGAGCCAAGGCCGGATGTGAAGATCCAAAACTCAAGTTATGTGTTTCCCCAAATACAAAGCAGGAAAAAGGTAGATGCCTGTCTGAATGCTAGGATCCCAGCATGTTGACGGTAGAGGGAGGATTGCTCAAGTCCCAGGTCTGTGTAAAAGTAGCTGGGTATCTACAAATTACTCTCTCTCTGAGTCTTGATATCTTCCTTTCCAAAATGCTCCAGCTCCAACATTCCATAGCTCCAGAGGCAGAATTAAAAGCAGACTAGGTGAACCCAGAGCCCCAGGCTCCACACATCTTCTGCATTGACGAAGGTGATTATAAAGCGGCCTGAGAACTCTGTTTTGTCAAACCTTGGCCTGTACCTCAGGCAGGAGGTGCTAATGCCTAACAGATTACAGATGCCGCTGTGACAAAGAGCTCTCCTCCATTTTAAAAGGAAAGTATATTGATTTTTGGACTAGCCATCTTCTAATGCCTATGACTTTGAGCCAAACAAAGGAAATTTATGAAGGTTCTGCTTAATCTTATAAATTTTTAAATCAATAATTGCTGCCTGGAAGAACCTTTCCATCACAGTGGCTCAAAGAAGCAGATACAAGGGTCTTTGTGCTGCAATCAGATGCACCAGTTAGATTGGGCGGTGTAACAGAGGTCACTCCTGCATAACCTGGCTGTGCTGTGTCTAAACTAGAGGATGACCTCTCAGACACAGCTTCTGCCTCTGATACTACTCACAGGGAAGCATTATTTGTGAGCTGGGATCCACGTCTGTGTCGCTGTTATATCCAGTGCATGCTTTGCAGTGTGGCTTATTGCTAAGCCTTGGCTCGCCTTTCTCCCGCAGCCTTTCATTTGATCTTTCCTTCAGTCCACTTGCCGCCATTTTCCTAAGTCATCGTTACATTTGGCTGAATCATTGCAGTGAAGTAACACCTTCACTGACTGGTCTTGCATCCATCTAATTCATTCTCCAGGCTGCAGCCAGAGTATTCTTTCTAGAATCAAAATTTGCTCATGTTTCTCCTTATTTAAAAGTCAGTCTTCTAGGGGCTGGAAGTGTATCCCAGTGGTAAAGCACTGTTCCAATATGTGCCCTGGCTTCCATCCCATTAATACACACACACACACACACACACACACACACACACACACACACACCCATGCACACACACCAGTCTTCTAAAAAGTCAATTCTCAGAACATGCTCTTATTTTCATGTCTGTAGGCTCTATAGTGATGTCTCTCTGCTTCATCGTCTGACACATTGTATTTGGTAAATGTCCTAAATGCACTTGACACGAATATGTTCTGCAGCTCTTTGGGTGCATTGTTCAATTAGGGCAATATGGTGATATTTTATTTGTGCTGAAATGTGATTTTATTTGTATGTTAATAAAGTTGCCTGGAGATCAGAGGTCAAAGCGAGCCATAAGCAGAGTCAGGTGGTGGTAGCACATAGCCTTAATCCGATCACATGGCAGGCAGAGTCTCTGTGTGGTCAAGGGACACAGCCAAGCGTGGTAACATGAACCTTTAATCCCACTGCCAACCATAGAGACCTGGAGGTCTGTATAAACAGGCAGTGATGAGGAAGTCATGTGGCTGGGCTTAGAGCCAATGAGAAGGCAGAACAGGAAAGCAATAAAAACACAAGTCACACAGGAATAAGCTCTCTCTGGGGAAGCAACGGCGACCAGGTGGTAAGATAAGGTAGTCATGGCTCTCTGATCTCCTTGGCTATTACCTCTGTATTTGGCTCTGTGTTTCTTATTTACTAAGACTGTTTAGAATTTCATCTACAGGGCAAGGTGTTGAATTATGCTGTTCAAACTCCTACCTCCTTAATGATTCCTTTCCCTACTTATTCTATCAGTTGCTATGAAAGGGATATTAAGATTTTCACCTATGAAGACGTACCAAATTTATGGATTGGAAGATTCAATATTATTTTTAGGATATTAATTTTCACAAGTTAATCTGTATATTGATTAGATGTTATTCCAATAGAAACTCGAGGAGATTTTTTTTAATTACTAAAATGTTAAAATCTACATATAATACAAAGTAGCCTAAACAATTTAAAAAGAAAAAGAAGATCAAATCTGTAACACTTATATTTCCTGAATTTGAAAGTTACTATAAAATGACAATAACCAGTTGGTTGTGGCATTGGCACAAATACTGATGACTAATAGGCTAAAAATAAACCCTCACACATGTGATCATGGATTAAGCTCCGTGGTAACTCACTTGTAAACAAATTGTGTAGAAATACCAAATAGCTACTGGGATTGGGGTGTGATTCTCAATATTTCTTGAAAATCATGATAAAATTTTATTTGCAGTAGATCGTGTTTCTAAATGCAAAAGAGAAAATAGGAAGCTTCCAGAAGAAAATTAATATTTTCCATATGTTAAACAATCATTTTCTTAACAGAACACAAAAATACTTAGTAATAGGGGAAGTTAATAAGTTGTATCTCTAAATTAAAAGTCTATCTTTGCTTCTCAAAAGACTCTTAGGAAAATAATGTGGTGAGGTGGATGGCTCAGTGGTTAAGAGAGCTTCCTGCTCTTCCAGAGGACCTGAGTTTGGTTCCCAGAACCCAGGTTACATTCACCTGTAACTCCAGCTCCAGAGGATTCAACACCTTCTCCAGGCCTCCGTGGCATACACACACATATATACAAAACAAAATCTTGGAAATGAAAATTGGTGTAGTTTGGAAAACAGAGAATAAGTTATAGCAAAATTTTAAGATGTAAAACTGAATGGGAAAAAAAGCTAAGCTTAAAAGAGAAGATATTTTGTAATTCTATTTATACAAGGTTAAAAAACCAGCAATATTAATCTATGGCAAGATGTTTTTAAATAGTAGTATCTTTTTTTTTTTTTTTTTTTTTTCGAGACAGGGTTTCTCTGTGTAGCTTTGCGCCTTTCCTGGAACTCACTTGGTAGCCCAGGCTGGCCTCGAACTCACAGAGATCCACCGGCCTCTGCCTCCCGAGTGCTGGGATTAAAGGCGTGCGCCACCACTGCCCGGCAAATAGTAGTATCTTAGCCTTCCCATAGTTGTGACTAAGTACCTAAGTACCTGACAGACCTACTTAAAAGGAAGAAAAAAATATTTTAGCTTAGGTTTCAGGGAGTTCAGTCCATACTCCTCAGGGTCACTGAGTCTAGGCCTGTGGTGCAGCAAATTATATGGTGGCAGATACTACTTTGCTCATGGCAAAGAGACAGCCAGAGGAGCCTGGGACAAGATAAACTTACAAGGACAAGCCTCCAGTGATCTATTCTGCCAGCTGGGCCCCAGATCCTAATGTCCCCAAAACCTCCCAAAAAAGCACTATCCTCTAGGGACCAACCCTTCAGTTCAATACATGAACCTTTAGAAGACACTTCATGTCCAAACCATAACAGGTGTTTACTTTAGGAAAGGAGTGTTGACCAGTAGACAAGAGGAAACCTCCTGGGACTTCATGTAGGTGATGGTCATGTGGTATATATTTTATAAAAATGCAGGGTACACTTTGTGAAAGATGACCAACATGTCCTAGGTGATCTGGAACAGTCCTCACATAGAAGTCTTAAGTATTGCCCTGGGCAAAGTAGGATAGTGGTCACCCCAACCATAAACTTGCACAAGTTATCATTGTGTACTACCTCTCTCTCTGTGTGTCTCTCTGTCTCTCCTGGGTGTGTGTCTGTATCTCTGTGTGTCTGTCTGTCTCTCTCTCTCTGTGTTTCTCTGTCTCTCCTGGGTGTGTGTCTGTATCTCTGTGTGTCTGTCTGTCTCTTTCTCTCTGTGTCTCTCTGTCTCTCCTGGGTGTGTGTCTGTATCTCTGTGTGTCTGTCTGTCTCTGTCTCTCTGTCACTCTCTCTATATTCAGGAAATGATGCTGCTTATCCCATGATTTTCCTTTCTCAAAGACACACCACCGTATCTTCCCAGCCCCTGCCCTTATCTGCATTCATACCTTCCTTTCCTCCCTCCCTCACCATTGTTCTGGTGGAAGATCCACCTCAACTCCCTTCCCCCATCTCTGTCCCCAAACCCAACCCTTCAAAGCCTGCCAAACATGGCTCCTCCCCCAGAGATGCTCAAGACCACTCCCACAGGGTATTTAAGCTGCATCCCAGAAAACAGACACATGGTTTTCCAGTTTCTCATCCCTGTCTCCTCTCTAAGGGGGCTGGAGAATCACCCGGGAACGCTTTATCCATTAAACCAGGGTTTTTCTAATTCAGTCTGATTTGGTCTGATTTGGATTGCTGCATCGGGGTGAGAAAAACTTAACAACCATCACTATCTGCAGTTCCACGATAGAGCAGAGTGTGGAAGAGTCTTCATTTCTACTTTCCCCTGAGAACTTCTATTCACATTTCACGGTAAATGCCTCTCTGGCATCGGTCAACTCCAGGTGTCTCTAGGTGACCGGAATGAATCCCTATCTCTTTCTTGCACACCTTTCTTTACCCTAATCTAACCTGGAGCCGTCACACCCTCCTGTCTTGTTGGCTCATCTGGACTTTTTAACAGGTCAGAATTGTATGTATCTTTGTCTCTTCAATGTCTGTCTTGCCTCTGGCTACTTCAGTTTCTATAACTGAATAAATGTCAGAATCAAGAATCTGTCTGTATACATGAAAGCAAATTTGCATATTAATGGATGAATGGGTGTGTTTATTTTCACGTAAAGCATTAAATCTTGGCTGAATTTTCGATACTTTAGTTCATAGAGCATCTTCAGTTTTTTACAGTCAATTAATGTCTTGATTTTATAATTGTCAGTGCTGAGAACTCTGCTTTGCACAAATACTTGCTATAAAATGGTGGTTTGTTTAGCATCATTCAGAAACTGGAACTCTTGTCTTAACCTCAAGCCAACATTTATTAAATGGTTTTTATTGAACTGGGGGCTCGGGGGGAAGGCTCTCTCTGTGTTCCTCACCTACTGAGCCACCTGGAAGCTCCCAATCTCAGTGTGTGAGTGCTAGAGAAGTCTTCTAACTTCTCCATGGCCACCCTCAGTGGTGTTTCAGGACACTGATCCCTACCTTTGTCCCTGGCTAAGGACAGGGAAAAAGATACGACGTGCTTCCCATCAGAAGCTCCCGTCCCTTCGTCCACCACTCCCCATTGCCCTCAGGCCCTAGACCCAGCTCCTCCTTGTGGTGCACAAAGCTCTTGCGGTGTGGTCCCTGGGTGCCTCTTGAGTTTCACGGTCTGCCTTGCTCCCTACATTCTCTCCTGCAGTCACCGTGACAGGTGACAGTTCCCCCGTATATACCACATCTGCTCTTGCGCGAGCTAGGCCCTCTGCCGAGAAACCCTTGCTCCATCTAACCCCCTAGCTCAGTTCATCCTTCAGAATGGGATGCCATTGGCAGTATGAAGCTTTCCCCGCACATTCTTGGTTTGAAGCATCCCATAGCATATGTAGAAATGGCCAGTTATTTGTTTGTTTTTTTATTCAATAAAACATCATGTTGTTAAGGCTGTTAAAAAGTATCAGGAAGTACCAAGCCCATAGGGCCTCAGATTTCATAGGGCTGATAGGAACATAGGAAGATCTTGGCAAGAAAAAAAAATTAGGTATATGGAGTATCGTCTAAGGGACCATCTGTTCTGTGACACTATTCTTGGAAGATGTGAACAAATGTCTGTTCACTCCATATGGGGAACTGACAACAGTAATGATACCATCAAAGTCCAAGTTGGTGAGGCAATGAGTTGATTGGGTTACTTCCAGGAGTAGAGGTAAGGAGTTACGGAAATGCGGATGACACAAATGCATCGGCATCACTGAAAACCCATCCTACCATGAGTGACAACGCACGAGAGCTGTCACTCTCTGAACAACTTGCTGTCAACTGGACAAGTTGGAGAGTCACTTCTCTTCAGAAGTCCTTACTGCTTATATAACCTTGGGGAAGGGGGTGGTCTTATGAATCTGGTAAGCTTCAGGGACTTCCTGAGCCTTCTGAGTTGTTTAGTCTTTGAGTCTTAATGCCACCCCCACCCCCCACCAAGAACTTCTTAAGTCTTAAAGAACTTCCCTGTGGTGTGGAATGTTTTGTTTTGTTGTTGTTTTTGAAACACAGTCTCACTATGTAGCTCTGGTTTATCCAGAACTTTCTTCTATGCAGACTATGCTGGCCTCTAACTCACAGAGATCCTCCTGCCTCAGCCTCCTGAATTGTGGCAATGGGTGGAATGTTTTTAGTTGGGAGGAAATTGTTATATAACACCATCATACCCCAGGCTTGCAGGGAAAGGGAGGGTTTCTAATGGCTTTTGCAGATGAAGAAATAACAGGCTATAACTTCTCTTAGCCTCTCTCTATTCATCATCTACATTTATCAAAAGAAGAGATCATAGAATATGCAGAGAGGCTAAAGCAGGAGAAACAGGAATTCAAGGCCATCCTTGGCTACACAATAAGTTTGTGGCCAGCCAGGGCTACATGAAGCCCAGTCTCAAAAAGAAGAAGGAAGAGGAAGAGGAGGTGAAGGAAGAAAGAAAGGAAAGAAGGGGTGTAGAGTAAAAGAAGGGATCATTTTATTCTGATCATCTCATTTAAAAAAAAAAAAACTACATTTTTTTGACACTGTGATGTCATCCAGGGCAGACAGTAATCTTCAGGAGCTATTATACATGTTTCATGTAATTTTCAAAGAGTATTAGGCTAAAGGAATACAGTTAGGAGCTGACTCTGGGGCCAGACTACTTGAATGCTTATGGCCAATGGCATATGGTCACACCTGCTTCGTAACCTAAGCCAAGCATGAAAATTCTCTGAGCGGCGGTTTCTTCATCCACAAAATTGGACCAGCAATGGTACCCAGCTCATTGCTTGCTATGAGGATTAGAGGAATCAACTACATTACAAAGTGTTGAGAGGAGTTTTCAGACACGGTCAGCCCTTAATAAGGGTAGCCATTCTAGGTGGAGTATGCAAAGTTGCTAGGCAACACAGCAGACACTTCTCCACTCAGCATTACTCCATGTCTCCCCACCTGCCTCAGGCTCGTATTACTCACAGCCTAATGGAGAGAGACTGACGATCCAGCAACTCCAATGTAACAGCAAAGAGCCTCCAGCATCCTTCTTGATTATTTTTCTATCTGTTATCCAAACTGAAAGCACTGAAATATTTCCCAGGGCTGGAGAGGTGCCTCAGCAGGACTGACTGCTCTTCCAGAGGACCAGGATTCAATTCCCAGCACCCACAAGGGTCTGTAAGCCTAGTCGCAGGGGATCAGATGCCTTCTGGTCCCTGCAGGTATCAAGCGGGCACATGGTGCACAGACATACATCGGGCAAACACACCCATACATGAAAGGTTTTTTTTTTCACCCCTATAAGCCTCTCCGCCGACACAGCAATCCAAATCAGACCAAATCAGACTGAATTAGAAAAAGCCCCGGTTTAATGGATAAAGCATTCCTGGGTGATTCTCCAGCCCCCCAAAGAGGAGACAGGGACGAGAGACTGGAAAACCACGTGTCTGTTTTCTGGGATGCAGAATTTCTTAAATACCCTGTGGGAGTGGTCTTGAGCATCTCTGGGGGAAGAGTCATGTTTGGCGGGCTTTGAGGGAGCGCGTTTGGGGAAAGAGATGGGGGAGAGGAGATGAGGTGGACTTTCCACCAGAACATTTCAGACTTTTTGGGTATATGGATGCCAGGGTGCCAGGGGCTGAGGTGGAGCTCCCACCAGAACAATACACATAACTTTAATCATTAATTATTCTTAAAAATCAAATTTCTTTATACCTTTTTCTATATCTATCATCTAGCAAGTCTGGGAAATTCTCATAGCTATTTGTTTTTAAATTTTTCATTTTTTCTTTCAGAAGTAGGGTTTTAACTGGTTGCATATTGGATCTCTTCCACGGCCTCTAAACTTGATGCCTCTTAATGGAGACTGGATTTCATAGAACAACCACCGGGGCTCAGTGCTCCTTGGCCATCAGTCTGGCATCCACATTCATTGCAATCTGACCCAAACCTATCCTTCCAGGTCAATTGTTTGTAACTTCTACCCCAAACCTCTCTGTCTGCTGCCTGCCATTCTAGGCTGGCATTGACTATGAGATGTGATTGGAGCTGAGAACAGGCCAACAAGCAGCATTTTTCTCTTCCAAGCCCCAACAGGACGTTTAGCACCAGTCACTAACATGAGGGTAGTGGGCAGAGGACCCAAGTCCAGTGACCAAAGAGAAAGGAGCAAGTCGGTTGCCTCGAGGTAAAGCCCATCTCTGCCCTGCACACCTGGCTGTCCAGAGAGGAAAAGAAGTGGTGCCATAGCCAGTCCACCATCTTAAAAGATCTGGTATTCCTGGGCCATCATCAGAGCACAGATTCGTCATTGTTCTGAAATCTGACCAAATCTGTGATGTTATTCTTCCTGGAGCAGAAGGAGCAATGTGGACCCCGGTGTCTCCCTTTGCCTGAAGCCCATGCCTTACATTGTCACCAGCAGGAAGGTGGATACACATAGTTAGTATAACAAAAGTTATATTTTATTACACTGAGGGTCATCACACAAGGTTCACACTCTGAAGTTCCTAACTACAGTCCTAAGCCTATCTCTCCAAGGCTGTTCACCTTGCGAATATCTTAGCTGAAGGTCAGGTCCAGTCTCTAACAGAAGTCTCTGATTAGAGGGTCAGGATCCTGGGGGAGACTCTCTAGCTGCAGGGCAGATCAAGGTGGCATCTCTCCAGATGTGCAGAGCAGAGCATTGCTCTTATACTGTCCAGTGGGGACATGGGGTTCTAGGACTGTGTCTGGTTATCCAGAGTGAGTGATGTCACTGGGTTCTGGTTATCAGGTGCAGTCTTGGGTGTAGTGGGGTTCCTGACTAAGCTATTTTTACATGTCTAAAAGACATTTTTTTACTATGCTCATTACACACGTGTTTGTCTTTTTACTCATTCACATTATTAACCATGTCTTGACCATCCCCCACTGTTGCCTGATGAAATCCCACTTAATTATCAAGATCCAGACACCTTCTGCCTCCTGATCTCTTCACCACAAATCCGCACCATGGAAGCTCTAACTGCACTGATGGTACTTCTAATTACATGCTTATCACCTCCTGCCTTGCGTTATTAGCCATGTCTTCTTGAGTAAATATATTGACTCCAAGCTGAACTGACAATTCTTTATGCTACAGACCAAGCCTACTCGCAAATCTGGGGAAGTTAATTAAGATTCCCTGCTCCCATTTTTTGACTCTCAGATCAACAAAGCTTCATAATTATGTGTTGATTTGTCTGATGTTTTATGCATTAGGCTCTAGCCAAAGGTTTCAGAGTGAAGACCAAAGACGGCTCAAATACAAGGATGTCCACTGTTGCCATGCTTACAATGGGAAAATATGGAAGACAACCAAGTATCTATTAACCATGATGGATGAGTGGAAACTCCAACACATACATGTTAAAACCCTACACTGAGTAAAAATAATAAACTAGATATACATGCATTAATTAACAAAAAAATCTAAAAACAACACCAATAAAAAAAAAAAACACCCTTCATATACTGTGTGACTCACTATATCATCACGCTACAGCATCTACACCGAAACTTTTTTTGTATGTCAGTTGGTTTGTTTGTTTGTTTTTTTCTTTTAAACTTTATTTTATTTTGATGGGGAGATTGCAAGGGCAGAAGGTGGATATGAAGAGATGGGGAGATGAATGGGATCAGGATGCACGATGTGGAACCCACAAAGAGTCAATAAGAAAAAAAAATCTAAAAACAAAAATCACCCTTCAGAACAGAACTTACCGTGTATGTAAGTTTTTAAACCACAGATGATGAGATGATAGATTCTTCTCATGGATTCATGAATAAAAGTGGCTATAAGAATATGAATGAAAAGCTGGGCATGGTGGTGCACACCTTTGATGCCAGCATTCAGGAGACAGAGGCAGGTATGATTTCTGTGAGTTCAAGGCCAGCCTGATCTACAGAGTGAGTTCCAGGTCAGCCAAAGCTGTCTCGAAAAACCAAAAACCAAAGACAACAACAAAAAGAAAAAAAAGAAAGAAAGAAAATGAACATGGAGAGAATTAGTTAGAATTTTCAATGTCTTCTTTCCCTGTGATTGTTATTTCAGTAAAATGGAGTAAGTACAAGGTGGGAACACAAGCATTTAAACTGTTCTCTATCTTTTTCTATGTTTTTGAAGCTTCTCAAAACGAAAACAAACAAGCCACGGGGATGCCATGTGCTCAGCTTTTGTCCTTGGGCTGGCCATGCCACCGTCCTTCCCAGTGTATAGATATCAGGGAAAGAGGAGGGCCTGAAGCTATCCTGAGCTCAGCCGTGGCCTGGAGATTCTGCTCAGAGTTTACTAACTCTTTTAAGAAAAAAAAAATCAGCTGGTTTCATTAATGATCTTTTTTCTGTAAATGAAGTGGGGGTAGGGGTGAAGGGAAAAGAGAAAAATGATTTCCTGTTGCTTGGTTACAGTTAGCCGGGAGGAACGTCTTTGTAGACTAGGTCTGTATGCATAGTGAATTCTATATATAATAATAATGGCTGACAATTTTCAAGAACATGCATTTGCTAGGGACTGTATATAGCACTTTGCATATAGCTTTCATAGTGTAGATTGTTTCAATTGCAATATACAAACTGCTCCCCCCCAAAAAAAATAAAACCACCTTGTCCAAATGGAGTTCAACAATAAGGTGCTACATCTGAACACGGGACTAACTAGATTCCTGGAGTAGCATCAGGTGAGTGCCAAGTTCCTCCCATCTCTCCCATCTTCTCAGGTGACATTAGAAGGGTATAGAGTAGGGACCACATGCTTCTATGTTTGTGTCGGCTTGTGGAGGACAACAGTTGGCTCAGTCTGTCCAACCAACAAATCACCATTGAGGAGTTATTACTAACAGTTCAGGGTCTTGAGCAACTGGACCTGAATGGATACCGGAAAGAGGACATCACATATACCACAAATACATTCTCATCCTTCTCAACAGTCCCAGGGTCAGTGCATGATCTCTGTTTCTATATGGAAAAATGAGACAATATAGGCTGAGTTTTACCAAGCGTACATGGTTTGTAAATGCCGTATCCCCACAGCCAAGGTTACACTGTTTTCCATGGCTGGATGGTGTGTGTTTAACTGTCAATCACTAGACTTAGGAGAGTGAGGGTGTCAGCTCTGTGACACCTTAAACTCTCAGGTGACAGGCATGTGTGTCCACCTCCAGGCCCCCCACTTTGTCCTTGGGTTCTGGAACCACCTTTCACTTCCCACCTCAATGATACCGTCTTTTCCACCTCCTTGGATCATCTTTCTGGTTGTTACTTTAGCTGTGAGCCAAGGGTCGACTTACCACTTTCCTGATGACCTGTGTCTTTGGGAAGTTGACATCTAAAGGAAGTGTCCTGTTGCTAATCTTTTTGGAAACTGAGAAATTACAACCAACATGCATTTGGGAAATACACAAAAGGAACAGAATTTGTCAATTCTTAGTCAAGGAGCTGGGCTTGCAGATCTGAAAGCTTCCAGAAGCTCACATCTCCCACTTTGGGGGTGTATCTCAAGGCTCCTCCCCAAAGTCATCTCCTCTAGAGAATGCCCTCAGAGTGCTTGTCTGTCTTTCTAGTCTTTCCTCCTTGAAAATACTCCCATCACGATGGAAGATCAGTTACCTGGGCGGGTTCCCTAGTCCCCAGCAATGGCAATGTGCTCATGTTCGGAGACACCAAGTCAAACACCAAATCACAGTGCACTAGCCAGTGTTCTTCATAGGCCATGTGAGCAAGTAGGGATGTTACACAAAAAAACACTTGCAGAAATCCTCTGCTAAGTGGATCTCATTACAAATAAGGATTCTAGGGCTGAGGAAGGAGCAGAGTTGCTAGAGTGATCACCTAACATGCACAAAGCCCTGACTGAGTTCAATCCTCGGTACAACATGAAATTAATTATTCATACCTGTAATTCCAGCACTAGGTAGGTTGAGGCAGGAGGATCAGAGATTCAAGGTTAGTCATGGCTACACAGTAAGTTGAATGCCAGCCTGGAATACCTTAGATCCCCTCTTTTAAAAAAATAAATAGCTGAGTGAGGGGTGGTGGTGCACACCTCTAATCCCAGCACTCGGGAGGCAGAGGCAGGCAGATCTCAGTGAGTTCAAGGCCAGACTGGTCTACAAAGAGAGTTCCAGGAAAGCTAGGGGTACGCAGACAAACCCTGTCTTGAAAAATCAAGAAACAAAACAAAACAAAATGTGTGTGTATGTGTGTGTGTGTGTGTGTGTGTGTGTGTGTGTGTGTGTGTATACACTTGAAACTCATTATTTTGTACCACTAATATACACTAATAAAAATGAGTACATCCTGTGAGCCAGCAGATCTGAAGCAGGGTTCTTCCTGGGTTTTTCCTAGGGTCTTAACTGACACTGTGCTGTTGCTCCACAGCACACACCAGCAATGACAAGAGTGTGGATGCTGTTAAGTCGGCTCTAGGTCAGAAACCCCACTGGGAACACCAGGCATTGGGGTTTTAGAGACAAGGAATGGGCACATCCTCCTGAAAGGAACAAAAGGCCATCAGAAACGGTCCTACCTAATGCTTGGCCGTCACAGGCTGCTACTAATGAGAACCACCCCCTCCACTCCTCCACCCCCACCCCGCCCCCACCTCCCCACTCCAAGAGTGGCTGCTAATGGATGACAATGTCCCCTCATTTGCAAATGCTTTCTAACAGCTCGTGCTTCCCCAGCTTGAGTGTTGCCTAGTAGACCGGGGAGGATGGGGAGGGCATAAAGGATGGGGGTGGGGACCAGAAGCTGCCCAGGTTTTCCGCCCAGCCCCGAGAACCTGCAGTGTTGATTCAGGACAGACGGGCTGTTCACAGGAGACAGTGATGAGCAGCAATCTAAACAGCTTCCCCTCTCCCCTCGGGCCACATTTTTTCCAAGCCATTTGTCATTACGTTTCTGTTGTTGTGCATTTGTATCACCCATCCCCAGTAGAGCCCCGCCTCCCTCTCCTCTCAGGGGTCACAATGGGTTAACATGACCAATAACAGCAGCAGAGGAGTGTGGTTTTAATGTGAGAAGAATATTGACAGGTTTGTACCAGAGACATAATTAACTCAGGGCTCTGGTGATCCGGCACACAGCTCTCTCCCTTTCCAAACCCCTGGCTTTCCCACAAATCTTAAAAAAAAAAAAAAAAAAAAAAAAAAAAAAAAAAAATCTGCTTCGTTCTTCAATGATTTGGCTCCGAGCAAAATACTCTAATGGTATACAATTGAAATTTGGTATCATTTTGTTGGTTTTGGTGCTAGAACCTCCAGGATGCCAAGGCGGGCTCTACCACGGAGCTACAAGCGTGGCCCCTGGTCTCTTCTTTGAAAGAAGTAACGCAGATGCTGTCGGGAATAAAACGCTGTACTGACGCCTGCCACCCACCTTCTTCTGACAGTCTAGCTTTTTCAAGGGCTTCTGATCTGGGCAAAGGCCAAGTATCAAAAGGCAGAGAGCTCAGAAGTACCAAGGCACACTATGTCAGCCTCAGCCACAGAGGCAGGAGGGGCCTCGATCGGAAGGAAGCAGGGAAGAGGGCTGACAGCAGGCCCGCACTAGCCGTCCCTCCGAGATGCTCCGCGGCCTTTTCCCTGCAGCTGTGACAGAAGCTTACTGCGGCAGGGCCATCTCCCATCTCTGATCCTCTCTCTGGCGACTAAAATAGGGTGAGCACATTTGCATAACAGAAGAAGAGACAGATTGCCACTCTAGAAGGACCCGCTGGACACCTGTCAGGAGTATTAAAAAGCAGAGTCATCTCTCAAAGTGGGAAATGCTTCATACCCCTGATGCTGAGATGGTTGATGGAGAGGCCACATGAATGTGGGCCATGTCCTGACTACCAGCCCTCCTCTCCTCCCTTCTTCCTCACCCCATTTCTGACGCCTCTAGGCTGCTGGCTCCCCTTACATAGGATAAAGAATGTGGGTTTCAGAAGCCCACGAACATTTTTTAAGAACCTCCCTCCCTTACCTGTGGCCCCTTCCCAATCCCATACTCTCACCCAGCGGCCTCCAGTGGGGGCTCCAGGAGATGTGTTCCTGGACGCAAGTCACATTTGGGCCACATAATAGGCATCATTATTTTCAGTAGACAGAGCTGAAATCACGCAGTTGGAGGATTCTAATTCCAGCCCAGCGTGAGTTAGACTTTGATGAGTGCCTGGGTATTACACTGCTTCTTGTAACGTGAATGCCAGATAAGCAAGCCAATCTGGGGACTGTGGCTCGATTTCACTTCAGAATGGGAAGAAAGCGCTCATCTCCCCGGACTCCATTATCTAAGGCAAGCAGAGGGGGCTGTGAAGCAAATGGACATGTGTGGGCGTGGCCAGTGGAAATGCACTCACATTCTTCTTGTTCTGTTGGCACTAAATCACGGCACTAGTGGCTGAGCCAGAGCACAATAGGTTTGGGATACAGCTTCTTGGTGTAGAACGGGGAAAGTTTTGCTCTGCATTAGAGACGTTTGGGGCCACAAAGACCAAGAATTGAAAGACAGCTGACAGGACTCAGAAGAGGGGCGATCACGTGATACCATAGATGGGGACAGGAGTTTCCAAGAGAGGCTCTATGTGAACATGAAGGCCCTGTGGCCTCCAGCAGCTCCAGGCAGCCAGTGGAGGAGGAAGAGCCTGGAGAGTCCCAGCTTGTGAGGTGGGAGCAAGCCCAGAACTGCCTGCTGGTGACTCAGAATGGAATTTTCCTCCCAGACAGGGAAAACAGGTGCTGGGGTTTCTGTTATTCTGATCATTCATATTGATCTTCTATTGTTCTCGGTTTCTGTCTCTCTGTTTCTCTGTCTCTCTCTTACACACACACACACACATACACACACACACACACACACACACACGCAGCTAGAAATAAAATAAATCTTTAACAAAGATCAGTATGGGAAAGAAGTAAAAACTACACAGCTCTGGAACTCACGCACCCTCAGCAAAAACGTGGAGCCTAGTCACTGGGTCATGTGAAGTTGAAGGTCATTGGACCCAAGGAAACTACTGGGGAAGCTAGTTGTGATGGAGGGGGACCAGACTTCGGCTGCCAGGCACAGGCACCCCTCTAGGGTGTCTCCAAGCCAGCTCCAGCCATTGGTTGTTAAGGCTCATATGGACCAAGCTCGGAGTTTCTGCACATGAGCAAAAGGGCTCATTTATTTCAGATGAAACACCAAGTGAGAGCCTAATAAACTGCTTTGTTACTATCTGACCCTTTGTCTCTATTAAGTAGGAGTTTCAAGTCAACTTCCTTACTCTTGAAAGAATGAGCCCAGCGGAAGATCCCAATTCAAGGGTGGTCAATGGTCTTGATCTAGCCTAGACCTGTACAGTTGGGATCAATTAGTTAATAACATGCACTGAATGTCTTCTTCCCTTGAAGCAATGACTCTTTACTGGTTTTGTTTAGGGTTTGTTTTTTTTAACCACAAGCCCTCTTGGGAGGTTGATGTTGACTGTGAATATTCACTCCCAAATAGATAGATATGCACAGGCCTCTACCTCCGGTAAAAGCCCAGGGACCTCATATTAAGAATTCTTGCCCCGACGCTTCACCCATGTACAGCTCTCCTATCTGTCTTTGAAATCAAATCTTTCTGCTGCTCTAAAAATAGAAACCATATCCAGAAAGAAATTACAGCGCTGTATGCCAGAAGCCAACAGAATCGGGGAACAGTTCATCTTCCCACCTGCAGGCAACAGAAAATGTCACCTCAGGCAGGAGGGAAGCCAGAATCTTACAGGGTAAAGCTCTGCCTAATAGTTCATCTAAATCACTCTTGCTTTGAGATGAACCTGCTTCCAAGTCCAGTGGGCGGCAGGCACCACATCGTCTGTAATTCCAGCACAGTAGATGATGAGGCAGGAGCATTGTGAGATCAAGGCTAGCGTATGCTAATAGCAAGTTTGAAGCCAGCCTGGGCTATATAGTGAGACTCTGTCTCAAATTAACAAAACAAGATGAGCCTGTTTTCTTTAGTCACTTCTCTTGGGAAAACAATGAGCCAAGTGCTCATCCTAAAAAGGATGCTTGGAATGAATGAACACAGAGAGAGAGAGAGAGAGAGAGAGAGAGAGAGAGAGAGAGAGAGAGAGAGAGAAGCGGGGGGTGGGGGGATTTTCTTTAGGCAAAATAAACAGTCTCTGGTCTCTGCTCAGCAAACCTGGACCCCTGACCTTCACTAGCCCAGAGACACATCCCATGAGACTCCAGGGAGCAAAGGCTGAAGGGAAAGGAGAGGCTGAGTCTCTCACAGACCGCTGGGAGACAGAGCAGCAAGCGAATTTCTTTTCCTGAAGTATGGCCCACGATGACCCCAAAAGACACAATGCATGGGGCCAGTGAGATGGCTCAGTGATTAAAAAAAAAGTGGCTGTCACCAAGCCTGATGACCCGAGTTCAATCCCTGGGTCTCACACGGAGGAAGTAGAGAACCAAGACCCTCAAGTTGTCCTCGGATGTCCATGTGCAAGCAAGCCATGGCACAAGTGTGCCCCCACACACACACACACACACACACACACACACACACACACAATAAATCAATTTAGAACATTTTAACTGGGGAGCTTTCACAGCCTTCCCTAGAAGTGACTGCCAGGTACATGGACGAAGTGACTGTCAGGTACATGACGCTGTCCCACGACCTTGCTGCCATTAAAGCTTACTCTTAGCTTAGGGATGGTTGACCAGATGGTAAAACTCAACTAGACCTTTGTCTAATAGGTCAAGAGAAAAGATACCTTACGTCATTTAGATTTTCAGCTAGCCATTGACTTCCCATAGTCTGTAAGCTAAGCAAGTGCTTTACAAGACGAATCCACATAGCTCCTTTTCTGAAGCATGGTTAAGTCAGGGAATGGTCAAACTCCCTAGATCAGAAGTAAATCTTTCCCAGAATTTTTGAAATCAGATAAATGCATGACCTCTTGTGTCTTCCCAAAAGCAAATCTATGCAGTGAGTAACAAAATACTGGTGAGACTAAAACAGTCCATATACCCGTGTCTGATCGAGAGCGGTTAGGAAGAACTGACTCCATGAAGAGTTTTTGTCGAGACTGTAGTTTATTTAACAAGGACTTTGGTAAGTTGTGAAACTTCCTAAAGGAACCGGAACCGCACAATCAATGAAACCTGGGCAAAATGCATTAAGTTTCCTGAAGAATTTAGCAGGTGAAGACAACGCAGAATTGATGTGTTGATTGTTCATGCCTGAGCTTGGGCCGCCTGAGTTCCACGAGGTTTGTGGAAGCATTTATACCTTTGCTAGTCCCAGCTCCCCTTGGCATGCTTCCTGAGCTCACACCAACCTCTCCTAAGCATCTCAAGTGGAGGCTGCTTGAGATTCGGTTATTCCCGCGGTTAACCTCACACTACCCATGGGAAATTCAGCAGTCCCACCACTCCCCGCCTTAGCTCGGGGTTCTTCAACAGAACACCATGTACTGAAACAGCAGTCACTTCTTTCTCATGATTCTGGAATCTTGGGGACTCAGGCTCAGCATGTCACCGCCCGGTGTTTGGTGAGGGCCTACATCCTGGTTTGCAGGTGGCCATATTCTCATTGTGTCCCCATCTGACAGAGAGCAGAGAGAGGGGGTAAGCTCTCCAGTGGCTCTTCTTCACAAGGGCACTAACCCTACTCAGAGAGTTCTACTCTCACCAGACAGTTACCTCCCAAGGTCCCCATCTTCAAATATCGTCACCTTGGTTCCCACATGGGCTTTGGGGAAGGCACTCCCCCGTTTATAGCAGACTGTTGTGGTCTGCATGTTAAATGTCTAGTACAGACTCATGTGTTTGAACACTTGGTCCTCAGCCGGTGGTGATGTTTTGGAAGGTTGTGAAACCTTTAGCCGATGGAGCTTTACTTGAAGAACTGGGACCTTGGTGGGTAGGCCTTGAGGTTTGAGGGCTTGGCCCCATCTTCAGATCATTTTCTGCTCATGATGGCAATGTGTCGTCCACCTGACCTCCTGCTCCCACTGCATGCCTTCCCGGCCATGACGGAATGTATCCCGCCGAACTGTAAGCCATAGCAAACCTTTCTTTCCTTAAATAGATTCTTGGCAGGAATTTTGTCATAGCAACAAGACTAATCGTACACAGATCCAATTTTACTAAAAAGGCAGCTTCAATTATGACATGGCCTATACTGCAGTCTATTTCTGAACTCTAAGCTGTTGAGGCATACTCACAAAAGGCCAGTTTTTTTTAAGGAGGCTGAATAGCTCAGTCAAACAAAACTTTGAAATATTTGACCCATCTACTCTTGTTACATGACTCTAAGCTCTTATGGTCAGAAGGCCCGTGGAAGGAGAGAATTCACTTCTGAGAGCTGTCCCCTGACCTCCACACATGTGTTGTGGCATGCGTGCCCCCAGGTACACATCATGCACACATACACAATAAAAACAATTAATAAAAATTTTAAAAATGTAAGTGGACAAACATTTTGGTAAATAGAACCATTTTTTTTTTAAAGAAAATTGTTTGTTCTTATACTGTCCAGACCAATTACTCTAGAAAGACCCCATTCTAAACAATGATGTGATGAGGGGAAAATGAGAGAAGACGTGGAAAATATAATTTGACAAATTATAAGGATTTCTTAGACAGGAACATCGTCGCTCCCACCATCACAAGGAAAAAGACTTTCTGTCCTTTAAGTTACTCCACACATGGGGCCCTGAGACACAACTACAGAACAGTTGCACACCCAGGCACCTTCACAATTGGGACTGAATTGTGTGCATCAACTCAGATTGAGACGAAGCACCCCAAGCATGCCTGTGATATACAGAAGTAGATTTTAAACAATGCATACGACAGAGGACCCCTAAAGAGGGATTCAGGTCCAAAGATGGGTCCAGACATTGGAAGCATCACTGAGAAAAACTCTTTAAGAGACAGAGTTGGACTCTTCTTTGCACAATCATGATGCTCTGTTTCAGTAACAGATATTCAGACTTCAGACTAGAGGATTCTACAATCTGTAGGTTGTGACTGAGAGAGATTAAATTCTTCTGGTAAGCCATTGTTTAATCAAAGATGAGGAGCCGGGTATGGATCTCTCTGGACACAAAGGGTGGATGGCAAGGTTAGACGATATAGAAAAATTAGACTTCACTCTTTCCCTGTATATCAGCTCTAGAAAGGAGCAACTCATTCTGTTAATGTCCAACCTCATCCCTTGAAGGAGCTAATTAAGGACCTAAGAGATTTGTGGACACCTCGTCCTTTTAAAGGGGAGGAACTGGGCTCTGGCAAGTTGCTGAAAAAAAAATTGTCTTCTGGAACATGTCCACTGACTCTACAGGAAGTGGAAATCTACAGGGAGTGGAAATGATCCAGAGAATATATCCCAGATAGGCTCGAGCTTAGAGCTTACACACAGGCTTTTCCTCAACTTCCAGAGTTGTGTCTGTGCGTCCAGCCCTTCCTTTCTCACAGCCGAGGAGCCTTGCAGTTTTATCCCTGAGACGGTAGACAAAACTGATTGCTCGGTTTAGAGGACTTTAAGGAATTCTTCCATGGAAAATTACTTGTGATTGCGCTTATTTTGAGGAATTACAATGCTTTGGTGCGTTTCATGTGTACAGTTGTTGAAGCATGCGCTAAAAATCACCCTTTGCTCTAGCTGTTGTGTCCAATCTCCTGAAGTGTCAAAGTCGTGTTGTTTGCCAGCCAGAGGTTACCTGCTAGGTCTTTATTAGAAAATACAGAAACTAGCCGGGCGTTGGTGGCAAACGCCTTTAATCTCAGCACTCGGGAGGCAGAGCCAGGCAGATCTCTGTGAGTTCGAGGCCAGCATGGGCGCAAAGCTACACAGAAAAACCCTGTCTCAACCCCCCCCCCCAAAAAAAAGAAAAGAAAATACAGAAATTTGACCTTTCACTGGAGGAAACACAGGACGGAAATGTGCACTGTTGTGTATGGTCTAAATAAATGAGAAAGTATCTACACTTTTTACAGAAATGCTGCCTAAGGGAATTTCAGGTTTAAATGGATAACGTTTTCCTTTTCTACAGCAGCATGAAAGCCAGGCCCTGTGGCACACACCTGCAGATCCCTCACATGAGAGGCTGAGGTGAGCGGGCCAGTGGAGCAAAGCAGCCAGCCTGAGCAGCATACAGACATATATAAAATTAAATAAAACAAAATCTTGTAGAGCAGAGGGAAGCAGCTCCATAGTAGAGTGTTTGCCTCATATGTGCAAAGCCCTGGGTTCAACCTTCATTATCATCATCATCATCATCATCATCAATAATAATAATAATAATAAATTAATTAATTAATAAAATAAAACCTAGGATTGAATCTCCTGCCCCCCACCATCATTTCTGAGTAAGTCCAAGCTGCCTACTTATCTACAAAACAGAGAAGATCTGGCTGTTTTTATTTAATGGCTATCCCTGTCTGTATTCTGATATTTATACCCCAAAACCACCAAGAATGAGGTCCTTACTTTGCATCTCCACATCCTGGAAACAGGTCTTTGCACTCTGTTGACTGATGGCAACGTTCTGATAAGCAGGAGGCCTCTGAAGTTAGACACTCTGCTCAGGGACATAGTAGATTTTGGTAGGTGTTATGAAGAGTAAACAGGCAGGTTGGTTCTGTTGCAAAAGAATGAGAAAGGAAATCATTGCACAAAAATACTGAGAAAGAAATCTGGTCAAATAGTGGGACTCGGTGGGAGATTCAAGATCTTTATAAGAAAGTGTCAGACAGACTCAATAAAGGTGTCAGAAGTGATGGGTGCAGTTTCTGATGAAGACTTGGAATTAAAATCGCTGTCTGCAAGTTTTCACAGCAGCATCATTCACAGTAACTAAAATGTGGAACACCCTACATGTCCATCAGCTGACGAATGGGCAAGCGAATGTGGACTGCCAAATACTGGAATAAACATGGTGTGACCATAACAAGGAATAGAGTAGTGGCACCTCTCCAGCACACGTGTAGAAGACATCACAGCTAGAGAATTGCGTTATATGATTCCATGATAGGAAATGTCTGGAGTGCGCATGGCTAGACAGCAAGTGGACCAGAGATTGCTGCAGGTGAGAATGTGGTAAGACTGTAAACAAATATGGCATTTTTTGTAAGGATGACGGAACTGAGGTATAATCATGTCATGATAGCTGTTAACTATAAAACCCGACTAAGAATCATCAAATTGTATAGTTGAGATATTTTTGCCCAACATAATATTTTTACTAATTATTTAGGAATTTCATACAATGCATTCCGATCACAATCACTTACCATTTTCCCCAGGTACAATCTCCCATCCTTGAAACCTCCCCAAAAATAGAAAGAAAAAAAATACACCAAGTCCAATTTGGGTTGCCTGTATACTCATTGAAGCATAGTCAAATTTCTAGTGGTCATCCCCTTAAAGATTACTGAGTCCGTCTTCACCCCCGTCACTCCTCACCAGAAGCCATCAACTGTGAAGAGCTACACTTCAGCATCTTTATCATAGTTTTTAAGAATTCTCTTCAATCGCATCCTGTCTGGACTGTTTCTTTTTGTGGGTGGGAGGGAGAGGTTTTCACAGAAGACTTCAATGTCTCTCATTCTCAATTATGGGTCTGCAGTTATCTATACCACCGCAAAAGAAGCTTCCTCATCCACAGCAGTCAGCGGTAGCACGGATCATGGACTTCCACATGGTTTCCATTGGCAGCGTGGACCATGGACATGGACATCAACATAGACTCCTTCAGAAGCACAGACCACAGACATCAACAAGGTCTCCTGCGAGCCCTGATCATGGATGTCAGCATGGCCTCTGGCATCAGCACAGACCACGGAGATCTTTGGAGGAGGTTTAATACAGAACATGAACCATTTTTCATCTCAGATATCCTGTTGTTGCTCAGAGTCAGGGGATCATTCTGTCCGGCAGTGTATTCAGGGATAGAACCAGCTTGAGCTCCAGGCTGCTGTACACCACTGGCTCCCTGAGCATGACCATTGTTCTTGGAGCCCAAGGGCAGTGCCTAACAGATCCAGCACCAACTCCATGCCTGTGGGCCAATTGGCAGCATGGGTCAAGGGTTAACAACAGGGTGATGTGGGCCTGATGATGGCTGCTGTAGGATATCTTTCTGTACGATGTAAATATATATGTTGCTCCCACTGGCTAATAAATAAAGCAGTGTTGGCCTATGGCAAGGCAGCTTGGAGGCAGGTGGGAAATCCAAGCAGAGATACAGAGAGAAGAAGGGCGGAGTGGGGGAGACACCAGCCCTGCCATCCTAGGAACAATATGTAATGGGACACAGGTAAAGCCACGGAACAGGTGGCGATACATAGATTAATAGAAATGGGTTGAGCTAAATTATAAGAGCTAGCTAGCAAGAAGCTTGAGCCATAGGCCATACAGTTTGTAATTAATATTAAGCCTCTGGGTGATTATTTTATAAGCGGCTGTGGCCCACGGGTGGGAGGGACCAGAGAAACTTCCAGCTACAGGTGGCCCCAGCCCCCTGGCAGACTGAAAACATAGTCCTACTCTGAAACCACATGCTCCTTTGTCTGCAGCAGCCATGATCCCATACCTGTGGCTGCAGCTCTAATTCTGCTTCTCTCTGCCAGGCATGCTGCTCCATTCCACCATCTTTTTTCCAATCCCATGAAACCCCCAAGCATTATTTTTAAATGGTAAACCTGAGGTGTCGGATTCACTCAGCATCAACAAAATATAAAACAAGATGGCAAATCTAAGTGTCTTAACCTATCCTGCAGGCCCCTTCTTGAAGCTCTTACCTGCCTTCCAGACTGGCTCCCATCAGTGTCCCCACATATAAGTGTAACATGAATCTTAACAGGTCTTATTAATAAGAACAAACCTGGAGCCAGGTATTGGGGTGAACGCTGGAAGATCAGAGAAGCAGAATAAGCCACAGCTACCTCACATTGCCAATTCCTCAGCTGATCCTGTTTCCTCAACTGGAAGCCTCTGAGTCCTCATCTGGAATGAATCTCCGCTGAACTGCTTCTCGAAAGCTTGAAAGCTTAACCAGCCAAAAGCTTCTAGTTTCTGGTCTTCACACCTTATATACCTTTCTGCTTTCTGCCATCACTGCCTGGGATTAAAGACATGTGTCACCATGCCTTACTGTTTCCAATGTGGCCTTGAACTCACAGAGATCCAGACGGATTTCTGCCTCTGGATTGCTAGGATTAAAGGCATGAGTGCCACCATTTTCTAGCCTCTGTATCTAGTGGCTGTTCTGTTCTCTGACCCCAGATAAGTTTATTAGGGTGCACAATATTTTGGGGAACACAATACCACCACATATAAGCTCCAGGCTAATCCTCTGACCCTGCTCCTGGTAATGTATCAAATTTTCATTTTATTCCATGAGGAGCTGTGTGTGTGTGTGTGTGTGTGTGTGTGTGTGTGTGTGTGTGTGTGTGTTATGTATATGTGGTGAATGGGCTTGCATATGCAGGTACCTGTGACCGTGCACGTACATATGGAACCCAAACTAGGACATTGAATATCTTTCTTTGTTGCTGTCTACTTTATCGTCTTAAGACAGGCTTTCTCACTGAACTGAAATATCACCATTGTGGTGAGGTTGGCTTGCTAATGAGTTCTTGAGATCCACCCGTGTCTGCCCCACAGTGTCCGGGTTACAAACACGGACAACCATTCTGGCTTTTCATGGGCACTAAGGATTCAGTGCAGAGCCCTCATGCTGAGCAAGGGTTCTTACCATCTGAGCCATGTTCCCATGCCCAAATTCTGTGTTTGAAACAGGTGATTGTGTAGTATGAAAATTACACCTTAATAAAACTTTTAATAAAAAGAGATTACAAATTGTCATTATGTATTTTCAAGGACTATCACCTCTATATACACAGTTTTGTGTATGTTTTGCTTTATTTTTATTTCCGGGCAGCCACAGTTGCATTTGATATTACTAACTGGAGGAACAGCTAGAGACTTGCAGTATCCGGAGGGCACAAAGGCCAGAGAAGAGACGTCGCCTCTCCCATCACCCACTATCCCTGTAGGAGTACTGTCTCTCCTCTAATTGTGAGCACTTCATCACTCCTCCAAGTTCAGAGGGGGTTGGAACCATGATGGATGTTGGGGCTTCTGAGTTTCCAGAGTGAAGACTGCCGAGCAGTGGCGTGGAGGACAGAGTGACTTCTAGTGAGGGAGCGCCGGGAAATATCAGGACCCGTACAGTAGTCCTGAGATCAACAGCAAAGAGCCATAATAACTCAAGCTAGCAGAAAAGTTTCACATCCCCTCAGCTGACATTTTCTTCAAGGCAGATGGTTTTGAATTACCATGAATAGCCTCACATTTGCATAGTGGCTTCTCCCAGGTGTTTTTTTTTTTTTTTTTTCTGGTTTGTTTTATTTCTATTACCTCCAGCTAATTGCTTTGGAATAACACTGTTATTTCCAGCAAACCCCTCCTGTTAGGAAATGGTGCAAACATAAATAACATTTACCCGGGCCAGGAGTCACAAGTAGACCAAAGATGGCAGAACCAAGGTGAGATGAGCAAGGTTGCCTTGTCTCCCACCATGGCAGAGGAAACTCGGGAAGCCGAAGCTGCTGCTGAGGGACAGAGTGGGGCTGAAGATAGAAAGTCATGAAGGACATGATACTATCTTGGGAAAGCCAGTGATTTTTAATACCATCAGCAGAAAGATTTCCCAAATTCAGAGATGGAGTCACCTTTGACACAAACCAACCAGTATGGGACTTGCTGCTTCTATACCATTTTTGACAGTGCGGGATCAGCTAAAGCTGATTTTTCTAAGCTAAGTTTTCTAAGCTGCCTTAGGGTAGAGATGATTTGAGATGTAAGACAGTGTGTTAACTGTTGCTGGAGAATTTCTCTCCAGCTCCCGCCACCAAGTCCCGCCAGTCCCAGAGCCCACTTATAAAATAAACACACAGACTCTTACATTATTTAAACTGCTTGGCCATTAGCTCAGGCCTGTTATTGTCTAGCTCTTACTCTTATATTTAGCCCATTTCTATTAATCTTTACTTTGCCACATGGCTCATGGCTTACTGGTACCTTACATCTTCCTTGTCCTGATGGCGGCTGGCAGTGTCTCTCTCTCTCAGCCTTCCACTTCCCAGAATTCTTTTCCTTGTCCCGCCTATACTTCCTGCCTAGCCAATGGCCAATCAGTGATTTATTTACTGACCAATCAGCAACACACTTGACATACAGACCATCCCACAGCAGTTAACAGTAGGCATGCCAATGGCTTTCCACTTGGTGTAATCCACACCTATTGTTTTGACTAAACCTGTGAATGGTGGCCTAGTAACCGGGTATGAAACAACCCTGCTTCCAGATAAAGAAAAGTTAATGGGGTTGGTTAGAAGTTCTAAGCCTGTCTGACTTAGTTATTGTTCTATAAATAGTGATGAAACACCATGACCAAGGCAACTTATAGAAGAAATCATTTAATTGGGAGGTGCTTACAGTTCCAGGGGTTAGTCTATGATCATCATGGAAAGAACATGGCGATAGGCAGGTGAGCATGGCGCTGGGAGAGCTTACATCTGATCGACAAGTTGTAGGCAGGGAGAGAGAGAGAGAGAGAGAGAGAGAGAGAGAGAGAGAGAGAGAGAGAGAGAGAGAGACTGGCCTTGGTGTAGGCTTTTGAAATCTTAAATCCACCTCCAGTAGCACACACCTCCTCCAACAAGGCCACACTTTCTAATCCTTCCCAAATAGTTCCACTAACTAGAAACCAAGCATTCAAATGTATGAGCCTAGGAGAGTCCATTCTTATTCAAACACCACACTGTCTTTTTTATTTTATTTTATTTTATCTTATCTTATTTTATTTTGGATACAGAGTTGCAGCATGTAACCCAGGCTGACCCAGAACTCACTATGTAATTTTGACCAGCCTGAGAACTTGCAGTGTAGCCCAGGTTGACCTGAAATTCATTATCCTCCTGCCTCAGCCTCCAGAGTACTAGGATTACAAGAGTACACTACTACACTCATCTTCTGGGCCTGTCTTTAGAAAGATGTTACTTTTCATCAGCTACCTCAAAGTGGCCTAGAAACTCACTGATTTTAGGTAAATGCATTCCCCAAATGAAAGTGGCAAAATAACAATTTAAGTAATATTTAGCTTCTTTTCAGCATGACACTGAGCCTCCTGTTTCTAATCTAAGTATCTGCATCAAGGACTGCAACTGAGTCTCAGACAAAACAAGGTCATTGACATCACCCATCCCCTTTGCTCCACGGCACATTAAAGAAAGGGTTGGTCTTGTGGGCAGAGTTCAGTTTTTGCAGCTTGTAAAATCTAGGTGAAGTTCTTGCAATCTGAAGTGGGCTAACGTAAAAATACAGCCTGATTTGCATTGGAGAGGGTTGTTATGCACTGCTGGCTCTTTGGAATATTAGTTATTTTGAAGTGAAGGCAGTCAAGACACAGCACTCACTTGAAGGGCTATTTTGACCTCGGCCTCTGTAAGTAAAGGGCAAAAGTCTCTCATGAAAAAGACGTCCTCCCTGTACCGCGAAGAGGAGGATGCTCTTATCCCCAGATATGGGGAGTCAACACTGACTCCACATCTGTTTTCTAGTCACTTTCCCTAACTCACTGGCCCACACCACATCCCTTTTGCTTCATCTTGTCAATCTCCTGATCTTCATCCTTGTGTGTTATACCACATAAGCTCCATCTGCTTCCTGGGGTCTTCATTTCTTCTATGAGAAGACCTCCATGAACATGTAAAAATATCCACACACAAGTTTTTTGTTTGTTTTTTCTGTTTATCTGCTTTAGTAATAATTCTCAGACCTCACACACAGAACCTATCGCATGGAGGAAAATCTTCCCCCTTAGGACATAACTCCTAAATTTTCAAACCAACAGTATCAGTGCTCCTTTGAATAATCCAAGGATTCTCAAGAGCCACACAGACAAATCAACAGGCAAAAAGAGATCTCTTATAGTCTTTCACCTTGTTCTTATTCCTATCTAGACAGAATATGGCAAAGCTGTCTTTAACACGATAGCCTCAGGGAAACGGCTCGGTGGCTAAAAGTGTTTGCTATGCCAACAAAAGGACCTGAGCTAGAACCCCCAGAACCAGTGTTAAAGCCTGACATGTGACAGAAGCATCTGTCATCCTAGAGGTAGACACAGGACAATCTCTGGACGCTCCTGGGCCGGCTAGTCAGGCATATGCAGCAGATGACAACCAAGAGACCCAGTCTCCAACAAGGTGGGAGGTGACAAGTGGCACCCAAGGCTATCCTCTGACCTTCATACACAAATTTGCACATACACACAAATTTGTGCACACACACACACACACACACACACACACACAGAGCAGCCCCTTTTAGACTTGAAGATGCCAAAGGTGTGTAGCCCTCTAAGACTTTTCAGGGTTTAACACCCATAGTATATGTCAGCCATTGCTCAAAGGACATGAATGTTTTCTTCTCAGCAGGAAGAATTTTGTTATCCCTGCTCCACTTTAAGTATAACATGACTAGAGATGCATGTGGTATTGTTGCTGTAACCCTCCTCCTGTTAGTGATGCTGGCAGCCACTTGGGGGAAATACATGCAGTACTAAGAAATAATTCTGTACAAACACAGAGGGAAAGTGTGTGTGAGAGAGAGAGAGAGAGAGAGAGAGAGTGTGTGTGTGTGTGTGTGTGTGTGTGTGTGTGTGTGTACTATGAGTAGACTCTGTTAGCTGCTTCCTAAACAATCAGCCCTTTGAGCTCATTAAGTGGACATGAGATGGGAATGTCTGCTCACCTACTAGGACCTATAACAGGGAGATTTATTATTTCCTGTTTTTCAAGGCACTGTCTTACTACTTATTGAGTCCAAACTGATCTATAACTCACTATGTAGCCCAGGCTAACCTGGAACTCAACATCTTCCTGTTTCAATTGTGGGATAAGAGGCATGAACCGCCATGCCCAGCTGGGATGAGTGTTTTCATTACAATCCTCCGTTCTGTTTCTGTCTCCTTCAGACAGCCCACAATGGAGTTCTTATGCCTGAAAACTCACAACAGAAAAGAAATGATTGTGTGGACGGTGCCATCCCTGCACTAGGAGACAGGGAGGGACGGCCGTTTGCTCAAGGGTTTTCTGAGAACGCTCATGTGTAAGCCAGTGCTGTGTCATTTAGCTCCAATACATTAGCCTCCAATCTGCCGTCACTGGGGACTCTCAGGAGGCCCTCCCAGGGGTAAACGAAGCCACGCGTGTCCTCATCCTTTCGTCATCCAAGGTGCACCACCCATCCATTTCCCACCTGAGCCCCACAGTTCTGGGCCTGGCGTACCAGCCATAGTGCGCCTGGCAGCTTTAATTAAGCCCAACTGTTGAGCAATCTCAGGTATTGTGACTGCGATTGCTTCACATTTACTCTTCAGGAGAAGCCTTCGGGAAGTGTATTCAGAACATATTTGGGTTCCTTTAATGAGCACCCTGACAAATGACTGCCTCAGAGCAGATCTCTGTGTGATCTGCCCGCTCACGGGGGTTCTGAGCCATCTCCACGGGGACAGAAGCCTGGGACGCAACGTGGGAAGATAGGAGCTGGTCTGCTCAGCCTTTTCCAACTCAGGAGCTTGAAGATGTTTGCCCGTGATCCTGGGCAGAGAGCTCAATGTCAGAGAGGGTTCGTTCTGAAGCATTTTAATCTTGTATAAGCAGTAGAAGTATATTTAGGAATGGTCTGTTCTACCCAGGAATGTGAAGAAAAACAAAAACAAAAACAAACATCAATTGGAGAATGTGTAACTCTTAGTCTTTTTTTTTTTTTTTTTTCTTTGTCTGACAGGTGGAGGCAGTCTCCAGTAGTTCAGCCTGGCTTTCTAGCTGAGTACGACCTTGAACTCCTGATTCTCCTTTGTCCCCCTCCCATGTGCTGGGATTACATGTATAGGCCGCCTTGTCTAGATCATGCAGTATTAGGAGGCTCAAAACCAGGGCTTTGTACAATCTAGGCAAGCTTTCTTCTAGCTGAGCCTAACCTTGGTAGTGACCAGGACAACCAAATTGAAGTATGTCCATCGGGTAGCCTAAGCTATACATTTAACATGTATTTATGATATGTAAGAGTTAGGGCAGCCTTTAATACTGAGATATAGATGAGGAAAATGTGATTAGCAGTGGTTTAAATAACTAACTCTAAGCATGCTTTAATTCTCAGTGGCAGGCTTGATTCAGTGGCCTAGAGACTATACCAGGGGCTCTGCATTCCCAGCTTTCTACTCAAGCATCTGGTCACATTGCCTGGTGGTCCCGGTTGGAGGTACTTCTGCTAACACACGTGCAGAAGAAGCAAAGAGAAGGGAGAGAAGGTACGCCCCAGCAAGCAGGCTTCTGTGTTCCTTTATCTGAAAAGGAAGTCTTTCCCAAACCACCCCCCCCTCCCCGGAGATTTCCTCTGTATCTCAATAACCACAGTGAAATCCTGTGGGGGCTCCATGCTACTAACAAGACTGGCAAGAGGAGCTTTAGCAAAAGGAGTCAGATTATTCTATACCATGTTATCATTCCCAGACCCATTCCCAAAATAAGAGATGTGCTGAGATGAGAGGGGGTGGGCCTTTCTGAACCAGATAATACAAAATCAGAATTCTACAAATAACGGCGGACTTAAGCTAATACAAGGCTGACAGCTGAGGTATGTGAAGCAAGGCAGTGGTTTTAGAGCAAGCTATGTTCAGAGTTTCAGAACATCACCCAACATGTAGCTTTTGGATTGCCTCATCTCTCTGCAAGGTGGCTTGGAAAACTCTTACAAGTGGTCGTCTGCATGCCTACCCTAGTACACATATGCCTCACCACCACACTAAATAAATAATAAATGTAAATAAGTAAAGTTAAAAAAAAAAAGCACATCTGGGGAGCAGACTTGGTGATTCCCTGCTGGGAATATGTGACCGTGTTTCCTATGTCATACCAATGGTTGATTAACAGACACTTTCCACTTTCAAAAAGTTCCTGAGTTTTGTGTTATTAATGCCATTATGTATAAGATGAAACATTTTACTTGCAAAGGCGTAACCTTTATTGATTAAAAAAAAAAGTTCTAAAAGGAGGCAAATCTGTGTATTCAAACTTCTTGCTCACTAGCCTTGGTCAAGCCTCAAGTGTCTTCCTGCCAAACGAAGCTAATGCCAGTACTCGGCTCCTCCACTGCTATGAGTTGTGGGAGAATAATGTACATTCAACCCAGACCACTGCCAGGCACAGAGTAAGGCTTCTACGTCACTCCTGGTGGTACTTTTCTTTTGACCACATTTTGGTTGTTGATCAGAGCTAACATATTTTGTGAGCTCACCCACTGGTAATGGCGGTTTGGTTTTAGTTTGCAGTGCTGGGGATTGGACCTAGTAGGGTCTGGCTCGTGTGAACAGGCCCTCTGTCACTGAGCTATGTCCTCAGACCCAACGTTGTTGTCAACTTTAATGCATTCATACATTACATCTTGTGACGTCTTTTTGCCAAAAAGCATGACTTAAAAGATATTCTGGGGTGTATTTTGGTAACCCATTAATCAGACTGAGACTTTACAAAGTCTATGGTAGTGAACTGGGCCACATATAGAGTCCCCATATTTCCTAGATGGCATTAATCATAGCTCCTGGCCATGGTGATAGCCTTCCACAGCAGCAACTACAGGCCCCAGACACAGCAGTTTGAAGCTATCTGTGGAACTCCTGAGTTATCTTGGCATTTTATTCCTAGACTTTCCACATCTTTCTGGTCTTTCCAGAGCATCTCTTGACCCACATGTTCTCATTTCCACCTTGGATGGTTCATTTTGTTTTAAAGCCCAAATAAAAGAAGGAGACTCACTGCAGTACTCAGTTTAGCCCCCAAGGTTCTCACGAGAGATACTGAGCGTGGTGGCTTATGCCTGTAATCCTAGTCCTGAAGAGGCTGAGGCAGGAGGATCACCTATGAGTTCAAAGTCAGAAGTTCACACGGTGAGAAAAAGGAAAAAAAAATCAGAGGAAAGCAAGACATGATGAGAGGGTGAGGCTTTGCCTGGCACTTCATTAAATGCGTGTACCTAGGCTAGCAGCTTCACAAAAGCATTGGAGTTGGGAGGCAGCCAGGACTGGTGACACAGAACTGTAATCTCAGCTGCTCAGAAGGCCCACTAGGCTACAGAACAGTTCAGTAGGAATGCTTGGTTGTCATGGTTCCCCTTCATTAAAGAGGACGAGTCAATAGAAACCGTACCTGTTTGGTCACAATATTAAACACAGAATGATTTTTTGAGCCATTTATAGGTAGTCTGAAAGGTAAACACTGATTTTAAAGGATAGATGATTTCTAAATCTAAGCAATCCTGTGTCTTCTCTTTAGAACAGTGATTGTCAACCAGTGGATCTCGACCCCTCTGGGGGTCGCATATAAGATATCCAGCATATCAGATATTTACATTACAATTCATAACAGTGGCAAAATTACAGTTATGAAGGAGCAACCAAGATAATTTTATAGTTGGGGGTCACCACAGCATGAGGAGCTGTATTAAAGGGTCACAGCATTAGGAAGGTTGAGAACCACTGCTTTAGAAGTACTTTTTAGAAAATATTCCCGATCCATGCAAAGTCACTACTAGTGCATATAGGACATGTCTCTGACACCCCGGCTTCACGTTTTCCTTGTGTGTATCACACCTAGAAGAACTTGTAGATGCTTGTAAAATGGCTGATGCCAGCCAGAGTTGATGGAAGACAGCATTCTTTCCTCAAGGCATCCAAGCAAAGCTAAAAACCAGATGCTGACGAATTCTCCTGGAAAGCAATGAAAATGACAGCCTCCGAGCGGTCCACAGGCTGTCTTAAGCTTTTTAAATGCAGACTGGAGAATTTTTGATGCAGTCAAAGTAGTATCCCCATAAATACTATTTTTGGTACCCATAGAGAGTGTAGTTAGAAGACATTCTTTACCAACCATGAGATATAGGAAGGTGGAATCTGGAATCTGGTGCTATTGGATCAGATGCTACTCTCTGCTTTTGTGCAGTCAAGCAAATACCCTCTCACACAGGATGCTTGGTGGCACAATGGTCTTTAAATCTGTGACTGGAGAAGACCAGAGAAGCATCAGATTATGTTGGGCATTTCCAGCCCATTCAAAATACAGGAAATGTGGCTAGAATCAAAGACAAAGTATTCACTGAGGGGGACATAGTGACACACTCCTGTGCTGTAGAATATTATTTTAAGGTGTGTTACTTTTGTTTACGTTGCATTTGTTTAACTCTGTGAAACTGTGTAACTTTGCCTGTCTAAAACACCTGATGGTCTAATAAAGAACTAAACAGCCAACAGCAAGGTAGGAGAAAGGATAGGCAGGGCTGGCAGGCAGAGAGGATAAATAGAAGGAAAAATCTGGGAGAAAAAAAGTAGCCAGAGAAGGAGGAAAATTCCAGAGGCCAGCCACCCAGCCACCCAGCTATACAGCAAGCCACAGAATAAGAGCAAGATTTACAGAAGTAAGAGAACAGGAAAAGCCCAGAGGCAAAAGGTAGATGGGATAATTTAAGTTAAGAAAAGCTGGCAAGAAACAATCCAAGCTAAGGCTAGGCATTCATATATAAGAATAAACCTTCATGTGTGACTTATTTGGGAGCTGGGTGGGCCCCCCAAATGCGTAAAAACCAACAACAACACTCTTGTATTCTCAACACTTAGGGATCCAGAGGCAGGAGTACCGAGAGTTCGAGGCCAGCCCAGGCTAGGAATGAGTTGCCGGCCAAAGTCAACAAAAATGACACCAAACAAACAAAAACAAGTGTTTATTGTCTCTTTAAAAGGTAAAACTATGGACACAGTAAAATGATGAGTATTTTTCAGGGGTTTGGGGGAAGGGGAAAGGTTGAGAGGATGACATAAAAGGCTGTCAGGTCAGTCAACCTCCTCTGTAGGACACTATAGCATCGGGTACATTAATCCAAGCCCAGAGGATGAGGACACCGAGAAGGAGCCTTAATGGTCGATGGACTTCGGGTGATAATACCGTATCACAGTAGACTCATTGACAGTAACAAGTGTACCTCTCTGGTGGGGCTGTTGACAGTGGAGGAGGCTGTGTGTGTCTAGAGGTGGAGAGTGTCTGAGAAATTCTCCAGTCAAGTTTTCTGTGAACATAAAACTGCTCCTTTAAAATAGTCTATTTTTAAAGGCTGTTTCTGTATCTTGGTATCTGAAGATGCAGATGTTCAGTTTCTGAGAGGCATCATGTGTAATCCCAGCTGCTGCTATGGGGTCCCCGAGCCAACATGTAGCCTAGGACTCAGCTTGCAGCAGTGGGCTTAGAAACTCAAAGTAGGCAAGTGACCTCCTCATGTCATTCAGGTGACATATTGTGGTAGCCATGAAAATGCCCCACTCTGATCTGCTACAGGAGCAATTTGGATGATGGCCTTAGATGCTGCCACTTGGGACCACACTTATGCTAAGTCCGTGTATTCACCAAACTGATGAATGAATTCACCAAAATGATGATGCTGATTCCATGTATTCACCAAAACACCATGGTGAGTGCACATAGTAGGCTTGTTCCAGTGAGATGCTGGACTCTTCCAAGGACACGTCCAAGGACACATCCCAGCCTTGCCTTGAGAATTCCCCACAGTCCTGCTTGGATCTCTCTGGATACTTTGGTGTGGTCTGGGTCTGTCTTTCCTCCCTCCCCGCATCCCTCTTTCCTTCCATCTTTCTATAGGTGTTAGCTCCACACTGCTGTTTGTAGGCTCCTTTTATTTTCCTGCTCTCACCTCCATATCTAATTCCATCACAGCATCTGCTTCTGGGACAACTAAAATAATACCATCAGCATCTCTTTCTCTACCAGCCCAACACTGTTGCCACTCCCAAAACAAAACATAGATCTGCCTTGTGTGGGGTGAGACCAGGATCACATTAAGCCAGAAATGAGACCTTCATTTCTTTTATTCTGATTGGCTAATCATAAAGTACTCCTGTATCTTGTAATACATAAAGTGCTCCTTATTTGCAAGATAGCTACAGAACACTATTCTGGGAGTTGACATACTTGTTAGCCATTGGAATGATGGGATGAAAAAGGAAAGGCATCTCAGCACTGATGTGGAGTTTCTTAGGGGACATACAGCTCTTTCAACTCGCCAAGAATTCTGGGAGCTCTTCAGAGACAAAGCCAAGATTTCCCTGCCAACTTCTATCTCTTAGACCCTCACTGACCTGCTGTGCTGGCTAGGTTTTTTGTTGTTGTTGTTTTGTTTGTTTGTTTGTTTTGCCAACTTTGACAAAATCTAGAATCATCTTTGAGGAGGGAATCTCCATTGAGGAATCACCTTCATCAGATTGCCTGTAGGCAAGTCTGTAGACATTTTCTTCATTGATGATTGATGTCGGAGGGCCCAGTCCACTGTGGGCAGTGCTACTCCCTAGCAAGTGGTCCTGGGAGGTATAAGAAAAGGTAGCTGAACTGAGCCTGAGGAATAAGCCAACAAGCACTGTCCTTTCATGGTCTCTGCTTAAGTTCTTGCCTCCAGGTTCTTGCTTGAGTTCCTACCCTAACTTCCCTCAATGATGGAGTGGGATGTGGAAGAAGAGTAAGAAGAAACAAACTCTTTCCTCCACAAGTTGCTTTTGATCATGGTGTTTATCATAGGAAGAGAAACTCAAGACAACCATCCTCCAGATGTGAGTTCCAGATGACCAGAGCCTGGGTGCATTTTTCTTGTTCTTCCTACTATATCCCAGTTGTTTTGGGAGTGCCTGGAACACAGTAACTGTGCTCAATAAATACTCACTGAATGACTATAAACCTGGAAGGATCATCCCTTTTCTTTTCTTTAGTTCTGGGTAAATTTCCTGCTAGTCTGCAGAAGCTGAGTAGATGGAGACAAGGTATAGAGGGAAGCATAGTCTTCCACCCTTCAGTTTCCAGAACTGAGAGGTTAGCGCCCAGCTCATAGCTTGCCCTTGGTGCTGAGGTTGCTGGATTCAGAAGTGATTCTCTCTGGGGCTCTTCAGCCTTTTCTGGTGCAAAACCCCTCTCAGGGATGAAAAATCAGTCCTTTGCAAACCTCAGCTACTTCCTTCCACTCCGTTCTCCCTAGAATGTCACACCTCTACACATGCACACTCATCATGAACGAATGTGCAGTACAGTTATGAATTTGTTATGTGGCAACTCAAAAGCTTTACCATAGCAGGATTCATTTTGATTCTGAATAATTAATTACAGCAGCTTTAATGGGGAAAAAAACTTTATTTTAAAAAAAGTCAAAACACATAATCCAGGCTCTGTAGGACAACACTCCATGATTCCGGGACCTGGGTTTCTATTTGGCTGTTCTGGAATGCATGGTTTTACCCAAGTTTGCTCTGTAGTGCAAGATAGATCACTCTAGCTGTAGCCATCACATCTGTATTCCAGAAAGAATAAAAAGGAAAGAGAAGAACATGTCGCCTTATTCATAAAAACCACACCATCACTTTTTGGTAATATTCCATTGGCCAGAGCCTGGCTGCCTGGCCTGAGCTTTGTCACAGGGCCAAAACTGGCTGCCAGATAGACTGGACAGATTTGGTTTGTTTTCTGAGCAGCCGTGGACCGAGTGAAAGTTTTGTTACAGTAGATGAGAAGGACAAATCCTGGGGCTACTATCCCTCTGTGTAGTCCACAGCTGCCTTCCAAAAGATACTGTCCACTTAGCCTGGTCTCAGGGAGCCTTGGCATCCTGCCAGGAATCAAGGTGGAACTTCCTGAGGTCTGTTTCCAGAAACATGCATTCACCCCCGACACTCCAAATATGTAGTGTTAAAGTCAGAATGAGAAATACTGGAGAAGAGTAGGAAATGAAACCCAGAGCAGACAATGGCCCATGGTAATTATTCAATCTTACCAGGAGACCATGTCCCTACTGGGTACTCTCAATGGTATGGAATAATGCTGCAGTAGGCCAGGCATGCGATTTCTTGGACAATACAATTCTCTTAGAAACTTATTAGGCTTCTGACTTACTCTCTTCAAGTAAATGCTATGCACATTGTAATACCTTGTGTGGACATGGGTTTTTTTTTTTTTTGTTTATTTGTTTGTTTTTTCGAGACAGGGTTTCTCTGTGTAGTTTTGGTGCCTGTCCTAGATCTCACTCTGTAGACCAGGCTAGCCTTGAACTCACAGAGATACACCTGGCTCTGCCTCCCAGGTGCCGAGATTAAAGGTGTGTGCCACCACTACCCAGATGGTCATGGGTTTTAAACCTGAGATTTTTCTCATTGCCTTGTGTATTCTAGTTATCTTTGACCCCATCTGAAGGGCAACTACCCCCAGGCTAGATGAGACAGCAAGCTGCTGATAAAGGTATCCCTCCTAATCTAATTTTACACCCTTGATTTAATCTTTGCTGACAGACTGGTTGTCTCTGCCTAGCAGAGACACCTTACCTGAAGGTAAGAGGGAAAAGCTTGGAGCATGAACTGGGTTCCTTCCTACAGTTAGCATGCAAACCCACAATTGCTTTCTTTCTTTTTTTAAGAATTTATTTTTATCTTATGTACATTGGTATTTTGTCTGCATGAGAGTGTTGGAGCCCCTGGAACTGGAGTTGCAGACAGTTGTGAGCTGTTATGTGGGTGCTGGGAATTGAACCCAGGCCCTCCAGAAGAACAACCGGTGCTCTTAACCACTGAGCCATCTCTCCAGCCTCTCACACCCCAAATTTCTTACTCCTTCATTCAAAGTTCAAAGGCAGTTGATGTGGCCATGCACTTAAGTTCCTGAGGCACATAAAGTCAACTGCAAGAAACAGGCAGTGTGACCTTGCCATGGGCATGTGTGTATCCTGCAGGAAGCCATGGGCACCCCACAGCACAGTTGCCTGACTTGGGAGACCCACTGTGGCTCTGTATCCTAGATACCAGCAGCACGTGTACCAGCTGCTGAGGTTCCCTTTGCCACAATCCCTCTTAAAAGTGTGGCAGGGAAAGAGATGGCCAAAACAAAGACATGCTCTGCCACCCTGAGGCATGACCGGCTGGGTCCTGCCACCCCCTTTCTGCGTGATCATCTTGCTTCAATTATCTCTTTACCAGTCCCAACCTTAGCAGGTACATTATCCAGGGCCTGGAACACCGGGCACACTGAAGACTCATCACTTGAAACAACTTTGGTGGGGGAATAAAAGGCCACTCACCGTGAAGACTGTACTTCCGGAGATTCCACAGTCTTTCCTCATTCTCACTTCTTTGCTCATGGAGCCAGAATCCTGTGGTTGGATATCGCAGTTTCTGCAGTGGACCTCATTCTACGAACCCCATGAGCTCTGAAAGGTACATAAATTCACATTGTGACATACTTAGAACTCTCTGACCTCCACTTTTGACCTTAGTTCCAAAGTCAAAGATTGAAGTTGTTCATACAAAATAATGAAATTGAATACAATAGCGTATATGCTTGGGAAAAAAAAAAACCACCAGGCTAAACTTAAGAGCTAAAATTGTAAACTCCTAGAAGAAAAATATATGCAAATTTATGTGACTGTGAATCAGACAATAATTTCCTATATATAAAACACATAAAATATAAACAACAAATAAAAACAAGTTCATGTGAAAATTTTAAAACATTTGTGTTTTAGAACAAGAAAGTAAAAAGATGAACCACAAAACAAGATACAATCTTTGTAAATAGCAGATCATGCCCAATATCCAGAACATGTAAACAGTGCTTATAAGCAACCACATTTAAATGAGCAAAGTATTTGAATACATATTTCTCCAAAGAAGAGGTGCATTGGCCAGTTAGCCTATGAAAAGATGCACACTACCATAAGGCATTAGGAGAGGCGATTAGATGCCACTTCAAACCCATTAAAATGAACAAATAGAATGCTTGGGAGATGGCTCTGTGGGTAAAGTGCTTGTTATCATGCGAGTGTGGGGACCACAGTTCAGATCTCCATCACCCACAAAATGCCAGGAAATCTCCAAAGGAAAGGGAATCTCCAAAGCAAGTTGCCTAGCTGTACTAGCTGAATCAGGGAACTCTGGGTTCAATGAGGACCTGGCCTCAAAACGCAAGGTGGAGAGTGATTGAGGAAGACAGATGCTCAATGTCCTCCTCTGGCCTCCTACACACACACACACACACACACACACACACACACACACACACACACACACGTGAATATATCTATGCGCATGCATGTGTACTATACACATTTAAAATGAACACTAGACACATCCATAAAAAAAAAATAGTCAATAACAAGTGTTGACAAACATGAGGAAATTGAAAATCTTCTGCCTTGCTGGTGAGAATGTAATGTAGCATAGCACCAGCTACCCCACAGCCCAGACCTTCAGCATATCTATTACTTACAGCACAGTGAGGAGGTGTTAACTACTCTTGGTAGGCAAGCAGGAGGAAGCTGCAGTTGCTGGATTTTGCACACGTTGGCCAAGTGTTCAAAAGGAAAACCTTGTCCTTGCCTCTGAGCCTCACCTGGGGAAGGCTTTGCCACTTCCATGGGTCTGAGGCATTAAGGTCCTCGACACGGCTGTGCTCATGTCAACAACACACATTCACTCAGGGCTTTGTCTGCTCCCCACACGTATGTCCCAGGAATTCCTAAGTATGTGTAAACTCCAGGAAATTGAAAATTTATATCTGACCAAATGCCTGCACGTGGATTAATAGGTTTTCTGTATCTTGGTTTCTCTGCCAATGCATTAAGCCAGATCAAGCCGAATTGAAAAAGTAACAGATTTATTTTAAGCGAAGCTACTCCTGGGTGAGTTCTCCAGCCCCCAGGGACCGAGGCAGGTCTAAACTAAAGTAGGGAGATTAAATACCCTGTAGGTAAGGGGTGATGACGTGTCCTCCACAAGCTGGGTTTGTGCCTAAGTATGGAACTCATTGGGTGGGGTCCTGAGCCACTGGCAACTTCAAGGGAGGGGCTGCCTGAGCCGCCAAAAAAAGGCAGTAGACTTTTGGTGCCTTTTCTTTATTGGAGATTTTCAGAGAGGGCAGGGTTTGCAGAGAGAGAGAGAGAGAGAGAGGGAGGGAGGGAGGGAGGGAGGGAGAGAGAGAGAGAGAGAGAGAGAGAGAGAGAGAGAGAGAGAGTTTTCTGGATCAAGCAGGAGTGAGCTGGAGATTTCCAGCAGAACATGGATACCTATAAACATTCACAAAAAGAGATGTCCACCAAATGACAAAAGACAGATAAAATGTGACATATCCACATAACAAAATGTTCTCCAGCCATCAAAGGGAAGGTTATATTGATGCATGTTACAACATGGATGAACCTTGGATACATAACGCTCTTTGAAAAAAATCAGACATGAAAGGCCACATATTATATAATTCTGCTTATGTAAAATGCCCAGAATAGGCAAACACATTGAGACAGAAAGTAGATTCGTGGTTGGCAAGGGGGAATCAGAAATCAAAACTGGTCACTGGTAGGTATGGGACATCTTTGGGGTTGATGGAAATTAGATAGCGATTGTTATACAACTTTAATAGAAACCGCTAGAGCATCTACTGTGTGGCATGTGAATTTCATCTTAATTAATTTTTAAGGTTAGCTAGGGGTGGTAGCATGTGCTTGCAATCTCAGTACTGGAGAAGTAGAGACAGGTGAAACCGTCTAGCTTAATCAGCCAGTTCAGGCCAGTGAAAGACTTTATTTCAAAAACAGTGTGGGCAACATCCCAGGAACAATACTCAAAGTTGATGTCTGGCATCCACAAGCATGAGCACTCACATGTGCACACACACAAACACACACATGTACATTTTTTTAAGTTAGTAAAAGGTCAGCAGAGGACTGGGCCTGTAACTCAGTAGCAGAGTGCTTGTTTGGCATGTGTGAGGCCATGAGTTGGATCCTCAATATCACACACAAAAACATCAAGCTATAGGAAAAGTCCCTGTCAACTTTCCTGTTATGATGGAAGCGAATTGGTACCAGTGAGCCAGATTTTATTTGAAAAATGATCTGTAGATTTATACGAGAAGCAGAAGTTTTAGTTTACATCTTAATGCATGCACCAACTTTTTTTCACAAGTGGGGCACATACATGCGAGTACATGGATTGTTCCGCTTAAAATCTTGTGGTTCTCTTGTTCAATTGCTTTAGCAGGTGCATACGTATTTCTCCTAACTCCACATGGTCCTAACTTTCTCTGTGTAGTCCTGACTGTCCTAAAGCTCACTTCACAGGCCAGGCTGGCCTCGAACTTACAGAGATCCTCCTGCTTCAGCCTCCTGAGTGCTGAAATGAAAAGCAAGCACCACCACATCTGACCTATTTTATTTTATGTGTATGGGTGTTTTGCTTGAGCATATATGTGTGTACCATGTGCATTCCTGGTGCCCAGTTAGGTCAGAAGAGGGCACTGGATGCCCTGGAACTGTAGTTACTGGGATCTGAGCAAGCACTGAGCTATCTCTCCCATTTGTGTTTTTGAGACAGGGTCTTGCTTTGTAGCCCTGGCTGTCCTGGAACTTGCTCTGTAGACCAGGCTGGCCTCGAACTCACAGATCCACCTGCCTCTGCCTCCCAAGCACTGAGATTAAAAATGTACCAGCATGCCTAGCTTTTTGTTTTTTGTTTGTTTATTTGTTTTAGCAAATCCTGGAAAACCCTAAATTATCTTTGATGAAGAGAGGACAATGTTGAAGTTTGCAAAAATCAAAAACAGAATCAACTCTTGTGACATTGCTGAATTTTGTAACACGTTTATTATTACACATTAAAGCATAAAAATGTATACAAAATAAAATCAGTGCTCAAAGCCAACTGCAGCAGCTCATTTCTTGCATTAACAATGGAACTGAGAATCCTATTTGAGGCTGTCTTTTATTTGCACTAGGTTATTGTAAATACTCTGAATGGTAAAAGTAAAGTTACAGTTATAATTTATTTCCAGTTTCTGCATTTTAACTCATTAGTCATACCATTCAATGAAACACAATTTGTAAAAACACATTGATTTGTTTGGAAGCACATTATAAATAACATAAGGATGCCTTATTAATTTGATAACTACCTTATTTGTTTGTAAAAGACCAATTAAGTAGGTAGAATGTTACTCTGTTAAACATGCACACACACACACACACACACACACACACACACACACACACACATACCTGACTAGCTTGGGTGAGTAAAAATATTTTTTCATTACATCAGAATTAGTAGAATACTATAGAGATAATCTGGTCAAGCAATCTTAACAGAGAGTTGTGACTATGTAGGAGATCAGTAAGTTGGCCACATGGATGGTTTTTGTAACCCTTAAATTGCTTGTAAAATGCTATGGTAATGTGTACCATGTCCATGCCTGGTGACCAAGGAGGTCAGAGGTGTAACTTTCTTCTGCAGTGAAAACCTGTAATTCCCAGAAGATTAAGAAACCAATATCTGGCCAGGCACTTGGGAGACAGAGTCAGGTGAATCTCTGTGAGTTTGAGGCCAGCCTGGTCTACAGAGCAAGATCCAGGACAGGCACCAAAACTACACAGAGAAACCATGTCTCAAAAAAAAAAAAGTAGAGAGAGAGAGAGAGAGAGAGAGAGAGAGAGAGAGAGAGAGAGAGAAGCCAGTATCCCGTGACAGATGAGGACAATTGTACTGATAGACTTGGAGATCATGTTGGGTGGTCCTGGTCCAGTGTGGGAGAAGATGTCACAGGTTCAGTGGATTCCAAGGCCTTTAAAGACAAAAATTTATCATGCAAACAAACCAAAGAAAGGATCTATGGAGTTTCCAATACTCTCAGCTTCTTATAAGATCCACAAGTCCTCACGGGACATGGAGGTAGTAATTTAGTGTGGTTTTCTTCTAGGACACAATCATCTACTAGCATGGAGGATCAGGACTCCTGGGAAGGAGGGATAAGCAGGAGAAGGAGGAATAAATGGTCAAAGATGGAGAGAACTGTGGTGAATTGAACAGAAGCAGAAAAATCAACAAACACTGGTGTGGGCAATGTGGTGGTTTGAATGAGAAGTGTCCCCCATAGGCTCACGTATTTGAACACTTGGTCCTCTTTGGGGAGGTGGTGCTCTTTGGGGAGGTGATGGAACCTGTGGGAGATATAGCCTTGCTTGAGGAAGGGAGGGGAGGGCTTTGAAACACTGTAGCCTTTTCCCACTTCTAGTCTGCGCTCTGCCTTGTTCATGTGGTTGAAGAAGTGATCTCAGTTTCCTGCTCCAGCTAACTGCTGTTTTATTTTCCCTCACCATACAGACTCTCCCCCTGGAACCATAAGCTAAAATAAACTCTTCCGTAAGTCACTTGGAATTTTATCACAGCAACAAAAAATAACTAAGATAGGAAGATATTGGAAGGCTGGGCTTTTAATGTGGTTTTCAGGGAATAAAGAGAACAGATGTGATTAGTTATTAAAGAAAAAAACTTGGAAGTGAACCTGGAGAGACTCTGCTGCTAAGAGCATGTACCTAAAAGATTTATCTGAAGAACTAAGTTCAGTTCTCAGTACCTATGTCATGTGGCTTAGGGATTCCATGGGCACCTGCATTCATATACACACATGTGACTACCAAAAATAAATAAACCTTTTTTTTAAGTGCCTGGGAAGACAGAAGTCAAGATAGGTATGCCCTGTTACTCACTAAGATCCACCCACCATGAGTTATTTCATTTTAAGCACTCTGAAGAAACACCATAGCCATCAGTAAACTGCCAAGACAAGACTTCCTTTGATCTTGCAAGCTGATCAATACCCACTCATGAGTGCTAAATTTTATTCTTTCCCTTGATTCTGCCTTCAGAGGCTTCCATTGGTAGCTTGAAATTGGTTATAATCATCACAGAGATACACATATTGTATATGTATAGAAACCATCCCATGCCACAAATTAGCATGTAGTTGTCAAATATTTACTAACATTCACCAATCATTGCCTATAAGTGGAATAGGGATTTGTAAATGTGTGAAACCTTAAACAGGATTCACCATCAGGGAAGCAGCTGGGCAGACCTGGAAGAGGTGAAACAATCAATCCTGCAGATATCTGAGGGAACAGTATTCCTGTTGCAGGAAATAGCAATGCAAGGCACCTGATACAGGATGCCCTTGGTGTTCAAGGACAGCAAAGGAGGCCGGTATGGCTAGAGCAGAGGGGAGGAAGGAAGGAGGAAGGAATGAAGAAACAGAAGAGGGTAGGAGATGAGGTGAGAGACAAATTACTGGAGGGAGGTAGATTATGAAGGACCTTTAAGGTGATGATAAGATTTCCCTTTCCTCTAAGAAAACTATGGAGAGCCATTTGAGAATACACAGGAATGAACTGACATTAATGAGATTTGGATTTTCATCTTTTACAGTGATGTAAACTACAGGGTTAGTTGTGGCATGTTCTAGTTTCATTTCTATGACAACTAAACCCCACTTCTTGTACCAGTTTCTGCTTGAGTTTCCCTTTGTTGCCATGGCAAATACCATGATCAAAAGCAATTTGGAGGAGAAAAGGATTTATTTGGCTCCCACTTCCAGTACTTATTCTCTTATTTGAGTGATGTCAAGAACTCAAGGCAGGAACCTGAAAGAAAACCATGGAAGAACATTGCTTGGTGGCTTATTTATTCATAGGATCATGTTTATCTATTCTTATATGACTCAAGACCACATGTCTAGGATTAGCACTGCCCATGGTGGGCTGGACCCTCCTACATCAATTAATAATTAAGACTAATTTTAAAATATGTATTTTGAAGTTTGGGTGGATAGAGACATTGTTCACTAGTGAATTGCAACTGAGTCCTGTCTGTAGACAGAAAAAAAGCCACCTGTGAGGTAGAATCCAGGGAAGTTCCTACCTATCTTTTAAGATGCTCATTGAAATGTCAGGCCAACTGATCTTGTTAATTCTTCAATCAAGGCTTTCTTCTTCTTTTTTATTTTCCATTTTTTCTTTATTTTTTTATTTTCTTTCTAAGCTGTGCCAAGTTGATGATTAAAGCTAACTAGGGCATAGAAGGAATAAGAAGTGATATTGTGGATATGAGTACATTAGATAAGCAGCTTTAGTTCAAGAGAAGAAAGGTCTTTCTGACTAAGATTTTATAATCTCCAAGGAATTATCAAGCTACTTGTGCCCTGAAATAATCAGACCAAAGCCTAATGGTCACTCATCAAAGATATTGTGGAAGAAGAAGATTCTATGGAGATGCTTGCACTGATTGTCAATATTCTATGATGACCAATGAGCTTGACTACACAAGAAAATATTTCAGTTGTAACTTGATAGCTAAGTTAAATCTAAAGGTGAAAATAGAATTGGGTTCATGAACTTCCATATTTTTAATTACTATGTATTCATTGTACAAAACAATGGGTTTCACCTTAATATTTTTATGTATATTTTTCACATACCTTGATCATGCTCTCTCTTCTCTACTGCTGCTAGTCCCTCCCTCTTCCAAATAGTCTCCCTGATACTTTCATGTCTTAAAAAAAAATCTAGATTCCACATGTGAGGGAAAACATGCAATGTTTGTCTACATCTGATTTATTTTTCTTAGCACCATGCTCTCTAGTTCCACTAATTCTCCTGAAAGTGTCATGATTTCATTCTTCTTTATAGATAAGTGAAACTCTGTTACATATTATATATAATATACTCTCTCTCTCTCTCTCTCTCTCTCTCTCTCTCTCTCTCTCTCTCACACACACACACACACACACACACACACACATACACACACACACACGCACACACCCCACATCACATTTTCATTATCCACACATATCTGTTGATGGACATCTAGGTTGATTCTATAACTCAGCTATTGTGAATACTGAAATAAATGTGCATGTACAGATATTTCTCCTTATATTGAATTAGATTCCGTCAGGAATATACACAGGAGTGATACAGCTGGATTCATTTTTAGACAAGAATATTAATGATTTTTCACGTCCCTCCCATGGAAATGTTAATGATTGGGAAAGTGGGGTTGTCGCTCTCCGTGGTGCTGAAACATCAACTGTTACTGGATAATGCTTGCCTAACTGGATGCCTTTATTCTTTAAAGAGTTGAGGCTACCAGGCTCACATTTATCATGTGAATAAATGTGGTGTGAGTGAGGAGCTTAAAAAACCAAAGAATGGACCAAGAAGATGTCTTAATGTTCAGAATCTTAAGAATGGAACAAATTTCAGGGTGTATCTGGCATAATCCCTTAATTCTGCTCTTGAGGAAAGGGATGCAGAGAGGAAACTCACTTGTTCTATGCAGGAAAGATTCAGGACCCACTGGATGGGATACAGTGAGAAATGGCTAGTTCTGTAGGGCAGTTCTTAACATTGCCACCAAAAGCTTCTACCAGTTGACTGTGACTGGTTCACGGCACCAGGGTCAGGGCATTCACATAACATGTTCTGGCTTGTATATGAACTTCCCTGAATTTTCCCTAGACACCACTCGTCGGGAATTCACATCCTCATGTGGAACAGAGCCCTATCAGAGGCTCAGTGTGACTTCCCAGTCTCTGCAGATGACCTCTACAGTTTCTTACTGTGACACTGCATCTAGCTGGTTTGCCATGATTTCTGAAGGCTGGGGTTTGAGAGAGCCAGATATGTAAAAACATTACCCTTCTTTTGTGTGGCTGACTATGCTTAGTGGGGCTGTAGATCAGTCATTTGGTGACAGCCAGTGACACTGCAGAGCAGGAGAAAGAACAGATGGGTGAGGCACCCAGAAATTCATCCTGTAAAGATTCAGTGAAGCAAGGGTTCAGCAATTAACCGATTAATCATCTGGTTCATTTTTCAAAGGGAAAAGAAGAAGACAAGAGTTTGCTGACACTGGTTATCCCACTGGTCAAACATTGGGGAGGGTTGTTTGTTTGTTGTTTTGGGGTTTTGTTTTGTTTAGGGTCTGGTATCATTTAGATAAACAAGGACATGACTAAGAGACAAGATTTCCGTACATGAGGAAGCTCCTTTAAAATCTTCCTTTTAATGTTTATAGACTTGTGTAATGACTAGTGGATTGCAGCTGAGATAGAAGAAAGCTGCCTGTGAGACAGAGACCGAGAAGCTCCTGTCTGCCCCTGCAGAGGCTCCCTGAAAACCTCACGGGCTCAGATGGAGGCAACTCAGTTGCTCCAAGAGCCAATGTCATTTGGCCTCAGGGCCCCAGAGCCAAGAGCAGGTGCAGGCCACTGGCCTACTCTCCCCAGAGGCTAGCAAGCGTTAGCTTGAGATCCACACTGTGAATGGAAGTCAGGAAAAAGGACTTTCGTGGATGTTTCAGCAGCCTGTGCCAGAGATGGAGGCTCGAAGTCAAACAGAAAGACTATCAGCTATCCTCAGGTACTCCAGGCTCTCCTTGCCTGTACCCATGACACTTCAGACCCAGAGATGCTGAGGGTGCCTCCAGTCCTGCCTTGGCATCCTCTCTGACTGAATCATTCAAGCATTGAAGAAAGTCTGCTCTTTCTCCCACACTAGAATATTATCTATCTATCTATCTATCTATCTATCTATCTATCTATCTATCTATGCATCATCTATCTATCTATCATCTAACAATCATCTATCATCTCTCTTCGTGTCTATCTATTCTCAATTATCTTTTCCACTTAATTTAATGTATCATTTCCTTACAGTTATAAGAACCCTTGCAGATTTTTTTTTTCCACAAATGAAGTGTACTGACAAGAACCAGGGCCTTCATCTCTCATTGTGCAGAGAATCCGGGAGCCCAGGTTTGTCCCCCAAAATGCCTGGAAACTAGGAAAGTGCTGGGTCAGAATGCCACCGCAAAGCAGGACCCTGCACCCTCATCCACCCACAGAGCTCAGATTTCCTGAGCCCAGGGTACCTCTGACACCAGGGAAGTTTAAGAGGACTAAATAAATGATTGGGGGTGCAGTAGGAAAGGCTCCTGAAGGGTTGAGCCATGTTCCGGAAAGGCCCTCAGGAGGCTACAGGGCAGCGCCAGATCCTGCACTGCTGGCTGAAGCCGGTTTAATTGCCGGTAATTAAGGCCGGATCTATAGTTTCTGGGCATGCCCAGTGGGGGAGGGGCCGCATTTCTGGCCTCCAGTGAGCTGCGGGGAAGCAATCAGGGTTCCACGGAGCTTGCAGCTCCACAGCGCTGAGTGGGGCCTGTTGCTGGGCAGTTTTCAGCACGCGGGGGTCTTGGTAAAGCCGCTTTGTGAGGCTAGAAACTTTTCTTTTCAAAGGAAATCAAGATAGAGTAGAAATAGTTAATCCTTCCGAAGCATTTACTAGAGGTCTGATATTGTGTTAAGCAGGCTTAATTCTCAAAAGATGGTGGTGGGTGAATTTTTAATTGATGATGGTAAGATTAGATAATTCACTCAAGATCCACAGTTGGCACAGAATTAAAATCTAATTAATTGGATTCCAGAATCCCGGCTGTTAGGCACTGCAGTCATCAGCAGAGACTTGCAAACCGGTAACCTTGTAAATCTTCAAGGTGCATGGCTCCCACTTTGTTTCTTTTTTTCTTCTTTCTTTCTTCCTTCCTTCCTTCCTTCCTTCCTTTCTTCCTTCCTTCCTTCCTTCCTTCCCTTCCTTCCTTCCTTTCTTCCTTCTTCCTTCCTTCCTTCCTTTCCTTTCCTTTCCTTTCCTTTTTGTGACTGCCCTGAATTGTTTCTGAGGTATGACTTTTTACAAACATTACCCACATCTCACATTAGTGCCAATGGTGCTGAAGAGTATTACACAGTCTCTAAGCAGCAGGGTGAGAAGCGCCAACCATGTGATGAAACGTGTGGCCCTTTCCTTGCCCGTGCTTCTTGCAGCCTGCTGGTGTCAGCCCACACGTGTGTGCCTGTGCTTGTGGATGGGTTTGGTGACCTGCTGGATGTTAGGGTTCCTTCTGAAAGCTTTAAGGAATGGCACAATGAGGACAACCTCAAAGACCTTCTATGTAGAATCCTCACTTACCCAGCAAGAATTCAAGACTCTCAAAGCCCCACTGTGGGGTCCAGCTCTCTCTTCAGCCACAGACTGAACAGTCCCAGCAAACAGGGTTAACACTGGTTAACACCATGATGGACAGGCTTGCCATGACATGCATCTTTAGGAACTGGGAGGTTGCAGCCACCATGGCAGACACAAATCCTGTATATGACATAGCCTTGTTTGGCTACTGTATCCCAGCTGAGTGCTTTGTTCAGCCTGTTAGGGTGGGGACTGCAGAGAGCTGGTCCTCGGAAGAAAGAGCATCACTGTAGACTACCTAGCTCCTGGATGCCCTTGTGCGTCCATCTCAGCCACCTGACGGCTGCCCTAGATGGAAAGGAAGAAGCCTTTTGCCACAAACCTTCTCATGGTTTTATTCACATGAACTTTAAAATACGGAAATGGCCATGAAATTTCAGATTTCTGATTTTCTGGAGGAAAAAAAAAAAAGAACCTGCTAATACAGTCATGGCGGCAATGAATTGGGTCTGAGTAACCACTGCCCCCCTTCTATGGTAGCCTCTAGTTGTTCCCCCTGCTACTGTTCCCTCATCTAAATCCTAACCTGTTTCTGGCCCTCCTTGGCATGCTAAGATTGTGAGCCAGTTTCCCATAAAGCGAAGTATAACAGAGAATGAGGAAGGGTTAGAATACAGAAGTGAGGCAGTGAGGCTCAGACACGCCAGTGGCAAAGACGCTCGCACTCATTCATTCAAAGAGGAAAAGCACATTGCTGAGTCCAGTTTCTCCCCAGTCTCCTTTTAAAGCTCACAGGTAAGCAAGCAGAGACGAGCTGGCTCAGGGTGGGATGAGAGTCACAGAAATCCCAAGACGCCCTGCGGCCCCAGACCGGGTGTCTCTCCTTGTCTGCTTTTAGGAGATCGCTTTTCATAAGGCTTGGCCATGAGTTCTGCTGTCTCATCCCTGCCTGCGCTCCAGCTGGACACAGTCCTCGAGCTAAAAGCTTGCATCTTCCAGAGAAGAAGGACGTTCAGCTGCCCGCAGCTGGCCAGCCTCACCAGCCTGCTTGCTTTGGGGTAGCCAAGTGGGAAATTTCATCTGGGTTTCGAGTTTCTTGCCATGTCTGTCTACCACCAGTACCTGCAGAGTTCAGGTTCATATCTTCACACTCATGACCCTGCCCATCAAAAGGCACTGGAGACTTGGTGTGGAGAATCACTCAAAGGCAAAGACTGTCATGAAGTGGGGGATGTTGAGGTGCGGTTTGTGACATACATTAAGGAAGCAAGAATGATCTCATAAGTACTTCCTAAGAGGCACAAGGTCAAGTCCAACCTCCCAGGCTCCACCAGACTCTAGAGGGTTTTGACTTAGAATACAGCTTTTTACACATTGGAGGGACAATGAAGCCTGGGCTATTAACACTGCAAGTGACTAGGTTTCCCCCTAATGACCTGGAGGGCAGCCCACATGTTCACAATTCACTCAGCTGCAAGACTCCAGCCTGCTATGTGCACACTCTCAGCTTTTCCCAGATTGGTTCCTTCGAGACTCTCTACAGACTAGCTCAACTAAGGCTGTTTTTTTTTTTTTTTTTCAGCCTACACCTCAAAGCTTCCTGGAGAATGAGCAGAGACAGTGTAGCAGAACTGTCATGATATAGATGAGAAATATCTCCCATGTGTTGAAAGATTGGCTCCCAGATAGTGACAATTTTGGGGAGGTTCTGAAAACTTCAGGAGGTGGGACCTAGCTGGAGGAAATAGGTCACTAGGGGTGGGGCCTTGGGGGAGGGGTGGGGGAGGGTATCTTGTCCCCAGTTTTCTCCTGTCTCTGCTTTCCATCTACCCTGAGATGAACAGCGTCCTCTGCCACCCAATCCCACCACCATGATGTTCTGCTTGAGTGTGCATGGCCAAGAGACCACAGTCTGAACTCTCTGAGACTGTGAGTCATTCTAGCCTGTGTGAAGTGGTTATCTCATGGGTTTTGCTTGCATTTCCATAAAAGCTAATGTTGAACATTTTCTTAATGCACTTACCATGCATTTGTATCTTCTTTGGAGAATATCTACTAAAATCTTTCACTGATCTTAAAATCATGTTATTTATCATTTTAATTGAGATATAAGAGTTTCTTAATATAGTCTTATATGTAAGTTTCATAACTGATAAGTGATTATACTTCAACACTGAAGAGAGATTATTATATGTTCATGAACTTTGAAGTATTGACAGAAGTTATCAACTTAATTTCCTGTTTGGGGCATTTTGATTTACGTATAAAATGCTCCCCCCAGGCTCCTGTCTTGAATGCTTGGTCCAGCTGGTGGGGCTGTTTGGGAGGTACTGAAAACTTCAGGAGGTGGGATGTCGCTGGGAGAAGTAGGTCACTGCAGATAGATCCTTGAGACCATATTGTCCCCGGCCCATCCTGTCACTCTGCCTGCATCCTGGGTGCTGTGAGGTCAGGGAGTTCATTCGCTGCATGTTCCTGCCGTCAAGATGCGAAGTCATCAGGGACAGAACCCTCTGAGACTGAGAGCCGAAGCAAGTCTGTCCTTCCTCCGACTGTTACCTCACAACTTTCACTACGGCAACAAGAGAAGTAATTGAAGCAACAGCAAGCTTTGTGAAGGGACAAGCAATACCAAACGGGCTCTGAGCAAAGGCTCCGCTGGGGAGCAGAGGTGTAGTCCCCAAAAAGCACACAACCTTCGGAGATGGCCCACATCCAACCACGGAAGTTATAGACTGGTGGAGACACTAGTGCATTTCTGCACTAACTGACTCTTCATGTGTTTTGAACAAGTCTCCCTGGTTAGATGGCTTGTGTAACCCTCATTCCCTCTCCCTTTCCACCGCTGCCAGCAGAGTGCCGGTACCGAGGTGAGGCGGACCAGATTCCATGGCTGAGATGAAGCCGGCGTCAGAATTCAGAGATTTCTGGCAAGAGCCAACCTGTTTCTTCATCCTGGCTGTCACCAACAGCTTCTTTTTAGCTGGTGGCTTTCCCCTGTTTTCAGTTGTGCATGTCTGAACGACCCAGAAGGGCAGAGGAGCCTGCTGATGTCACCAGCGGAGAAAATGGGAAGGGGCAGGAGGCCTAACTCAGGGTTGCTTAGGGGGCCAGCACCTGGCTGATCGGGGATTAGCATAGATGTTACCCTGCTAAGCCCACAGAGGCTGGTTGTTTATTTAAAAGGTAAGTTTATAGCCATTTAAAGGAGGGAAAAAATGGCCTGAAATAGTGTGTCTGTGTGCTTGTGTGTGTGTGTATACACGAGCTCATGCTCAAGCACCAGGGAGTACAGATCACATTTTTAAGAGAAAGGAACCATCAAGAAAACAATAAAGCTGGGAGGAAAAAAAAAAGTGTTTGTGACCCCAGGAGCCTTGAGACCCTCTAATAACTACATTCCAGAGACAAAAACGATGACCTCAAGCAAGCCTGGATGTTTTGGTGACATTTGTGTTCTATTTGATTTATTATTTAATGTATTTGTTCATTTAGGCCATGACTCATTGCTTCTCAAAAGTCTGTTTTTAGCTATTGCTTCTCAGTGGGATTTTTCCATGTGTCTAAGGGGGGGCAGTGTCTGCCTTCAGGCTGGAAGACTGACCATCTAGTTTTATTAAATTATAAAAGGTTGTTGCAAAAATGTCTTACACTCAATTTGATAAGATTGAGTCACCCTAATGTCTTGAATCCCAACACTCGAACAGGCTCTCATGTGAAAAGGGAAAATGCATTGCACTTCTGGGTTTGTTCATATCCCTTTGAATTTGAGCCAGCCTGGTCTACAAAGTGAGTTCCACACCAGCCAGGACTACACAGTAAGACCATATTTCCAAAAGAGTGAGGGAGGGATTGGGGTGAGACACAAATCATTTTTAAATATGTCATGAAGGATAATTCTGAAGTGCCCAGAGGGAGATGAAATCATCCACCTATGTGTTGCGATCTAATATTTGAACATTCGATTTTTGACTCTGTCCCCAGAAAGAAATCTAATGGGAATGTGAGCAGAGAGAGAGAGATGATGGAATGCTGACTGAGCTAGAAACGAGGCTGTTACAGTGCACTAGACCCTGGAGGGAAGGAGTCATTCTACAGAATACAGGAAGGCCCCAGATACAGCTCCAGGGAAGCTGGGGCGGGCAGGCCAGGGGACACAGATGAGGAACGTAAGCAGAAAAAGAATCTCAGTCCAGATCGAACTGCAGACTTAACAACCTGACAGACTGCACGGCTGGTAACATGTGACCATTTGTTCTCCATTTTCCCCAAGTTTATAAATGATGTTTACATGTATCATAGGTAAATGCATGGGTAAATTACGGAATGATACACCGGATTGGTAAATTCTGGAAGAGATAAGGTGAATTAGAATTGGTAAAGGAGAAATGGCTGAGCCCATAGTGATGGATGTCATCAGTAAGAGGGCTTAGCATCTGCATCCTGCCCAGATCGGCTCCTGAGATTATACCCTGAGTTAACACCATCTACCATGAAGACCTCACTTAAATCTCAACTAGAAATGAGCCTGGGGACAGCTTCTAAAAGGAAGAGACTGTAGTCTTAGAGGTCAGCATTAAATGTAGGAGGAGAGGCTGTGATGTGGAGAGGAAAGAGTGAAGTCTGGAGGAGTCCGGAGGCCCTGGCGATGCGGGTCACACTGGGCAGCCCTGTACTATGGGGACTTCCTGGGCAGTGCAGGAGGTTAGGTGCCTCTGACTTCTTTTATCACATCCCCTCCTGTCCTGAACAAATGACCAAAGCCATAATTACCACATACTACATCCTCAGAACTCATCTTTGTCCGGGAAGCAGTGGATCCAATGCCTAAATAAAAGAGGGGGGACTACATCCCCTCCCCCAGATCTCTTCAGCTGCAGGGACATAGAACCATGGCTTTGAACTGATTCTGATGTCAGAGCCACGTACAGTGGGGGAAATTGGAAATGGGTCTGAGGAACAAGAGCAAGGGACGCTTTAGGCATGGAACCAAGAGGCAGAAATGCTGGTGAAAAGCAGCCCTCATCTGAGCCTCGTAGGGGGAGCTAGAAAGGTCTGCATCCGAGCAGAGGCAGGAGCCACAGTGCAGACCCTTCACAGAGCCTACTCCATGCCACCAGCTAGGGGATGAGGTGCCTGTGGCAGGCCTATGGCTTCAGGACTGCAGCTTGACATCTCATGCATTTTGAAGGAAGGCAAAGGAAGCCAGTTATGGGTTCCACTACTAACATAGGAAGAAATGTGTTCTCAGCCCATCACAGCGTTGAGCACCCATCAGTAAAATGTGAAAGTCTTCAAACCCGGGATCTCGGCAGACTCTCAGTTAGATGAAAAGCAACGAACGGTTCACAGGGTATAGACAGTAATCAGCCAATAAGCCTTGGTTCTATTTTTGGATGCGCATCTTTAGGTATCTATCTTCACAGCGGCACAGCAACACAGTCTTAAGCAACCAGCCTCTCATGTGAAAAGGGAAAATGCATTGCACTTCTGGGTTTGTTCATATCCCTTTTTGTAAGCAGGTTAATAGCTTTGGGAATGTCTATGTGTGTTTCTTCCCCTGTATTCTGTTCCACACAAAACACTCGAAGAGTGAGTAACTGAGAATAGTTTCTGTTTTGTTTGTTTTCTAAATTTTCGAGAAACACAACACCAGAGTCTAACATGGCAGACTACAAATGCAGGGACCTGAACTGGGGTTGAAGCTTAGTGATAGCATGTTCACCTGGCACATGAGAGGACTTGGCTTTGATCCCCAATACCACACACAAAACAACAAAATACAGGGCCTTGGAAGAGACAGCCGATGTCTTGCCTTTGGAATGTAAATGGAAAGGAGTCTCTGCATTTTTGTCCTTCAAGCAGAAACCAAGCACATTAGCAAGGATATGTGGGGCAATCTTATTTCTTCATTCTGAGGAGCTCCTGTCAGTTCCGAATGAAGGCTTCCATCACCAGCTCAGATGCCCACGGCAACAACATCCCCGAGCACTTCCTGAATGGTAACCTTAGTTACTATCATACAATACATCTTCCTGGCAGGATCTTATTTAAATTCACAATATCTTAGTGAGGAGGGTGCTACCCAGTTTACAGACACGAAAACTAAGGTACCACATTGGAGGTTGCAGAACAACTGAAATTTGTACCTGCCATTCTCCAGAGTGTTGAAACTTTCTCAGTGAGAGAAAAGAAAGGCAAGCAAACATCTGCCTTGCTGTGAGGTTCCAGAGAACATAGGAGGAGCCAGAGATAGATACCAGGGCTGGGTCATCAGATTCTGATATCGGAAAGCCCAGGTCGGATCTAACATTTATTTTTCCGATACTCTCTCATGAGCAGGCTCATCATGCAGTTTTAGTAGCTGGCATTGAGAGTCACACAAGTCCTCTGAGTGGACAGGAAAGAATTGGTCTCTGTGGCTGGTCCCTTCCTCCCTCTGCTTATTCAGCATCTTCTCCCCGTGAGCAGGGAGCAGCTGGGCTTAGTGAGCTGGAACCCCAGCAGATCAATAGCATGAACATGTGAAGGCGTCGTTAGCAGAGGGTTTATGCTCACCCCATATACATCTACGGTGCCAGTCACCGAGTGAAGGTTAAATAGAGTCAGTCTAATGCCAGATGATTCATTGCACTGGAACATGGAACATTTCTCTGCCTCGGTCACTTAATATAGCTTCCGTGAAGGGGAACTCCTCATAGGTTTTAAGTATTTGCAGTGATGCTTTGTACAAGCTTTGTGCATTTATGTGCAATGTTTACATAAGTAATAAAAAATGCTACCTGTCAATACAGACATATATATATTATATGTAGATAGTGTGTCTTCTAATTATAACTGTGTGCAAAGCAAAACAAAAAATGACCATTGCTTTTGTTGCACTAACACATAGCATAAGGCAGCCAGATACCAAGTTCTTTGACAAATGACAGTGGTAAAATAATAATTGCTCACATGTTTCGCAAAATCAAGCTTTTGCAGTTTTGAGATTATTTATTTTTTCCGCTGTGTTTTTATTGAATGAAGGCACAATACTGTAGTGATGAAGAGTAGCTTTTCATCTAGGCATGCTTGGAAGCCTTGCTGTGCTTCGCCACCCGCCCTCACAGGAACACTCCCCTGTAGGAGTGAGCAGAGGGGCAGACCTACGCCATCACTGCCATCACGTCACCTCCTTCCTGACACTCACTACCTGTCTTCTCTACACTGTGCTGGGAGGCAAGGCTCTTGACTCAAGCTAAAAATCTCCTGTGTTCCTTTAAGAGCTGTGAGGTGGGGGCGGGCACACTCAGTAAAATGGAGGAGGAAGACAGATACGCTCGTTTTCCCTGTTAAGAAAATTTCCAGGAACCCCTTTCTCTTCAAAATCAGAGAGATCTCATGAAATTTGACTGAAGCCATGCACTCCAAACTGATAACTGGATCAAAGGCCAGGGGGTTTGTGTCTCTCACAGGATCTCACATTTTCTCAAACACTCCTGCACAGATGCGACCCAGACAGAGACATGCCGTCAGATGTCTAGCCACCCAGATAAAGCTGCCCTGCTTGTCCTTTTTCTCACCTACGGTCCTAACAGGAGAAAAAAGAATCCCACATTCCTGTTGCCCTAGGCATCCCTAGACCCTGAAGGATAATGCCGTAAAGAAATGGAAGTCCTTACAAACAAAGACAACACATAATGATTGATCTGCTTGCTACTATTGGGAAATATAGAATGACTGGGCTAGCACAGGACTAAACACATCTTATCTGAGTCCTGATAAGCTAGAAGGCTGGGGTTAGGAAGATACTGGCCCTTGAAACAAGCCCATAATCTAAACGCCTTGCTGACATAGTCAAGGAAAAGTGCTGACTAAGGCTGAAATGCTTATGCATCTAACTGTCATGCTGCTTATGTAAGTGGGTGGAGCGATTGCCAGTATGGACTATTTATTTATGCAATTACTCTCTTTCTGGGCCATGGTTGACCAAAAGTGGCTTAGGATCTATTTGTCTTGTTATATTGGCCTTCTGCTGGATTAATTTGAAACAGCTTTTTAAATAAATGATAAAGGCCTCCAGATACCTCTAAACTGTGGCCGTGCATATAAATATTTAGGGGCAGTAATGGCATAAATATAATGTACTTCTGAGTCTTTCACAAATACACTCACAAGCGCTTGGTACACAACAACAGACTTCTTCAAGTAAGACATCATTCTCTGAATCACTGCTGTTTATCAACAAAAAGAGCTGTTGCCTATGGGAGACAATAAGCTCTGAGATCGGAGCCTGGAAGAAATTAGGAAACACTGACTAGTTACTTTGCAACAGAAAGACAAGGAAAGCCCTCTACTCATCTGGTTCTCACCCAAGCTGGTGCTAAATCAGACAAACTAGGAAAAATATCAAGCAGGTTCACCCTGTTGGAGCTTGTGTGCGTGTGTCTTCAAAGTCCAGGCAACCCAGAACCCCACAATTTTTACCTCAACAGTCTCTCTGTGTTCTGGAGACCTGGGCTTGGTGTTTTCTTCGGGCATTAATCACCTCAGCCCTAGAAGAGGCATGGTGCTCCAAACACACGGCAACTGTGGAAGAGCTAGGGAGACCTTAAGTTACTACTAGAGTGCCTCAGGAGAAGTCCAACAGAACGTTTCCCTTTCAGATCCATTGCTGTGTTGGCCCCAAGACAAGAAGAGGATGCCCATCATCCAACACATCATTGTATGCATCTTTACCAGGGTATGGAAAGGAAACTGCTAGAAACCTTCCTTGGGGGAAGAATTGTATAATTCAAAGTCCATACCAGCAACTTCTTACCTTCAAGTAGTCAATAAGACATTATTTGACCTGAGTGTGATGGCATCTGTGTATAATCGCAGCATTCAAGAGGCTGAAGTAGGAGAATTCTAGGCTCCAGAACGGAACTTTGTCCCAGAAACAAAACAAAGAGACACATAAAACAAGCAAACAAGGGACTAGAGATATGGCCCAGCAGCTGAGAGCTCCTACTGTTCTTGGAGAAGACCCAAGCTCAGTTCCCAGGACCCACATCAGCAACTCCCAACTGCCTACAGCTCCGTCTCCCGGGGATCTGATGCCTCTGGAGTCTGCAGGTACCTGCAGGCATCTGCACACGCCCACCCTCACACACACACACAATCAAAAATAATAGAAATAAAATCTTAAACAAACACTACAAATACAGCAGGTACGGTGACCCATGCCTGTAATCTCATGCTTGGAAAGTGGAGGCAGGACCACTTCAAGTTCATGACCAACCTCGGATGTAGAGTGAATTCCAGGTTAGTGGAGGGGTTGCACAGTGAGACCCTCTCTCAAAACACCTAACCAACCAAACACACACACACACACACACACACACACACACACACACACAGAGAGAGAGAGAGAGAGAGAGAGAGAGAGAGAGAGAGAGAGGTTTAAAAAGAAATAATCTAATAATCTGACTGAAAGCTGTCAATGTTCTCATTAGAGATATTATATATAGTTCTTTAAGTATTTTCTAGGGACAGTGCTCTACAGAGTTGCTATGGCAGACAACAGAGGACTCTGCATAGGAAAAGCTGAAAATCAAGGTACCAGCAAGCCAGCAAGCCACAAAGGGCAAGTGGTAAAATCCCATAAAAAATGTCTTCTTGTTTAAGTTCACGTGTTTTCCTGTGCTTGTGTTTTTTTTTTTAAGACAAGATGATTTATTCATATTATTTCATTGAACCTAATAGATTCTTTACCCATCTTCACCTTCCCGTGACCTTGGTTTTACAATATGATAACTGTGTCAACTACAGTCTCGTTGGATACAAATCAACTCTGGGATAGCCCGCTTGACAATGTGGCAGGAGCCACAGATAAACAGGGACAGCTGAGTTATTAGATGCAGAGGGGCTGGGGACGCACACAGAGGTGACAACCTGCAGGGTGGAGGATAATCTTCCCAGGACCTAGCAGGAAGGGACCAGCTTGGAAAACAGCAGCAACAAAGCAGGAACAACCCTTGTTCTGACCTGGCCTTTGTCCAAGGCCTCTCTGCTCTGTTCGGTCCCAACCTCCCCACAGAGACAGCCGTGCAGCACTCACAGGCTGTGTGCCTCATAGACGTTCACCATCTCATCTCACCCTCCCAAGAGCCCTGTCAGGCCAGCAGTGTTAGCCTCTGCCTTGCCAACCAGAAGTCTGAGAATCAAATCGGATGACTCGCTGAGGAGGTGGGTGTCCAGGGCGCAAGTTGGTGTTTATCACTGCCGTGCCAAGCAGAGTATTTCTTTCAGAGTTTTTCTTTCTTCCTCCATTTCTTTTTATCCTCAAGGTTAAACTGCCTTGGTCTTCATGCCCACTGCCTTCCACTTTGGGGATCTGGTGTTTGCTTCTTACGGAGGAAATGCGGACAAATCACTTGAACTTCAGCTCTGCGCTGTCCTCTGGGAACCAGCCATCTTTGTCAGCAACAATGTTGAGGACGTTGGGAAGAGGGTGTACCGCTCAAGAAACGCATCGTTTTCGGGTTCTGCGATATTGCTGACAGGCACTGAAATGCAAGGACATTTAGAAGAGACCAAGGTCTTAGGGGGCCTCTTTGAAGCACAAATGCTTCTGAGTTGTTTTCAGATATCGGCCAGAGAATCCATTTCCTCCCACAGCCTAGAACTTTGAGAACCTTTCCTGTGGTGGCTCCTGAGTGCCTATTTTTATCCCTGTCCAGTTATTGATGTGCCGAAAAGTCTTGTCTTTTCTGCTAACACTCGTCTTCCGCACTATTTATTTTAAGCGGATTTGATGTTGTAAGAAACAAAACTTCACCTCCACAATGCCCAAGAGGAGCAGAAATAAAGTCCTGCTTCTCCCCAGGAGACTTCTCCTAAGAAATCATGTAGCGGAAACAAAGAAGAATCCAACCACGTTTCGGAAGCATCCGAAATGTGAAGTTGAGAAGCTTCACGTGTAATGTGTCCCCCTTCCCCAAGTCACGGGCTTCCCACCCTGGAGGGCTATGCAGCTGTAAGCACCTTCCAAGCGTCTTCACGCCTCAGCCCAGGCAGGAGGAAGTCCAAAGGCGGTTTCCCGGCTACCTGCCGCCATCATAAAGTGGGGGTGGGGAGGAGGCGCCATCACTACACAATTCAGAAAGCTGACTTGGAATCCATCTGGGCTTCTCTTGCTGGGACCTTCCACCCATTCCCCTCTTGTGTGGGAACCAAAGGAATGATCCAGGAAGCAAAAGTATCCTCCTCAAGGATCAAGACACCATACCCTGCAGTTTTGCTTCCTGTTAATTGTACAACTAGAGGACCTGCGTTTCAAGGGGAAATCAAGATGGAACGCTGGTCATGGTTTATTTTTTTCTAAGGACAAGCTTAGAGAGAATGTGAAAACATCTGACTTCCAGGCTAGAAATCATATTCAGATTGTAGTCAAGAAATGGTAATGTTTCATTGGGTGGCAATCAGTTACATTTTGGGTTTTTATTTATATTTAGAGTAAGTAGTAGAGTTAACTTAAGTCAAAATTTCACAATGAGCCTGGCCTGGTGGGATGCAGGGGGATCACAAATTCAAAGCCTTCTTGGGCTTATGAGTGAGTTCAAGACCAGCACGAAGACCTTAGGGAGACCCGGCTGCAAAGGAATGTAGTTTAGTAGTAGAGCTCTTGCCTAGCATGCATGTGGCCCCCAGTTTAATACCAGGGCTGGGGGTGGGGGTAGGGAGGTACATATATCTAAAAAGATACATAATGAAGTTTCCCATCCTTCCCTTGTCACAGCTACTGTTCTTGTGTATCCTTCAAGAGATGTCTATATCTAAACAAGCACATATCTTTTGGCCCCTTTCTCCATAAGTAACGGTCATCATGTCCAGCATTTTGCATTTTGACATTTTACAGCACATCTTTTTGGCTGTAGATACCTGGAAAGCCTTCTCATTTTGCAGTCATATAGTAGCCCATTATGTTAATAGACTATTGCTCTTTGTCATGCTGTCTTCTAACATTGAACAGTAACTTCCTGTGGTTTGGTTATTTAAATCTGGTCTGACCACTGAGATCAGTTGAGATTTTTTTAAACACTTGAGCTAGCTTCTCTAGTTTGAGAAACACCTCAGTTTGAGTGAGAAATGTCCCCCATAGTCATTTGAATGCTTGGTCTCAGTTGGTGGTGCTGTTTAGGTAGATTTAGGGGGTGTGGCCTCATTAAAGGAAGTAAGTCACTGGAGGAGGGTGTGATGGCCAATTTTGATTGACAATTCGACGACATAGAGAATTAACTAAAACCCACGTGTCTCAGTTAGGGTTTCTTTTGCTGTGAAGAGTCACCATGGCCATGGCAACTCTTATAAAGAAAAACATTTAATCGGGGTGGTTTACATTTTCAGAGGTTTAGTCCATTATCATCGTGGTGGGACATGGTGGCATGCAGGCAGACATGGTGCTGGAGAAGGAGCTGAGAGTCCTACATCTTGATCCACAGGCAACAGGAAGTGGTCTGACTGTCACACTGAACAAAGCTGGAACAAAAGACCTCAAAGCCCTCCCCCACAGTGAAACATTTCCTCCAACAAAGCCACACCTCCTAATAGTGTCACTCCCTATGAGCTTATGGGGGGCCAATTGCATTCAAACTACCACACCAAGCATCTGGGCACACATATGAGCTATTTTTCTTGATTAGCTCATCTGAGGTGGGAAGACCCACCCTAAGTCTGGGCCATGCCTTCTGGTGGCAGCCACATCAAAGGTTGTGAAGAAGAGAGATTTTGCTTTTTGCCTGCTTGCCTTCTCTCTCTCTCTCTCTCTCTCTCTCTCTCTCTCTCTCTCTCACTCCTTCACTCTCTACCTGTTCCCGAGGCATTCTTTCACTGGTGTTAGAACCTAGTTCTTGGGGATCCCAACGTGGAGTGAAACTGTCAGCTCTCTAGGACTTTGATGGGACTCCCACACTGACTGGGACTGCTGAGACGTCTAGCCTCATAGACTAAACAGCTACTGGATCTGTGGCCTTTCTGTCAGGAGAGAGCCATTGCTGAACTATCCAGACCACAGCCTGTCAGCTGCTCCAATCAATTCTGTCAGTTCTGTTCCTGAAGGAACTCTAGACAGCCCAAGCATAGCAAACACGGCTCGGGCAGGCCTTGCCCTTCTCCCCCATTCCCTCTGCCTTGCTAAAAAAACCATCAGATTCCATTCCTAACACTAGCTCCAAGGTCCATTCCTTACTTTGGCCACATCTTCCTCCTGAGGCTGACTACCAAGGTCCAGCTATCAAAGTGTTGAAATCCCGCAATCAGAAGCCGCCTTTGGCTCACCTAATTAACATGCCCAATTAAAATTAGACACCTCATCCTAACAGGGGGTTTCCCCCTTTACCTTTATAAACCATCATTTGGCCATGTGCCACATCTGTCTGCTCTCTATCCAGAGGCAGTCCGTTGTCCTCTGGCACAAGTACCCCTCCCTCCCTCCCTTGTTCCCATCCCCTTCTCCCTCATCCTCTGTCTCCTGTCTTTGTCTCTTATTCCCCACCCTCTGGGGCAAATAAATCTCCTTTGTGCTGAGAACTTGGTCTTGGGGTGTCTTGAGCTGATACAGGTCCCTTACAGTTAGTTCCTTTGGAGAACTCTCACTAATACACTGGGTTTGAGCGTTTAAAAGCGTCCACCATTTTGAATTGGGTTTCTGGTTTGAGATGTGACTTCTCAGCTCTCAACCTCCAGCTTTAACCACTACATTACATCTGCAGCCATGCTGTCCTCGCCAGTATGGCCCTGTAAATCCAAATAACCTTTTTCTTCCTTAATTGTCTTAGTCATTATGTTTGTTACCATTATAACAGAAAAGTAACTAATACACCGAGTTCCAGAAGAGTTCTTTTCCAACCAGGATACTGTCATCTGAGAACTGGGTCTCCAGAATCTTACACCCACACAAGCCACTGGGTGGATGCTAAAAAGAATTCTATAACTTATACAGATTTTTTAAAAAGTATAAACTTTAATAGCATTTTATTATAGCTTAAAAGTGTATCTGTGTGTGCTTCAATGGGGTTGTGCTGACATTGTTTTCAAAGCAGTGAGCAAACACATTGAAAGAGAAAACACATTGTCTTTGCTCTGTGCTGCCACTGAATTTCACTGGGATACAGTTCCCTTCGCCTTATACACAGTGCACTGAAAAATGATTAAATGCCTCTAACTCGGAGTGTTAGCGATTAACCTTAGAGAACATCAAGCTATATTTAATTATAATCCTCAAATCCGTTCTCCCCATTTTTGGAACTGCATTATTCATCTCATTGTCATAATGACATCTATTTTTGATAGCACTCAGGACTGAGTTCCATCGCCATACAGTTAAAAGAGAGGCTCTTGGAGCATGCGCTTTAGTGGGTTACGTAAAGAGGAGATTTGGGCGCAGCAAGTGGCGGCAGGCACGCCTGCTCATCCGCTCGTCCTGGGAGTCCAGCCGGAGAGAAGCTTGCAGAGGAGGAGCTTCTGGGCAGGTCCTCAGCCATCTGAGCGCTGGTGCTCCCTCCTCCACTCTATGAATTCACAGGCCATCGGGAGATGCCAGCCCTCGGGCTTATGTTACCAACAAGGCCCGTTTGCCGTCCATGCCGTGCACTATGCCAACCTTTGAAAGGAGGAGTTTGCAAAATAGGAAAGTTCTAGTTTATTTAAGAGGCACCAACCTAAAGGAGGCAAGAACCTCAGACTCCCAAATCTAGCTCCCGGAGGCTGGGATTTAAAGGTATTTATGGGATGAAAACAACATGGTCTCAGGTGTAGAAAAACACTGGTCACTGGGGTAAACTGAGGTAATCAACGGTCTGCGCTGGTGCAGTCAAACTCCGCAGGTCTTCAGAGGGTTCATGCTCAGAAAATAGAGGCGTCAGCGTGATCTGAGGGTGGAAATGGACACTTGGCGGCCTCCTGCCCAAAGGCCAAAAAAAAAAAAAAGAAGGAAAGAAGGAAGGAAGGAGAGAGGGAGGGAGGAAGGGAGGGAGGAAGGAAGGAAAGAAGGAAGGAGGGAAGGAAGGAGTTGCAACTGGTTTGAGATAGAGAAGACCTCCAGGTTTCTGAAAAACAAGCCCTCGTTTCCATAGTGACCGCACATCAGAGGTATTCTGGGTAGTGGAACTAATGAGGCATGCAGATTAGCTGAGGCACCTTTGAAATCAGTAATGACAGCAGGTGACTAAGGCTGGACGCTTTACTCAGGCTTCCCTGGGGTCCACCACTCCGCCTGTTTGCTGTATTCCTGTTCCGATGAGGACCTGCCTGGGTGCCTCAGCCTCCATCAGAGCCAGGTACACACTAGGTGCCCAACGTGCGCTTATCGAGTTTCGTTTTCTCCGATGTCATCTTACGGAAACGAGACGGGAAAGGAGCTTGTGGGAACTGTAAATAGATGTCTACTCTATCAGGTATTAATGCACAAACAGGAAAACAAACGAGTGAGTAAATAAACCAAACCGGGACACGAGAAAAGGAATTTACTGAGTACCAAAATAATGAAGTTTGAGTTCCAGAGCCGAGCCCTTCCCCAGTGCGTTGGCATTCATAACCTTGAAATGCTTCCTTAAGGACTCCCAGTGTTTAAAGCTTTAGAGTCACAAAATTTATATTCACCCTGGGCCCAACACAGCATAGAAGCATGACGTCACTTTCAAAAACAGAAAAACAAGTACACATTCCACACGCACAAGTCAGGGCAGATATGGCTTAACATGTAAAACTGATTTTCTCTGACTGGTTATTCCATTTGCTGATCTCAATTTTCTGTTTTACTAAAAGGATCCATTTGTGCCACAACAAAACTTAGATTTTTTTCCCCCTGTTTAAAGACATGTCCATTTGAAGTCACTACTCTTTGCCCACATTTTACTTCCATTTGATCATTGTATTATTTCTTCCTGCCTGTCACTAATTGGCTTCCCCCTCCCCCTGTAATTCTAACTCTTAACTTGGGGGAGATAATATGTGAGCAAAGCCGGTTCCTTCCGAGTGACACTCTGTATTCCCTGAAGGATGTGCATCCAATGTCTCTTTGGGTCAGTAAAGCAAGCGGGAGAGTGTCTGCTATCTGTGTGCCTTGGCTCCCTCTCTAAGTCCCATCCATGCTCTCTGTCCCCTCACTCATATGGCTGTACCCAACCACCTTAGCCATGCAGGCTCCGGCCTCTCACTACCGAATGCAAAGAAGAAGAAATCTGCAAACTCTCCAAGTGTAAAGACCATTGGTCTCCGGGGCTTTGTCCTCGAACTCCAAGGCTAGATGTGGACAATACTGTGATAGGCATGGTGCCTCCTGGATTCTAGTCCTCTGCACTCTCAGAAGCTTGGAATTGCCTTCCTCATCGAGAAAGGGAGACAAGTGATGGAAAAGTATGGTTCTTTCTTGTCTACCACAGCCTTGCTCTGGAGCCTGGACCTCTGAGACATTTTTCTTGAGAGCGCTCACCTGTCCCATCACACCTGGATGGAAGACTGTAACTGAAGTTTTCCTGTGTCCCACCTGGCCCATGGTCAGCACAAATCTCTCTCACCCTCCAGTCCTGTAGCTGCTTGGACCCAAGTAAACACACAGACGCTTAAATTAATTAAAACTGCTTGGCCATTAGCTCAAGCTAACTATTGACTAGCTCTTACACTTAAATTAATCCATAATTTTTATTTATGTTTAGCCACGTGGCTTGGTACCTTTTCTCAGTTTTGTCTTCACATCTTGCTTCCTCTGTGTCTGGCTGGCAACTCCTGACTCAGCCTTCTTCTTCCCAGAATTCTCCTTGTCTGTTTATCCCACCTATCCTTCCTGCCTGGCTACTGGCCAATCAGCATTTTATTTATCAACCAATCAGAGCAACAGATGCACAGCATACAGAGCAACATCACCTATCAGAAGACTAGCAACCAGCCTGCTGAGGAAGCAGCAGCATTTAGATTCACTTCTCTTATCTTGCTGTGTCCTCTGTGACCTGCCAGGAAGACCAGTCATAGCAGGAAAGGCTACACTCTGGAACAGAGACGGTCACCGTGGTAGGTTTGACTATGTGGGGAAAAAAGCAGGGGCAAGCATAAAGAAGTTGACTTGGGAAACAGCATTCCTCCCCGGGCATTTCATTAATTCATGCATTCACTGAGTCACTTAATAAACTTCTATCACGTCCTTCTATGTGCCACGAAGTTACTTCCTATGCCGTGCATACAGCAACAAAGTAAGGTTGCTTCTATGAATTCACAATATGCAGACGTTATTTCCTAGTTGTTATTAGTATCGTTTTAATTTTTTAATACTACGCAGACACAGAAACACGCACCCAAAATAGAAAATAGCAGTCTTAGAGCTTTGTAAAAAAAAAAAAAAAGTTCGTTACAATTAAGTGTGTGCCTCAAGCATACTAGCATGGGCCAAAAGCCCTTGGCTCGAAATCTTAGTTCCATACTTGAGGCGATGGTACCAGCCACTCGTAGAAGATGAGCAAAGGCACAGCACCGCTGTAGACCCTGGAGTTCATTCAGGAGAAGAGTGACAAGAACAAACACTTCCAACAGGGACATGCTCATAGCCGGCACCCGACCTGTCAGTCATCATCACATCATCATCATCAGCTCCATCACGACTCGAGGCAAAAGCCAAGGGGAACAGCACGTACAAAGGCTTGGAAAGCATGGCGTACCTGAGCTTCAAGTGGCTTGTGGGAGATGAAGGCTTGAGACACTGGTTTAGAGACAGTGGAGAGACGGAGCAGAGGCCCCTCGAGTCATGCAACTTCGGATGTGAGACATCCCTCCTCGTATCATGGGCTTGAACAGTTAGACCCTGTTGGTAAGGAGTTTGGGGAGGTTGTGGAACCTTTTGGGAGTGGGCCTGGCTGGCAGACAGAGGGCCAGGGGTGAGGCCTGGCTGGCAGACAGAGGGCCAGGGGTGAGGCCTGGCTGGCAGACAGAGGGCCAGGGGTGAGGCCTGGCTGGCAGACAGAGGAGGGCCAGAGGTGAGGCCTGGCGGGCAGACAGAGGCAGGGGGTGAGACTTGAGTGTTATGGGCCAGCTGAGCTTCTGGTCCAGGCTTTCTGCTCCCTGTTGTTTCACAATGTGAAGGAGTCCCACTGCTGAGAAAAATAACCAGCACTCATGCTAATGAGGCTGGACTTTGTCCAGAGGCGTTACTGAGGATTCACTGCCTTCTAACCTAGCCTGAAGACTCAATAGCATCCTCCCATGACTTCTGTGAAAATATGTGGCCTCTCTGCTTTCCCTTCCTGTGCATATCCCAGTTAGGATGGTCACTTAGAGTACATCTTCCACCCTAACCATTTCTTACTCTGAGACGTTTGTGGCTAATCATTGTCTGCAGAATTCTCCCAGTTTTCTCAGTGTGGCCTGCAAGCACCGTGGTGCTCCGATCCTGGCCTTACCTGCCTGGGATGCGCCCTTAGACCCCCTCCGTAGGTCCTTGTATCTGGAACTCTGGAATTGCTTGCTTGCAAGCCCTCCCATGCTTTCCAAGCCCTCTTTGAGCTCCCCAGCGCAAGGCCTGGACAGTCATGCTGCTTCTGAGCAGCCATTTTTAGACTCACAATAAGCTGGCCTTGCTGTCTCCATCTCGGGTTTCCTCCAAGCTGCTTCTGCCACTCCAACACACAAGTCTGCTCCTGTGCACAGGGCCCTGACTCCATGATGGAGGGGATGTTTTCCCATCTTTCTACTTCTACAGTAGCTGTCAGCTCAGTGTGGTGGTGATGCTTTTCTAACGATGAATTGCACTAAGTTGTGATAAAATAGAGCTACTTAAAAGGCACCCCAGAAAACCTAGAAGGTCTGAGGATCCTCCTCCACTTCAGCTCCACCTTCCCTGTGTTCTGAGACACTAACAGGACTCTCCACGCCCCAGACATTATGACGGAAATCGTCCTTTTGTGAGGATCCTTGGGGGATGGGTGCCTCCTGCAATGTACTCCAAGAAAGACAATGGGAAAGAGCGGGGACCAAGGTGGGCTTTCCCATCCCCACCTTCATGATCATGTTGGCTTTGCTTTCTGGTGGGAGGAGCCTGGAGGGTCTCTGGGGAGAGTGAGGAAGGGCTGAGTGGCCAGGGCAGCTCCTGTCCATCTGACCCGTCACTGAGCCCAGGAAATGGGCAGCTGAAATGTTTCAATGTAATCAAACGATCCCCGGCACAGAGGCAGTAGGCTGCAGATAAGAGGAGTGAGGACGGATAACTGCAAGGCTGGAAGCAAATCAAATCATCCCCTTCCTGTCCTTGCCTTCCTCTCTTGTCCCTCCTCCCTCCTGTTACTTTCTTCTTTCTTTCAGAAACACCCCCCACCCCCCACCCCCACACCGCCAGGTGGTTAACAGCCCTTGGCCCTGTTCCTGCAGGCTCACTGCCGTTCACAGGTTTATCGCATTCCCAAGCTTAATTACCGTTATCGAGTTCCTAGATTTTCGTAAATTCAACACACTGAGTAATGAGGTTAATAAAACCCGGTGAACTCCTTTGCCAGGTACACAGACCATTTCTATAAAAATGCCAGACCTGTGATTAGCTCAGATTTAGTCATCTTTTCTATCATCTTATAAATGTTTCTAATGAACTGATCGGCTTTCCGACAGGGGCTCTGCTTAACCCATGTTAGATTTTTATTCCTCTGCGTTTGATTAGTGTCTGTGTATTTATAGCTCCTAATGTTTCTGCGGTGAATTATTTCCCCAGCGAGTATGTATCTGATATTCAATAAATCAGATGAGCTACAAGTCATGACAGAAGGGAGAATTAGCTCTGGCCAGCGCTGTGCCTGGAAATCACCGCTTCTCTGGGCAGCAACTTGACCTCATCTAAAACTGTGTCTTGTCCACTCTTAGGTAACAGGGTCCCCAAAGCCCTAAATGATGCAACAAAATCCTGGAGTCCAGGATTTTGTTCTTTTAAAGTAAAGGACTAGGCTTTCAAAATTCACATATTCATTCAACAAACATCACCTGACTCCAACTGCACACAAACAATAGAGACAAAAGGAATCAGACAGATACTGTCCTTGGACCCAACTGGCCTCCTTAAACTGCACTCACAGGACAGGCAAACATCTGAACTTTAATTTTTGTTCGTTTGAAACAAGGCCTTGCTAGTTAGCCCAGGCTAGTCTTGAATTCTTGATCCTACCTGAGTCTCTTAAGTATTGGATTGGGTTCCAAGGCTGTACCACTATACCCAGCCAAATAACCTTTTGTCTGTTTTCGGTTACACACAATAAATTGTCATTGGTGAGCTTTTTTGGACAGGCAAAATAAATAGGCTCAATCGGATCACATTTTAAAATCTGCTTTTATTTAGAATATAAGCAAATTATGGGCATGGAGGATACTTTCTGCTTTTAGGCGCTGGAAACTGTCCTGAAAAATCGCAAATCCTTTGGATTGAATTTGTTATGTTGAAAAGCTTGCCCCCAAAGCAAGAAAAAACACTGTGGGTAAAAAATGGGGATGGAGCAAAATCGAGCCAGGATAAGTCAGGGTTATGGGAAGGGGAAATCTGTGATTACTGGGAACAGTGTGATTAATGGAAGCGCCACCTATGGAAGCCATAAGAACCCTAAGGTGGTTTCAGACTAATCCTGTAGGTCAGGATCCCACGAAACCAGTCCACACAGAGGCTGGTTGCTTAGGCTGCAGCTGCAGGGCTAGAGGGGAAATGGTTCTTTGCATACTCTTTCTGTAGCCTCAACCTACAAAGGGCTTCTGAGTGTGGGAGACTGATGGGAAAACTCTGAGGAAGCCTAGATGGACACCCTGAGGTGACCGAATTGTGAAGGCACTCCCAGCACCACCTGAGAGGGCGGTTGAGCTCCCCGACCCCCTGTCCTAAACACCTTAGTTATTTTTTAATGCCCTTCAATACTCATTTTGAGTAAGTACTGCTTTCACTCCATTTTAGAGACCAGAAAATTAAGGTACACACAAGTTCAATTTTTCAGCTGTTGACTCCAAGAACCAGCATGCACTGGTAACCTCGTAGGGTAACAGTTTCCACTCCAGGGCCAAGAGAAACAGTTTCCACCCCAGGGCCAAGAGAAACCTCTTGAAGTACTTGCAGTCATCTAGTAAGTAATTCCCTCCGTTTAGGTTTGCCACAGTGTTTCAAAGACAAAATGAGAGAGGCTCAGTTTATTCTCCCTCTGAGTCAAGGTTGATGAGGCTAGGGTCAGGGAAGAGCTTTCACGGCAGTAACATAAAGATAAAAACACTCTCAGAAGAGGAATATTCAGGAGCCAACAACAGGGTCCAAACGACAGCCAGGCCCCGTTCCCAGGTTTCTAGGATCACAGAGAGGCTCAGTAGGGAGGTGGTGTGCCAGCTACGGAATCACAGAACCACCAGAAGAAAGAAGGTTGGGGGTAGCCTGCAGGAGATGCTGGAGGCACCAGGAGAAAGGACCCAGCATACCTAGTGCCCAAGAGACAAGGAAGGACTTGGCTGGGCTTCTCAGGATGCCACCCTCTGACTGTCTTCCCTGAGGCAGGCATCTCCGTCCATTCCATCCCTTGATCCAGGGACAACGGGTCCTTACACAAAGCCATGTCACTGGGAGGAGCTGGGATTTAGATAAAAGGGTAGAAATGCTATCTTCTATCAAGGCTAACTTCCTGTGGTAGGTAATTTGTCCCCCAAAGTATGCACTTGGGAGCACTGAGCACTTCCCAGTGGTCGAGGAAGGCAGATGGGAAGTGAGCAGAAACAAGAAACCTAAACCCCAACTAGGATAAAAATTGCCTTGAACCCCCCACCCCAGTGGGCTATGTAGAGAAACACTGTCTCAGAGAGAGGGTGGGTGCGAGCGAGAGATCAAAAGAGAAATGGTTTCCTTGAAAACTCTTAAGAGTGGCATTGTGGGAGGTAGGGATACAAAATTCATACTCCAAAAGTGGTCCTCTGTTGTTCTGAAGTTCATTTAATTGTCCTGTTTCCTGAGCAGCTTCCTATGGGGAGGTGGGGTAGGAAGGCATGAGGGCTAATTGGTCTTCTTTTGGCATAAACTATTCATTTCAGGGTCTGAGCCCAATGGATGGAGAGCCGAGGACTATCGAGCAGAGTTTTAGCTACCTTTCCCCCAGTCAGGGTTCCAGGGATCTGGTAGGTGGGGTAATCATGACAGAGCCTGTTTTAGCTAAGGCAGTAGTAGCCCTGGCTTCCCCAGCCTTTGCCCAGGTGAGCCTGCTTGGAAATTGCTGACCTTGATGTTGCTGTGTTCTGGCCTCTCCATGGAGTGACCGGAAAGGTGTGAAATCTTCACTTACCCATCTATATTCAAACATTCACAGGCTATGTGCTACTAGGATGTAGTCACAGGTATGATCTCTGGAGCCAATGAAGTCCCAAGACAATATGACTTTGATGGAACCTCACAAATCCTGCTCCTTCTCCTGGAAGGTGAACTAGAAACATGTATCTCCATAATTCCATCCCTGTCTACCTACCTCTTCAAAGCTTACTTTACGTATGCCCCACCCCGCACCCCCTTCTCTGTTCTCTGCTGTCCATCTCCCAGAACACTGAGCCTGGTCTCATCCCAGCCTCATCTAGAAGAGTCTCCACAGTGTGGCTGGCTTCTACTCTCCATGTGGGTCATTCCAATGTCCATTTTCCCAATGTCTTCCATGGCCAAACAATCTCAAGAAACTTCTCCTCCAGACACAAGCCAACCTCCCCCCCCCCCGTCTTGTTCTATTATTTCACAAATGTACCGTGCTTTGAAATCATCTTGTATGTTTATGTCTATTAGCAGACTCAGAGCAAATAACACATGAGCTCACAAACTTAACGATGGCAGATATGTGTGTGTGTTTAAGTCACAGCCATGCCCCAGAGGCTGGCACAACACTTGGCATGTTGTAGAGAATTCATACTATTAGTTGGAAACTTCATCTGCTTGTTGTTACGGTTTGAATCTGAAAATTTTTCCATATTTTGAATCCTTAGGCCTCAGTTGGTGGCGCTATGTTGAAGACTAAGGAAACCTTTAGGAGGTGGGGCCACGCTGGTAAAGCAGTTCGCCTGGGTAGAACTCTGAAGGCTGTGGTCCAACCCCTGGTCCAGTGTGTTCTCTGTGTCCTGTTCAGCCATGATATGAGCAGCCCCCGCTTCACATTCCCACAGCCGTGAGCAGAACCACTGTGCCTCTCCTTCCCCTTGGGATGGACTTAAGTCCCCTGAATCCATGAGTCATAATGAAGCGTTCCTCCCGGAAATCATTTCTGTTAGGTGTTGTGGTCACAGCAACACAACAGTCAGGTAGGTTCCCTGAATGTCCCTGTCCACTAGAAGGTAAGCACTCCTAAGCTGAGGATTTCGAAGCCCGCTTTCCGTAGTGAGAACTTAGTTGTGCTAAGAGGGATGGGATGCTGTAGGGGAAAGAAGAGTAGCTAGGGCCCGGAGGAAAGGATACAGCTTAATCACCAGCACTGGTGACTTGCAGGGGAGTAGTTCATGGTGAATTAGTTTGTGCTGATGGCATAAACATTTCAATGGAATAGGCACATATGTATAACAAAGGGTTGAAAGCTGACCCTGGTCTCAAAGTATACATAGTATTAATAAGTGGGGGAGAGTTGGAAATGGTTTCTATTTCACTTACAGGAGGCATTTGTGAGGCTCTACAGAGAACACTGCACAGACTCATTACCTGCTAAGCTCTAAGTCTACGCATAGGGCTAGTCTGTCTTGCACGTCATCTGTTTGTGTCTTTAATGGCTCCTGAGAACTTTGAAGGACAAAAACAATAGGTACCTAGAACATGAAATCTATCATATCTTATTTTAAGGCATTTGCAAAAACACAAAATGAAAGCAGCAAAGGTCAGAGCAAGTAAATGGCCCTAAAACTAAGATCCGCTCTGGAGCTGCGGGCATCACCACTTGTATCTTTCAGTAGATGCTAAAGAGAACATCAGGTAGTGAAATACGCTGTGTCCTCAGCAGCTTCCCTCATGTCTGACACCCCAAGGGTATATAGTCAGTGCTTAATGAATAGGTAGGCCAATGAGTGACTGCACTGTGTGCATAGAGATGGCGCCATTTCTTTGCTTTTCAGGAGAGGAAGCTGACATGGAGGGAGCTGAAGAAGACTGTCCTGTCACTAATATGGGATGAGATTGGGCTTGGAAATGAGAAGCCTGCGTAATACCTCAGCCTGCAACTGATGAGCCATTGCACCATGCTGTACATATGCTAGAGACGTCTTTGGAGATTATTATGTATGTAGGTAAGGTGATATTTTCTACCTATGGGTTGAACATTTGATCCTTATTTTTTAGGATAGTAAAGAGTCAGATACATAAATATTGGTCTAATCCCACCACTGTCATGAACTCTTTAATGGTACACTCTCTTGGGTGGTAGTGGGGAAGGATGGATATGCTCAGAGGACAGCATGTATGGCCCAAGACACACACAGTGGCCCTGAGTTAGATGACAAAGCTGAACCACTCTCCAGGGTTTTCTCCACTCACCTGCCATCAATTCTGAAGCCAAGTGCCTTTTCCAATCAGCTCCACGCCTTCCTTTACAATTGCTCTTTATGGAGGCCAGGCCTGATGGAGCATGCCTCCTTCACTCCTAGCACTCAGAAGGCAGAGGCAGGCAGATCTCTGTGGGTTCAAGGCCAGCCTGGTGTACAGAGTAAGTTCCAGGACAGCCAGGGCTACACAGTGAAACCCTGTCTTGAAAAACAAAAACAAACAAACAAAAAGTAGTCAGTTTTTCTACTTGCCACAGAGGAGCATACAGTTTCAGAGGTTGAACAATGGTGACTTTTGTCCTGCTTCCTCAGGATGTAATATTACCTGTTATCCACAGTGTTGATGAGGAGCACTGTGTCAAGGAAATAATGAGATGCTATCTTCCACACAGACTCTGGAGCATGACAATTTTTTGTTTTGTTTTATTTTTTGTTTTTTGAGACAGGGTTTCTCTGTGTAGTTTTAGCGCCTGTCCTGAATCTCACTCTGTACACCAGGCTGACCTTGAACTCACAAAGATCCGCCTGCCTCTGCCTCTCAAGTTCTGGGATTAAAGGCGTGCGCCACCACCGCCAGGCTTATCACAATTTTTTTTAGCTACATTTTGAACTTTCTCTTATTCTCTATGTAAAGAATGTTAAAAGAATATTAAGTCTCTCTCTCTCTCTCTCTCTCTCTCTCTCTCTCTCTCACACACACACACACACACATACACACACACATACACATACACACACATGCACACACACATACCACATGCATTCACACACATAAGCACACAAGCCTGTGTGTGTAAAAGCTCACCACATGGTAACTGTGTGGTGACATCCATGTTAAGTAATCTGATGGTGGTAATTGTTTTATACTGTGTGAATCAAACTATCACATTATGCACATTAAACACGTATTTGTCAATTTGGCCTCAAAGTTGGGAGAAGAATGCTTAAATACCTACTTCTCTATTTTTCCTGTTTCCTACAACTGCTTGAAGAGTGTGGTGGTTTGAATGAAAATGGCCCCTAGAGGTCCATAGGGAGGGGCACTATTAGGACATGTGGCCTTGTTGGAGTAGGAGTGGTCTTACTGGAGGAAGTGTGTCACTAGGGGTGGGTTTTGAGATTTCAGAAGCTCAAGCCAAGCCCAGTGTCACTCTCTCTTCCTGCTGCCTGCTGATCCAGACATAGAACTCTTGGCTCCTTCTCCAGCACCATGTCTGCCTGCATGCCACCATGCTTCCTAATGGACCAAACCTCTGAACTGCAAGTCAGCAGCAATTAAACATTTTTTTTATAAGAGTTGCTGTGTTTGGCCAGGCAGTGATGGCACACCTTTAATCCCAGCACTCGGGAGACAGAGACGGTCGGATCTCTGTGAGTTTGAGGCCAGCCTGGTCTACAAAGTGAGATCCAGGACAGCCAGGGCTACCTGTCTCAAAACAACCAAAACCAAAACAAACAAACAAAACATAAAAAAAAGAGTTGCTGTAGTCATGGTGTCTCTTCACAGCAATAGAAACCCTAAGACAATGAGGGTTGGTCCAAATCTGTTTTTTCCCCTCCTCATCTCTTCTAGGACCCATACAATCTCTGGTACATAGTAGATGCTTAGTAAAGATGTTGATTCAAGAATGTGTGAGTGGCCAGACAAATGCTTCTTTTTTTCCCTACTATCACAACTAGAAAGCTTTCTTTCATCTGGCTATCTGCATACGGTTTCTTGTTTTCTCATCACTTTAAAAAACTGAATATACCCCACACTCCACACACACACACACACACACACACACACACACACACACACACACACTGCATCTGGAAAGTAACTAATCCACAAATAATGACAGACTCCTAAACAGAACCAAGTCTTGCCAAACAGCAACACACCACCTAATGGGAAATCAGAAACTTAGTGACCATGAATTTGAGCAATGCCACCCAGTTTTCTAAGGGACAGTGTTGACTGTATTGCTGTTCATAGAATTTTCAGGTATTCTTATGCAGCTTCATACTATGCAGAGGGTGGGTTCCTGTCCCTTGTCTGTTCATGCAAGGACATCAGGGATGAGAGGTGGCAAGCCAGGAGGGCTTCCAGGAAGCTCCAACCCTGTTCTACCCATGATACCTGCAGGGTGGGCAAGGGTTTAGCAGAGCTGGCCAGAATCCCAGACTACATGAGGGCATCCCAGACACAGTTACTCGAAGAGCGGCCTGTCTAACTCATTGCATTAGTGTCCTGCTGCTGTGGAACAAATTATCGCAAACTGGGCGGTGTAAAATACTCATTTATTACCATTCAGATCTAGAGATCGAAAGTGCCATATCTGGGTGTCAGCAGGGTGCTGTTCCTTCTGGGGTCACTGGGGGAGAATCCATTTCCTTAGATTTCCCAGTTTCCAGAGGCCACCTAACGTTCATGGCTCATTACCGTCTTCCCCATCTTCAAATCTCAGTCTTGTCTTCCTCCTCTGCTCCCTCCCCACCCCCCACCCTTTTCTCCCCGCTTCCATGTCACACCTCCTCTGACTCTGACACCTTGACTCTCTTATAAGGATCCTTGTGACCAGATCATCTCACCTCAGAATCCTCCACCCAACCACATCAGCCAAGGTTCTTGCCGTTAAAACAGCAGCTCTCAACCTGTGGGGTCGCGACCCCCTTGGCAAACCTCTGTCTCCTACAGTATTTACATCACAATTCGTAGCAGTAGCAAAATCACAGTTACAAAGTAGCCCCGAAAATAATTTTATGGTTAGAGGACACTACAACACGAGGAACTGTACTAAAGGGTCGAAGCATGAGGAAGGTTGAGGACCACAGAATTAAAATGACATGTCCAAGACACAGAGATTACAGCGGGGACATTATTCTGTCTACATTCCCTTCCAGGCTCCATCTGTGTTGTTCAAACACCTGACAGTGACCTTCCGCTGCTCAGCTCTGATGGCAGCTGCGCCCCTTCCTTCTGAACTTTCCTGGTCTCCTGGTTGGATGTAACTGCATCTTCCTTCACACTCTTTACGATCTGGACCCGGCTCCTTTTCTGTGCCTGACACTATGTTTCTGTGCATCTGTTACTTTCTTGAGAAAGTAAGAGTCAACTGGGCCCCCACCTTCCTAAGGGGCGGGGACTAGAACAGCATTACAGGGGGACAGATTCCAGGAGCTATGCTGTGTTAGAGCTCTGCAGGAGACACAACCACTTCTCCGGACTCGCTGTTCCCCCAGGAGTCTCAAGGCACACCTCCTACCTTAGTTAGAGTGTCTCTGCTAGCCAGAGACACCTGTCCCGATTGTGAGCTGGGAGGACTGGCCCCCAGGGGCTGCTGGTACCCAGGGAAGGGACCCACATTTGTATCTGCAGCTCTGCCTGTACTTGAGCGGTAAGTCTGATGGAGATTGCTCCTCTGTGGGCAGGGTGGCTGCCTGTCTGCATGGCCGGCTGAGAAACCTATCTTCAAGCAGGCTTGGCTATTTCCAGCCTAATTCCCTGCCTTTTGGCACGCAGTCCTCTGGTGTGTCAGAATGACTCACTTGGCATTTGTACTCAGTAGGAGCCAGAGTTTAATGAAAAGGCGCTGGACAAGAACTTCCCAATCTCATTTCAGCAACACGCCCCCCCTCCCCCAGCCTCATCCCAACTCAGGTGGAATTTTACCTCCCCCAGCAGTGGAAAGCAGCACGTCTGAGCTGGGGCTGGGGTTGAAGTAGGCAGAAGGCAGGGTGAGTGAAGAAATAAAAGCATAAAACCAAAGTCCCCACTCTCACAGGTCCCCAAATCAATTGAGGAGAAAGATAAGCTACCAAATGATTGCATCATGTTGTAAGGCCTTGCATCAGCAAAGTGCTAAGGAGCTTAGGAACAAATAAGTGATAGATCTCAGTCTACATCTGGAGAAATAAAAAAATATTAAATAATTAAGTCTTCAAAGCACTGGACAAAACCTGGGAAAATTCTTCTTGTACAGTCTAAGAATTGCAAGGCCGTCTTAAGGCTTAAGTACAGTAGAGGACCCAGAAGCCATAAATGAAACAGCTGCTTAAAGATATACCCTATGGCACCGGGCAGTGGTGGCGCACGACTTTAATCCCAGCCAGCCTGGTCTACAGAGTGAGATCCAGGACAGGCACCAAAACTACGCAGAGAAACCCTGTCTCAAAAAACAAAAAACAAAAAAAAAAAAAAAAAGAAAGAAAAAGGAAGGAAGGAAGGAAGGAAGGAAGAAAGAAAGAAAGGAAGAAAGAAAGAAAGGAAGAAAGAAAAAAGGGAGAAAGAAGGAAGAAAGAAAGAAAGAAAGAAAGAAAGAGAAAGAAAGAAAGAGAGAAAGAGAGAAAGAAAGAAAGAAAGGAAGAAAGAAAGAAAGGAAGAAAAAGATATTCCCTATGGCAAGATCTGCAAAATAGTCAAAACAACAGATACCAACCTGAGGGAAAAAAATATGCAAGTCATACCACAAAAAGGCTAATTCCCCTAATATAGAAAGAGTACACACAAATCAATAAGAAAATAAGAAAAACACAAATCATCCACCACAGTGTAGGTAAAGGACAAAGCATACAGCTCACTGAAATAAAAACCCACTCAGCCTCACTTACATGATAGTGCAGCTGGGCTGGGGAGATGGCTATGGAAGACAGAGACCTTAATTCAGACCACAAGAACATGTAAGAAACTGGTATGGTGTTGTGTGCCTATAACCTTCATTGGGGCAGGGATCGGGTAGTCACGTGAACCCCTGAAGCTCCAGCCAGCCTAGCCAAGTGGATGGATTTCAGGGTCAGTGAGAGACTGTGTCAAAAAATAAAGTGGAAAGTGATCAAAGAAAGCCATGTGAAGTTAACCTCAGCTTCTCCCCTCCAAATGCACATTTGCATGAGCACCGGCGCGCGCACACACACACACACACACACACACACACACACACACACACCACTACTAAAACCATAGAGATAGCATTTATTATCTTTAACACTGGAACAAATAAACTGAACATCCTCACATTGTGGGAAGCAGCTCAGTCGTCTGTTGCGGGTCGAGTACACACCAACACAAAAATGTAAAGGAGGCACACTGTCAACATCTTTCAATATTACGAATGTGCTTCCCTTGACTCAGCAATTTCTGAAGCATTTTTCCCTGTGGAGAGCTTCTAACTTAAGAGGACCGTCATCGACTGCAGTGCTGTTTGCGTTATCTGATTAGTTTGTAACGGGAGCACTGCTATTTTTGAAGAAAGGATTGGGAGGCTTCATCACGGCCAGGTTTACACACACTAAGGAGCTCTATGCGTCCGTCAAAAGCAGCAGGGATGCCTGCCCTCCGCGATGAGGATGAGGGTGGGTGGAGAAGCTCCCTCAGCAGGCGCAGGACAGTTTGCTCAGGACACCATTGTTTCTTCTTCGTATATAAAAGAAAGGGGTGGGGCAGGGGGACTACCAGCTATTTTCAGGCGTGAGCTCGGAGTGCTTGTTCCTGCTGGCTGTTTTTGCACGCACTGTCCCTTCATGGAGCTTATCCTCCTTCTATGCCCTGATAGAAAAAAAAGAAATATCTTCTAGGGCAATTTCAAATATTCCTTCCTTTACAAACCTTTGCTGATAATGATACTCTCTCAATTGAACGTGCCTGTAAAGTTATTAGAATGCTACGGTTCGGTGAAAGATAAAACCTAATAATTCATAAATGAAGAAGCTTCTTCCTTTTAAGACAGGTTGGACTTGGAAGGGATGTTTTATGTGGTCAACGCCGTCAGAAGTGGATCAAAAACATAAAACCCGACAGAGAGAGTAAACATTCGTAGCACGCGTTGATGACAGGTTTATTTACCCAGATGTGTTGAGATCCCCACACTCAAATAGTTCAGAGAAGCACAGCAGCACAAGCCAGTGACAGCAGCCTTTGGAAGGCAGCGGCAGCAGAGTCGGGAGTTCAAGGTCATCTCCTGCTACATAGTGACTTCTAGGCAGGCTGGGTTGTATCAAACTCTATCTCAAAAACAAAACCAAAACAGGCCAGCAAGATGGCTCAGCAGGTAGAGCGAGGTATATGCTGCCAAGCCTGATGATCTGAGTTCAATACCCAGGGCCAACACGGTTGGGGGAAAGAACCAGCTCTCCAAAGTGTGTATCACGGCGCACACACACACACACACACACACACACACACACACACACACACACTCACTCAATCACTCCTGCCACTCATATACATACACAGATGTAAAATTTAAGAAATTAACAAGCACAAGACAACAGTAACAACACAAAAAGATAACAATCCAAAAGCGGGGTGGGGAGGAGACACATTTAAGAACACATGGGCTTAGTTGATAAAAAAAGGGGAGAAATGTGATTTAAAAGATTCTTTCCGGGGGAGCGGGGCAAATCCTTGATTTTAGCCAGGAGGTGGTGGCGCACACCTTTAATCCCAGCACTTGAGAGAGGCAGGAAGATCTCTAAGAGTTTGAAGCCAGCCTGGTACAGAGTGAGTTCCAGGACAGCCAGAGCTACAGAGAGAAACCCTGTCTCCAAAAACCAAAAACCACACACACACACCCTAAAAATCTCGATTTTTAAGTAAGTATTTTTATCTGTTATGAGGAAAACTCACCAACACTCAGATTGTGATCTGGGGGAAGAAGTGACGGTATAGAAGGAGTATCAGCCGCTGACTTCCCTTGGGACAGTCACTTGGCAGGAGGCGGTCCGAGTTAAAACATGATAGCACGTTCAGTCCATCTATTCTACTCCAGCCATCTGTGCCCAGAGAGCCGAACACACGTAGAAACATGGGCATTGCCACATCACTCAGAAGAAAGCAAAGGTCAGCAGAAGGATTGACGACAGGGGGAAGAGTGAATTCAGCCCGTGGGTTCCTGTGCACGAGGTTTGAAAATGAGGTCGATCTTCACGTCTCTGAAGAGAGCTTCAAAGAGGGGAATGCTAGCTGAAGAACCATATGGAAAATATTATTGACTTGGGGGATGAGCTGTGTATACGTGCGTATAAACTTGTCTATGCACATAAAACTACACATATGTGTTTACATACATACGTATACACACACACAGAGTTGCTGACTAACACAGTGGGAGAACCTGCATTTTGTGCTCTCTCCAGTCACAGGGATTGACATGGTTCCTTCACTGGCTGTTGAGGAGTGATGGGAGGGACCAGCTCATGCAGCTGGAAGGGATTTATTTGACCACAGTTCCTCCTAAGGTGATATATCCCATCCCCCAGTATCTTACCATAAGAAGAGGCAATTTCCCAGGCAAGCATAATCAAGTAGGAGTGAGTATAAGCTACTTCCCTGAAGCTGAGAGTTACAATCACTGAGTTTACAGAAATGCCCTGCACAAAGAATGTAAATGGCCCTGAGAGAACTGTACCCCTGCCAATGACACAGCACATATTAAAATTGTCTCTAATAGCTCATCCATTAGAAATCATTTCCCTAATTCCTTGTTTCTTCCCAAACTTTGCTGTTTTCTATAGCCCTAGCTTAGAATTTGGAAAGGCAAGGCAAACCAGTGCTGAATTAACACAGGCTACATCCTTACTGCTAAAAGTGGCCTTGAATGACACCCTAGAATCATTTTAATTTTAAAGAATGTTTTTATTTGTTCTTTGAGAATTTCATAAAACACATTTGGATAATAGTCTTTTCCCTCTTCCAAGTTTCCCCAGCTCCTCCCCCGTGTTCCTATCCATTCAGCTTTTTTGTATTCCTTCTTAAAAACACAAAACAAAACAACAAAAACACCCAAGCTGAGGAGGCTGGTGGAAATTAACTCAAGGCCATGCAATCAAAATGCTTCACACAGTAACACAACTCACAGACACAGTCCTTTTGTTATCAGAGAGGCTCCTCAGCTACTAAATGTACACAGACCCTATGTGGGGCACTATGAATACTGAGGTGAGCTGGTGTGTGTGTGTGTGTGTGTGTGTGTGTGTGTGTGTGTGTGTGTACATGAGTGCACTAGGTGTGAAGACATGGCCTTCACTATATAGAGCACAGAGTCTAATAGAGAAGACAAAGTTTAGAAATCACTTCTATAGGTGATAATGATAAGTACTGAAGACACCTGAGGCCTGGAGACACACGTGCTTATAAGTGGTTAGTTTGAGAGGCCTTACCACAGAAGTGATAGCTGAGGTGCCATCTGTAGGATTAGGCCGTATTAACTAGGAGAGTGAACTAGTCAGTGTTGGGGAAAGAAGGGGAGGAAGGAGAGGCTGAACATGGGCTCTTGTGGCGGAGGCTGAAAGACAGGAGTCAGCTGGGTTAGGGGTTGCCCACAGGAAATGAGCTGGTGTAAACAGAGGCTTTTCTGTCCCACCCAGACCTGCAACTGCTTTTAAAATAATCACCCTGAGGCTTAATATTAATTATAAATGTTTGGCCAATAGCTCAGGCTTATTACTAGCTAGCTCTTACATTTAAATTAACCCATTTCTATTAATCTAACTATTGCCATTTGGCTGTGGCATTACCAGTCTGCTGGCATGTTGCTCCTTGGGAGCCTGGATGGTGTCTCCCAGACTCCACCTTTCTTCTCCTGTCTCTCCCTTGGATTTCCCACCTGGCTCTATTCTGCCTTGCCATAGGCCAAAGCAGCTTTATTTATCAACCAATGAGAGCAACACATATTCACAGCATACAGAAGGCCATCCCACATAAAGCTGGGGCTAGACTTTACTAGGGGGCTTGTAGACCATGTTAAGAAGTTTGGTTCGGGGCTGGGCATGGTGTCACAGGCCTTTAATCCCAGCAGTAGGGAGGCAGAGGTAGGTGGATCTCTGAGTTTGTGGTTAACCTGGTCTACATAGGGAGTTTTAGGATAGCCAGGGCTACATAGTGAGATTCTGAAAAGAAAAAAAAAAAAAAGGATAAAACCAGAAGAAAGTATAGTAGTAGTAGTAGTAGTAGTTGTTGTTGTTGTTGTAGTTTGGTCTTTATCCTGAAGACAATATGAGACTTCAAGTGTGAGTGGAATAAAACGACCAATCGGGTAAGATCCTTCTCCTTGTGGTAAGAATCACAAACTGGCTGAGGGTCAGAATAAATAATGTGGGAACCAGTCACGAGACCCAGTTGCTCCAAAGGGAGAAAACAATGCTAATAACTACCGTGGTGACTAAGATTCACTGTTAGCTTGACAGGATTCAGAATCCCTTTGACAACGTTTTTGGCATGACCTTACAGTCACTTTCGTGGAGTTTTAACTGAACAGAAAAGACCCGCCTTGAATGTGGACAGCACCCTCTCACTGGCGGGGGGTCCCACAATGAAGAAAAAAGGAAACGGAGAAGCGGAACAGAGTTCGAGCAATCCCCTCTCTCTCCTTCCTCATTGTGGACACACAGGGCTGGCTAGCTCAGGCTCTTGCCACCACAGCAAGAGCCTGAACATGCTCTTGTTACCACACCACGCCTTCCCCAGCATGAGGGACTGTACCTTCATCAGTGAGCCCACACGAAGCCCTTCCTTCCACAAGTTGCTTTCGCCACAGCAAGGAGAAAAGTAACTATTATTTATAATATAAGTCAAGCTAGAGATAGTTCAAATGTCCACGATCAGTAAGTTATAAACACAATGGGTTACTATGCAGCAATAAAAACTGAACGAGGATTATACATATATATCATTATAGAGTTCTCACCGGGATATATTACTAGGTCGAATGTAGCTACTGTTTCTTTTTGGTGCTGGAGCCTGAGCCCAGGGCCTAGTGCACGCTGAGGATGTATGTGCTCTGCCAAGCAGCTACACCCTCAGCCCTGTATTTGCCTTTTTAAAAGGAAATACTAAATAAGCCCAGGCAATGGGTAGGGAGTGGGGGGATGTGCTTCTAGAAAAACTCAGGGAGCATGGTGGAGGGAATATAAGTAGAGATTGAAGTCATCTGGACAAAAATTGCCTTATAAATTTGACCTTGAAACCATACATTCATAATCATAAGGCAAAATTAAATTTAAAAATCAACTCAGAAATACTGCACATGAAACCAATGAATCTATGTATTGAGTTAATGGCATCATCCTATAAAAGGGAATTAATTAATTAGACTGCATAAAACTGTGTGCCTTGGGGAGATAGCTATTGCAAAAAGAAATTGCAAAAAGAAATTGCAAGCTGTTTTCGGTAATCCTGTTGATATTGCTATCTTGCCGCTGCCCCAACAGTGCCGCGTTGATAATGATGGAGAACACAAAGGACCGGTCATCCTCAGTGCCCGGTGACTGAGCGTCTTGGTTTTCCAGTGTGATACAAGCTAAGAACGAAAATAATTGCAAAAAAACCATTTAAATGGTCTTTTAGTAACCCTACAGTTGGCAAAAGCATTGCATTTTTATGGTGTAGCTACCGAAGTATAAGGCGGAGAAAATGAGCGGCTCTCTGCACTAAGCCTGTCCTTGCTGTCTTGGAGAACTGGAATTCCAGGTGCATGACTAAGACAAAGGACAAGCCCAACCTCTGTGGCCTTGACCGGAGTGACAATTGACACTGTCAACCCATCTCGTCTTTCATCTTGAAAAGAGAAAAAGAAAAGATTCTTCATTTGTGTTTACTGAAAATATCTAGAAACAATGACCAAGAGGGCAGTGACCTTCAGGCAAAATTATCATCTCTAAATCCTATTTTTTTACTTAAGTAATGTAGGTTCCTTAGAGAAATGGATAAATCCTGGTTCTGTGGGTAAATACAAGGTAGGTGGGAAGTATTCCGCATACTCCTGGCCATGGAGGGGAAATGAAAACATCAGTATGAATAACAGATCCATGTTGGATCTTAACAAGAGAAAAAATATCAGTCACTTTGGGAGAACGGTATGGAATGAATGGATGTTGAAAATTAGTAAATAAAAGAGCCATGTGTTTGTCTTTTGTTTTCTTGTACAGAATGTATCTTAAGTTAACCAACTGACAAGGTAAGAATTCTCCTAACTAATGCCTCCTTGCTGTCGAGTAAATAATAAAATATTAGAATTTTCAAATTCTTAATAAATAATGGATTAGGTAACGACCTAATGAAAATCATACAATGAAACCACTATCATCTATGAAGTATAGTTGCAAAAAGCTCAGATCTGGCCAATCTTTTAATTAATGAAATGACTTAGAGACAAGGTCTCATACAGCTCAGGCTGGCCTCCAACTTGCGGCAGAGCTGAGCATGACCTTGGCCTTCCCAGTCTCTTCCTTCTAGCTTCCAAGAGCTAGGATTACAGGGATCAAATGCAGGGCCTCACTCATGGTAGGGCAGCAGTCCAACCACTAGGCTACCCCAGCCCTCCGATCAAGCTCTCAGATCCTACGACATAAAACTTTCAGGAGATATTCAGAGGTATTCAGTAACAAAACATTCATGCACCCAGCAAAATTCAGACTCTGTGAAACTCTTGGTGATAAATGTTTCAACAAAAACATCACAGGGAAATCAAGAAGAGTCAGGGCACACAGAGTAAAGATTAACACTCTGAACAGGGTGTGGTGGCACAGGTCTTTAATCTTAGCACTCTGGAGGTAGAGGCAGGCAGACTCTGTGAGTTCAAGGCCAGCCTGGTCTACATAGTGAGTTCTAGGATAGCCAGGGCTACATAGAGAGATCCTGTCTCAAACCAACCAACCAACCAAATAAACAAACAAACAAACAAACAACTGATTAATTTAAGTACATAGATCTTATTCTGACCTTGACTTAAATAAGCAAACTATTAAAAAACATCATTCCCAATAATTATAATCTTACATGAACTTGTCTAATTTGTACATGTTTGAAATGGTCTATACTGAATGGCAAATAACAATAAACCATCAATTGACCTATATTGAGTGCTTACTACATACATACGAGACACTTACAAGCACTTGTACTATTATCCCCTTGGGTGGGGATGGAGCCTGAACTGGTGAGAGTGTCTGCCTACCACGTGCACAGTCCTGGGTTTCATGCCCAGCATGGCACCAAATGAACAAAAACCCTATTAGCACCCTGCCAGGAAGCTGGTACCCATTGGCACTACATACAAGAAAAGACCAGGACAGAGTGCGTAAGCACCTTGCCCAAGGTCACACAGCTAATAAATTATGACCTCAGGGAATAAGTAGCAGAGGATACTCTAAACCATGGGTTTATCACCAGCATGTCTGGATGAGGGGAACTTTTACTCCAGAACTTTTTTTTTTTTAACCTATATATAGTACCTCTCATAACGGTGAGGACTAGGGTTGTGATAATGGAGAGAAGTGGATGGTTGAGGAGGCATCTCGAAGGTGAAGGTGAAACTGACCAGACTCCATGCAGGGCTGGCTGAACATGCAGCTAAGTAAGGCTCAGGGAAGAATCCAAGACGTCTGTGAGGTTTCCGGCTTACACAGTGGGATAGATGGCGCCACTGTCCAATGGAACAGGAGACATGAGTGCTCAGGTCTAGAGGGTAGAGATGATTTGTGTCTGGAGCATGCCCAGTGTGCAGTGCCTTTGGGACAGTTAGGTGAGGTCACAGATAGCTGGGGATACAGGCAAGCTCCCTTAGAGGTTAGTTTTCCTTTTCTTTAGAACTGTCTCCTTTTTCTTAGGGGTGGGGACTCTTCTAGTTTAGAGGAGTGGCTGAATATGCTGATTTTTTGTTGTTGTTTTGGTTTTTTTTGTTTTTCTCCCAGAGGTATTGGTGGAGTCACCCGTACACTTTGTAAAGCTATGTTGACTCCGCTGTCTAAGGAAATGGGCATGGGGATGGCACTTATTCAACCATGCCTTGGTTGCTTACTGTGTTCCATCTGCTGGATTAAGAGCTTCTGAAGTCTCTATCAGTCACTCTTTCCTCACACAGTTGCAAAGTTCTGATTCTTCCCACGTTTGCAACAAAGGGGCTGAACATTAAAAAAAAAAAAAAAAAAGAACCAAAATTACTTGCCTGATGTCACAGAGGTACAAAGTAGCAGTCCCCATTGCTGGTCTGTGCTCTGCCATGGTGTCTCTGGTTTGCAAAGCATGGTGAAGACCATCGTGTCTCTGGGTTTACAAAGCATGGGTGAAGACCATCGTGTCTCTGGGTTTACAAAGCATGGTGAAGACCATCGTGTCTCTGGTTTGCAAAGCATGGGTGAAGAGGTTCGTGGACATGACTTCGCTGTACAGGCCACCATAGTGAAGCAGCCCCTTGGGTTGCACTTTTCTCTTTTAATGAATGAATTCATGTGTGTGGAGGTCTGAGGACAATTTATGGTGGTCTGTTCTCTCCTCCCCTTGTGTGGGTCCTGGGGATTGAATTTACTCAGAAATACAGGCTTGGCAGTAAACACCTTTACCCACTGAGTCAGCTCCTTGGCCTCATGCTGTGCTTCTCATCCAACACTCTGTTGCAACATATGGAACAATTCAGTTAGGCGCTAGTATGTTTCAACTCTTCTCTGTTCTTGTCTGAGATAGTCTGTACCTCAAGCTCAATCTTGAGCAAATAGTAACAGTGTAGAGCAGACATTGAAGTCGTATCTCATTTCCATTCTGTATATTTGGAGGGCTACCTCCTATTTATTTGTGATATTAGTGTTTCCATGTACATAGAAACAGACTTTTTTTTTCCAAAATAAATTTAAGTAAAATAAACTAGGTAAAAGAGCACTGATATCAACCTGATTATTAATTTGATTGGGTTGTGAGACACCTAGGCTATTAGTAAAGCACACCTTTGGGTGTGTTTGTGGGGTGTTTCCAGAGAAGGTTAGCTAACAGTTAGATAAGAACCCTGGATGTGAGCAGCACTGCCCTCTAGGCTGGACACAGATGAAAGAAACAGGAAGAAACAGCAGTTCCTGGCTGTGAGGAGGTGAGCAGCCCTTCCATTACACATGCACCACCACCCCATGATGTTCGGCCCAAAGAAACAGAAGCAGCAGCCCATGGCCGGAAACTTAGGAACCTGTGAGCAGAAATAAATCTTCCTACCACCAGTCTCTCACAGGAATTCATGACAAAAAGAAACATGAATGCTCTTATGCATAGGAGCAATGGTAGTTCAGAGAAACGGAGGTAACTCACTAGATGAAGCCATTAGATGCATGACCTCTGCAAAGATGTTCTTCGCCTCCTCACCATGGATCACCCCTCTGCCCTTACCTAAGAGTAAATGACTGTCTTCACCAAACATCCATCAACTTCCCACTTAAATATACAGTTTTTGTTCACTGGTGGCCAAATCTTTGCAGTAAGCTTGTTGCAGACCCCTAATGCCATACATCAGACATTAGCTTTAGTCTCCATTGACCAGACTAGCATAGTCTTTGGCTGCCCACCAAATAGCCTATCCAGGCTTCAAGAAAGAAACAGGGCAAAAGGCATGTAACTAGTAAGTTATGGCAGTCAACACCTAAGACACTGGGTTATTTTGAAAAATCTTACAATAGGTATTTTTTTGTTGTTGTTTTGTTTTGTTTTTAGACAGGGTCATATGTATCCCAGGCTGGTCTTGAACTCATCAGTAGCTGAGGATAACCTTGAACTTCTGATCTTCCTTGCCGGCACAGCCTGAGTGCTGGGACTACACTGCCCAGTGGTTATGATGCTGGCATGGGCAAGCATTCTACCAGCTGAGCTACAGTCCCTCCAACTGTCATTTTAAACTAGTATATAGTCCAATATTAAGGGTATTGACTACTATTTCCATCTAACTTTCTTCATGAAAACTCTAATCTTGTTTTTTTTAATTGTACAGTGTTTGCCCTCCCTGCCTGTCCTAAGACAGAAACATATTCATTAGATTTGTGAGAAATGGATGTATATGATGGCCTTTAGAAACATTATTATGAGTTCTTCTAAATATAGACAAAAGCAATAAAAACTCCCAAAGCTATGGGTATCTTAAAAGACATCACTGTCACACAAAATAATTCTGCCTCTGTATCCCCAAGGAACTGAAAAGCACATTATAGTCACTGTAACCCTGCTGGGCAGAGACAGTATCTTCTCTATTCTTTGTTATGCTCGATGCTATCTGTTCAGCATATTAAAAAAAGAAATCTGTATCTAGCATAATATGTCTGCCTCTTCTCATTCATTTCCCATGAGCACCAAAGGCCAGTTCTTTTTCAGCATTAGTCCTTCCAGACTAGACTCCAAAGCCTGAACAAATTAGGTTTAGGGCTTGCAAAGTATCCTTTACGTGAAGGTGGTAAATATTTCTGTTGTTAAAAAAAAAAAAATTATAAATACGCCTTTCTAAATCTACAAGGTCAAAAAGACAGGTTCCAGTTTTCTTGGTACCCTCATCCAGCGCCCACTGTAACTGCTGCAGCTACTCTTCATGATGGATGGGACACAGGCAGAGGCCTGATGTGCACTTGGGACTCAGGACATACTCCTACTCTGAAACAGGAAGTCATCCCCTCTCCGGTACCGGAGGGTGGACGGTTTGGGGAAAGGAAGGTGTGTGTATGTAAGGGGCGTGGTGCGAGCCCCCCTCAGGGCCACAGCTGAGTTCTTTGGGTCCCTCAGAGCCTGGCTCCTGGCCCTGCCCAGACCATTGTCCACACACCTCGTCCCTCCAACTTCCGGGCCGCCGGCGAAATGATTTGCTGCAGATGACATCAGCCCTGGGCCAAGGGCTGGAGGAGTGGAGGCAACCACCACGAGGATGTGCCGGGTGGTCCTTTCCTCCTCCTCTTCCTCCTCCTCCTCCCAGGCTCCTAGCCTAGTCTCCATATAAACGGCACCGCCTCCCCGGCTTCTCACTCCCCGCTCCTCTCTTCCGCGCCGGGAGAGGGCGGAGGGGGAGGCGACGCGCGTCGGGAGGAGGGGGGACGCAGGGGGCGGAGCGGAGACAGCACCTTCGGAGATAATCTTTTCTCCTGCCGCAGAGCAGAGGAGCGGCGGGAGAGGAACACTTCGCCTAGGCTTTAGCAGCGCCGGCAGGATGGCGACCGTGGTGGTGGAAGCCACCGAGCCGGAGCCATCGGGCAGCATCGCCAACCCGGCGGCGTCCACCTCGCCCAGCCTGTCGCACCGCTTCCTAGACAGCAAGTTCTACTTGCTGGTGGTGGTCGGCGAGACGGTGACCGAAGAGCACCTGAGGCGTGCCATCGGCAACATCGAGCTGGGTAAGCAGTCCCGCGGCCCCCCGGGGACGTACGTAGGGAGATGCGCCAGAACGACCCCACCCAGGGCGCAAGGGCCACCTTGTTCTCCCGCGCGCCCCGCACCCACGCCTCTCTAGGCCACCTCCCACACTCCATCTGGACTCTTTTCTGAGCTAGTTTCCAAATTATTCTATTTGAGATCCAGAGAAAGAATCTTTAATAGCCCCGAGGGATGGGTCACCTGGCTGTGTCTGCGGCTACCGCCGACTTGGCCACCTCCTCTCGTGCTCAGTGAAATGCAGGTGTCAGAGGAGCGGAGGCCATAATAAAACCGCAACCGCAGGCGGAGAAAGGGTGGGGTGGACCCAGCAGAACCTATCTTTTCAGCTCCCCTCTCGCCCTAGCCGAAGGCTGGGACCCTCCTTCCCCTTACCTGAAAACCTGGGGTCGAAATACCATGTGCCAAGGCCCGCATGGGAATCGTCCTTATCATAGCCACCTCGTGCCACCCGCCCCTGACACACCACACACACACACACACACACACACACACACACACACACACACACGCCCTGAGAATAGAGAATGCCCTTCCTGACTTAAAACTTCCCGATCCTTTCTTTCCTGGGAATGACTAGGCTAGTCCTAGTGCCACGCCCGCCCCCCCCCTCCCCCGAGGACACAGGCATGGAACCCGTCTGCGCCCTGTTCCCAGACGAAGCCGGGCCTCGCTCCTGCCCCTGAGGTCCTGGCTTCAGCGTTCAGAAAGGACAATGGGGCCCCAGGTTGCAGGGTGGGCTTTTTGGAAAAGTCTCAGCTTCAGGAACCAGAGCTTGAATGGGAGGAGGGGATGGCAGGGTAGGGCCAGCTCCTGGGCTGCTGCGCGCACCAGGAGCGGGCTCTGCAGAGGCGGAATAGCGGTTCCCGGGGAACCCTGGGCGGGGCTGGGAGGGTCCGGGAGGGCGCAGTCTGGGGCGGGCAACGATCGGCCCGCCCTTCAGCCCCACCCGGCCTGCCGCAGTGCCGGCGCCGGGCACCCGCACCTGCCCCCGCACTGCGGCGCCCCCGGCTGGCCCGGCGCTCGCTCTGCCCGAGCTTCCCGCGGTCGGGGGCCTTGCGCCCACCTTTGGCTGTGAGCCGCTTTGTTGCGCTCCCGGCCCCCCTCCTCCCCCGATGGGCAGCTCCGGCTTCTGCCTTATTCCGCCCCCCTCTGCATCCTTCCCTTCATCCCTGGCAGAGGTCGCCCAGTCCTCGTACAGCGCCAGCCTGAGCTGAGCGCTCTATTCTCTCGGGGTGGTGCTGAAACGTCTCTGCCAGGAGACACCGGCTGGTGGGCGTGGTGCAGTCCGCACTGCGGTCTCTACGGCAGCCCGAGGCGGACAAAGGGCGTTCACGCAGCCCTCCTTTCCCGCTCGCACTCACACCAATAAAAGATGGATGCAATGATTTTGGTTTAGATGAATAAATAAATAAACAAAAGCTTGTCACCTGCCTCAGCATTTGGAAATGGCCACTTGTCCCCCAGAACAAAAGGCTGCAGGGTGGGGACTGGAGTTGCAGACCCGGTTCTTTTGTTTAACTTTAAAGCATGGATTTTCCTTTTCAGCTAAAAAGAAAAAGAACCAAAAAAAAAAAAAAAAAAAAAAAAAAAAAAAAAAAAGTGAGCAGAAGCCAGTCATGATTTTTCACTCGGGGGGGAAAAATCAAGAATAAGAGATTTCAGAAATGGAATGCTTTATCTGAACCTCTCATTTTTCATTTTCAGACTATGAGCCTTTGATCTGCTTCTCAAACTTAGTTTATTTGCACATTTTTTTCTCCTTGGAAAAACTCACACGTACTGACTTTGGGTGTGGCTATTGTGGGAATTAATGGCTGGGTGTTTTAAAAATCATTTTTCTTTAGGTAGCCTTGCTGGGAAATAATATATTAAGAAGTGCCTTTTCATCTCCAGAATTTCAGGATTCCATCCACTGTGGTGCCAGGAGAGGAATCATCACGCCCATTTTTAGAGGTTGGGGACCCAAGGAGGCAGGAAGGGTGAGGGACAGACTCAAGGTCATATCGCAAAGCAGTGGCAGGAGGGCCGATACTGCAGTGTCACAGCTTGCCTGACCGAGTCAGATGGTAGCACAGGCAGGTTATCATCTGGGAAAGATTCAGCCGTTTTCAGACCTTGTCTTTGTACGGTCATCCACTTGTGGGCTGCGCTCCGTAAAGGGAGGCGGCTCGGCCATCACCTTCCCACTACAATTATCTTCCTGCTTTGTTACTGGTCTCACCATCCCTTAGGTGTTCCACTCCAGGGTTTATTCAAGCCTGGAAGAAAATATGCAACCAAGGAATTCTGTGATGTGTGTCCTAGCTTTACTTCACTTTACACTGGTAGCGTTTAGTGCTAAAATCCAGATTTGCCTTCAAAACATTAAAAAAAAAATAGTTTCAATTTAAGTATTAGTGAGAGAGGAAAAAACACAAATCATGGGCTAGCAGTTCACTGAGTTTTCACAAAGTGAGCACACCTGCATTGTCCAGATAAGAAACAGCCCAGAAACCACCCCACCCACCAACCCCAATGTTCACTCAGCAATCACCATGCTTTTCTGATTTTTAATTCCCTAATTTGCTCAGGTTTTTGCATGGATCTCTAAAATGGTTGTATCGATCTCATTAAGAATCAACCAAGTGTGTGAGCGCAGCCATTTCCTCCAGGGTAGTAACAGATGTTGTTGATCCTCTGGAGAGTGCTCTCCTGGGTCCTGGGGTCTCCGATGCAGCTCACACTGGCCAGCCTTTCATGGATAAGTGAAAATCCTGCTTCCCAGCTTTTCAGAGAGTCTGAGATGACTTAGCAACAGGGAGGCAGGCTCTGTTTCCTTGGCATGACGCGCTGCAGCTTCAGCTGGCAGATCCCAGCTGGGCCTCCTCCAGAGGTCACTCTGATGCCACTGCTATTGTTGCTGGTGCCTGTGGGCTACATTATGTGAAGCAAGATGGAGCTGCTCCAGGGGCCTCAGCTCTGATTGTGAGCTGCCTGCAGGCTGGGAAAACAGCTTCTCATCTGTTAGCCTTTCTTATTTCCTCTTCCTTTCCCATCCAAACCAAGGCACTGTGCAGTTGGAGACCCTAGAGACAGGCGTGTTTGCCATCTGATTGATTGCCCAGGGCACTCTGGAAAGGAAAAAAAAAAAGTCTAGACCCCTGCAGAGGGATGGTAAATAATGCAGTAAAGCAACCGGCCTGAAACACCCCAGTATGGATGCTAAGTGTTTCTTGAGATCAAGAAAGAAAAATGGTCACTCTTACTTGCTCAGCTGTGTTAGAAGAGCTCAAAGTCAAAGTCAGGGTTGATCATTTCTTTTCCAGAGCTTCAAACAATAGTGCTTCCTTGCATTGGTCCAGCTACACTGATGTAATTATATAGAACTCGATTCCAAACCACAGTGGCCACCACCAACGGATTCATTTGCCCCTTCCTGATTGGCTCCAATGTGGAGTTAGCCTGATGTCCTTATTTATAGCAAAATGCTGGCATTTGGGTATATTTTAATATCTAGGCTCAATACAACAATACCCGGCAAACTGAATTTAAAGCCTGGTGCAATGAATTTTCATTGTTTCATGCCATTCTTTTTAAAGAAACCAAACCATCTCATGAATACTAAGGGTCAGTTTGGTGCTTTCAATTACTTTTATAAGGCAGCTGTCCTTCTAGGTGACATTGGAACTAAACAAGATGTGCTCATGAGAAGACAGATAACTGCAATGTCGACTGCCTTGCATCTTTAGATGTGAGGTGAGCTGGTTACATTGTAACAGCCCGAGCTGGTTACATTGTAACAGCCCAGTGCTGCTTTCCCCATTATGTTCTTTCCAAAATGGTAGACCAGAAAATGAAGAACCTGAGAAAGGTTTGGGGTTTAATTTTCATTTTCTTCTAGCAAGGAAAAAAAAAGTGAAAACCATATATGGTGGGAGTTAAAGAGATGCTAGAATGTGTTACATTTATTATATTCGTCTTCACACTTCCAAAGTCAGAAGGCAGATGGATTTTTTTTTTTTTTTTTTTTTTTTTTTTTTTTTTTTGCCTGCGCTGCCTAATTGGTGTTACCCACTAAGGGCTCTGTGATCCAAGCTGAAACACAAGCCGGTCAGTCCCCAAATGGAAGGTCGTTAAATCGATGCTTTACTGTTAATCTTCCCTGAGAGCTTACTTCTCAAAGTCAATTCCAACTTTTAGATTAAGAAATAAATTCTTCTAAATCACGGTTTGTTTGCTTCTATTGCAAGATGTTATCTAAGACAGTGAGTTTTTCTCGGTCAGTGCTTTGAAATGATGTGCTGTAAGATGCCTTTTGCATCACACAGGCATATGTGACCGACATTAGATTACAGGCTTTGTAAAGAGGTAACCAAAGGTTGGGTGAAAGGAAAACTGGGAAATCTTCTCTAAAAAGCCGCTTAGCAATTTTTTTTTAAGTTGTTTCTCTGGATTTATGCTTCTATTTAAGGTTCAGATTACCTTTTCGTGTCGTTTTCCAAACAGAATCATAGGATTACAGGCTGACCGTTCAGATATTTACAAGAAATACTCAAAAGCCTGTTTCTCAAAGGGAACAATTAAATCGGACCCATTGAGGAAAACGGCGTGTGAAAGGCCCGAGCAACGGTCACGTAGAACCCCTGAGAACTGGCATGCACTGTGTGGTCCATTCATTTTCCTTTCTCTGGTCTGCTGCTTTCTATTAGGAATACGCAGTTTCCATCCATTAAAGGAGAGGTGCCTTTTTGGTTTTATCAAACCGAACATTCCTACAAGATCAGGGTTCTCTTGGCACAATCCAGCCTGCAGGCCCCGGAGGATGTGATGCTCCTCCTCCTCCTTCTTCACCTCGACGTGCTCGGAAATGCCTTTCCGCTTCTTTTCCCATCTGTTAAAAACCACGTGCGTGGCGGCTTCTTTGTGCACGACTACCACATGGGCTGAGAGAACCGAAAAGAAAAGATGCTTGGAGGCTTTCTGTTCACCTGGAATGGATGACACCTTGATAGTGCTTGTTTCCCAGGGCTGGGCCAGAATCCTGGAGCAGCCAGGAGCATTCCTGAGCGCCAGATGCCCCTTGAACCCAGGCATTTGAAACATAGCCTTACTACCTCCAGCCGCTCTGGTAGTTAGCCCCTGGGTAATCCAGTCAGGGTGAAGCCCTTTTATTGCTACAGAATCAAAGCCTCAATCAAGAACTTGTCCTTAGAAATAGAGGATCATGAAAAAAAAAAAAAAAAAAAAAAAAAAGACATACAGCATGGTTTCCCTGCTTCCGAATCTCTTCAGAACCTCTTAACATCTGGGCATCCCCTCTGGCTATGGAGTCCAGAGGGAAAACGTGAGAAAAGCTCATCAGCATCAGGGACTTTTGCCCCCAGTTAAGCATAAAGGGGACAGGTCTACAAGTTTAATAAAAAGCAGTCAATCTTTATTGAGAGTCTCCCTTTACTAACAATATCCAGCATAAGGGACCAAGTTATTACTAAGTCTCTTACTTCCAAAATTGATCAGGCTCCAAAATGTTCATTTCCACCTAAAGTAAGCAGGAAGTCCATTGTAATCTTTATTTTATAAATTCCAGCAGTGATTGTACATCATTAATAAGTACTTTGGCTGGAAATAGCTATTTAAAAAACAAACAAACAAAAAAACGAACCTTGAAGTTTTAATTTCATTGGGAGTTTACACACGGGGAGTTATTTTTATCAGCTGTCTACTGGTTTAATTTAAAAATTAACGCAATGGATTTCTTAAGGCTTAGCATTCTTTTTTCTATTGTCAAATTAGAAATGTAAAATACATCGATGAATCTAAAGCGAACATTTCGCCACTTGTGTTGTGACACGGGGAAGTGATGAACAACAGCTCAAGAGCGAGTGGGTGCCTAACCCCAGATGAAGTCATTCAAATAATGTAGCCATTTAGATGTTACTTAGAACAAAGATGGAAAAATAGTGTGAATTTAATTTAAATACATATGTCTCATTATTAACTTATTGACCCAGCTTGACAACCCAGAAGACAAAATGGAGCTCTGTCACCAGTTCCAATTAAAGCTGCTCAGACGGGAACTCAATGGCTTTCCGCACGCGGCTCGTATAGAGTGTATATATATGTTGAAGTAAAATATTCTAATGAATTCAGACCTCTCAACCTGTCAAGCTCTGCGGGGAACAAAAAGAAGCCGTTTATCATTTCTCCACTAAAAAGACCCACAAACTCTCAACATGCCTTTCTTGTTAAAATTTAAATATTCCATTAGCACAAATGCAAACTGAGGCCATTTAATGTTTCCAGGGAGACTCATAAAATTTTCCCTTATAATTTAGCCTCTCCTTAGGAATGCTACTTGGGGATGTTAACTCTTTCTTATCTGACTTCTTCCCATTATTCCTATGAGAGATTCTGCCTCTAAGGGGCATACAACTGTTTGAAAAATATTCCCTTGATGGAAAATGTCTTTGTCCAACAATCTAGAAGCTCAGGCAGCAGAATTACAATTTTAAGGGCAAGCTGGACTAGATAGAGTGAGTTCTAGGCTGGTTTGGCTATGTAGTAAGATCCCGTCTCAAAAAAAAAAAAAAGATAGAGAATGAATTTGAAGATACCTTTACATGTACAGTGAACTGAGTGTCACAATTTTTTAAAAGATATATATCTAGTATATCTTTAATCAAGATATTACATATAATTAAGATATGTGTTATATATCTATTATATTATAATGCATATGACTATTCCTAAGATAAGAACATTTAATCAACCACAGATGGTGCTAAATACAGGCATACATTAAGGATTTAGAGGTGCATTTCTTGCACTGCCATTTAAACCCTCTAGGCTAATGGCACAAATACCAATCGATCAATCAATCAATCAATCAATGGCCATTTGGTTAGAGAGAGTTCACTTGCAGAGTTAGACCTAAGGGCTCTAGCCCCTCTCTTAGAAGTTGGATAATAAATATTTGTTGGTTCAGAAATTGGTCCTTGGCAGTTTAGGATGTTCACTCCAGTGTACAGTCATGGTGCTATGTACTGGCTCCATTATGAGCAGTCTGTTGAGAAAAGTCTAAGCACATACATGTGAACACACAAACATGTGAACATACATACACATACACATATGTTGTCTAGGGTTCTGGGGTTCGCAGCATTCCCTGGCTGCTGTCCAGTGTTCTCCTAATTTGATGCTCTCTGTGCTCCCTCTGAGGCATCCCCTTTGGGATGAGGAGGGGGAGGTGTGGCCAGTGCTGGAAACCACCCTCATTCTCATTTTTTAAAAAAGATTTATTTATTTATTATATATACAGAAGAAGGCACCAGATCTCATTACAGATGGTTGTGAACCACCACGTGGGTGCTGGGAATTGAACTCAGGACCTCTGGAAGAGCAGTCGGTGCTCTTAACCTCTGAGCCATCTCTCCAGCCCCCATCATTCTCATTCTTGATTGTGGGTTACTCTGGCCCTAATTGTTTCTTCTAGGCTAACACAAGGAAGTTCATGCCCACTCCCAATTCCATCAGAGTCTTAGGAAGTATAAGAAGGTGCCTCTTTTCCGTTTTTTTTTTTCTTTTCTTCTGGATTTAAAAAAAAAAATTCAGCACAACTCACAATGGTGAATGAAAACACTCCCTGTCAAGCTGATTAAATGAAAGAAATGGATAGGACTCCTGGGCCAAGCCTTGAGTTCCACGTGCTTACTGAAGATCACACCATTTGGGGTTGATATCCAAGGGTTAAGAAACTAAGGTGAAAATGAGTGAAAGGAAGAAACCACACAAGCACACTTTAATAGCATCCTTGGAAAGCCAGAGACCTGGGCTTTAATGGCGTCAGCCTATTCCACTTGCATCTGACGCTGGCCACCTGGTGACGGATCCTGGAGAAGCTAAGATCAGTCTGGAGTCTCTTAGTCAGGACTGGCATCTTCTACCCTTTCTCCCCTTCTTCCTGGCTGCCGTGTCCCTAATAACCGTTTTCCTTCCAGCCTCCGGCAGCGCTGCATTTACGTTTTATGAAGGGCAGCAGCTCAGGCCACTGTCCGTTCTCCCTCCCTTGTGTCTCAGTGCAGGGATCCCCCATTCTCCATTTGTGAGCATCCACTGCTAGTCAAGGGACTCTCCAGAGAGAGGCCCGAGACACCGCTGTAGGGATGCTTTCCAAACCCGCTCTGAGATGCCTCACTGGAAGCCTGCCAACTGTCTTCCTCTTCCTCCACAGGGATCCGATCATGGGACACAAACCTGATTGAATGCAACTTGGACCAAGAACTCAAACTTTTTGTGTCTCGACACTCCGCAAGATTTTCTCCTGAAGTTCCAGGTGAGGCTTCCGTTAGTGGTTAGCCTAGAACTTGAAAGGATGGGGGAAGTGACCGTCGGCTGGGAAAACTTCGCCTAGCATGTGAAAAACAAAACAAAACAAAACAAAAGTTCTCATTGCTACAGAGTTCTCTGTATTTTATTTGTGTCAATGACCTTAGCCAGTAGCCACAATCTAAGAAAATAGAATGTAACTGATTGCCATGTGGGTTATTTATGGTGTGGATTCTAGGTGAGAGGTTTCAAAGTCCAGGTTATCTCCCTTTTTGGTTTCAATGTCTCTGACCTCAAGGGGTTACAGACTACTTCAATATTTATTTTACTCAAAGCTATGAGTACAGATTGGGTGCTCCTATGATCCTCTAAGTCCCTTCTCTATAAAGAAAAAGGACACCTGGCATTTCAGACGCAAAAAGATGTTTTTCAGCTCACAGGTCTTCCTTAGGGTGGGGAAGAGTCTGATATTCCAAGCTACTGTGAAAACAGCCTTTCTTTCAGAATAAGAGAGAATCAAAGGTAAGGACACAGACATTGTTCCCTGACATTCCTCTCCAGGAGGATGTGCCCCGCCCACATCTCTGGGTTTTGGTGATGGTTTAGGCAGATTCATCTCATCTTTCTTTGCGAGCAATGCCTTTCTCCCATCTGGTCCCATTTGGGCATTATAAAACAGTTTTCTGGCTCATGAACTTTCTAAGTCGAGGTGTTTCTGTCAAAGGGGTTACCACTGAAACGATACTACATTTTATTTCTTCACTATTATTTGAATCTTACATAAAATCAAGAATTCTCTGTCTATATGCTTCTCTTCTCTGAGTTCTTACTGGCACTGACATCAGGAATGAAGAACATCAGGAATGAAGGTTGGACTTTTTAGATGATTAGATCATATGCCATTATCCCATGTGTACTGAGATTCGAAACCACTTCTGTGGAATGTCGATGCCCTCCTGAGTCATTCTTAACTCGGTAATATGGCCATGGGACCATCCTCTGCTTTTCCTCTTGAATTGGAGATTAGAATAAAACCCCGTACGTTTCAGTGAACCTCAACTATAGCTTTCAGGCACAGAACTGAATATGTTAATAAAAAACGTAGAGAAGATGGTGGGTGAGGTGGGTGGGGGGTAGTGGGGAGGACGTTATCTAGGGACCATCAGCGAGTACTTTGCTGAAGGCTGGGTACAGCTTAAGGTATTTGCTCATTATTGTGTTTTGGTTTTATATCTTGTTTTGTTTTTATTTCTGTAACTATCTCACAAAAGATATGTTTGTGCCAACAAGTAAAAGCCAAGCACTTGTACCTCCCTGTAGGTTCTTCTGGCTTTCTGTTCTGTAAGACTTTTTTCTTTCTTTTGCGAACACGTGCCTTTCATTGTATATGTTCACATTTGGATTGCCTTTACAAGATGACAAATGTGCATTGCAAAATGAAAGATTGAAAAAAAAACTGCTGAGGCATTAACACTTTCTGGACTAAAGGACTTGGACTACCCTTGGAGACTAGGAAGAGAAATCTCTCCAAATTGCCACATTAGCCTGAGATACCCTGTCCATCCTCCCTCCTGCTGTCACCTGCTGTAAGAAGGTCACCGATCTAGCAGTGTTTGGCTTTGAGGACTGCCTCTGGATGCACAGTGTCCTTCCGTTCTGGCCAGCTGCAGAATGAGTTAATATTAGGGCTGCCCCTCCATGCCCCAGCGTCCCTCTGAGCAAAGCCAATGCAATGGTGCCCCTGTGAAGGCATGAAGTTTTCTAACCAAGACTCTACTGCAGCTTGAATATTCCTTCCCTAAAATGGTTGGGACAGGAAAAGTCTTCGATTTGGGGTTTGGGGCCTTGGCATCTTTAGCCCCTAAATCTAAAACTCTTTAATCCAAACTCTAAAATCTGTCGACGAGAAAAGCACAGTTCACATTGAACCTTAGGTGTGTTGTGGAAAGAGGGTAAAGGGTAAGAACACAGAGTGGGGTGGGTGGAGATAGCAAGACCACCCTTGCTTTGAGCTCAAGGAAACACTTATCGAAGTTTCCTGAACACACTTGAGAAATTTGGTCTGGTTCCAGAAGTGTTCAAGTCTAACGCTCTCTTCCCCACTCACTTGAGTCTCACTAAAAGCCGAGTTGTGCTTCTCAGGCTACTTACAGTGGACTCAGCTGAGTCTCCTCATTTAGAGTTTCAAGAGTCTAAGTCTGTTTAGAGATAAAGAATACGATGAATGATGGATTCCTTTAAAAAAACAAACAACAACAACAAAACCGCGGTAGCAGTTAATTAGTTTTGGGTTGTGCTGCTGGGGGCGGGGTGCTGGTACCTGGGCAACCTTTGTCAACATGACTAGACCTGGGTTTGAACAATCGAAACACAGAGTTGGTTCACTTTAAAACTGTTTAAATGGAACCTAACACATGCCATGCACTCTAAAAGGTGAAGTGAGGAGCAGAACAGCCGTGACCTCTGTCACACCTCTGTTCATAGGGGACGAAGAGGCACTTAACAGTCACATGCACAGCGCCATAAAGTCCTGCACCCTAGGTGTTGGTGACACGTGCCTTTAATCCCAGCACTCAGGAGACAGAGGCAGGCGGATCTCTGTGAGTTCGAGGCCAGCCTGGTCTACAGAGTGAGATCCAGGACAGCCAGGGCTGTTACACAGAGAAACCCTGTCTCAAAAAAAAACAAAAAATAAAATAAAAAATAAAAAATAAAAAAAAACCCAAAAAACAAAACAGAAGAAACCTTTTTTGTTGTTGTTTGTTGGTTGATTCATTTGATTTGGTGAGTTTTTAGCTAGCAGCCTTACAGTAGAATATTTGTTACCATCTGTGACTCATTAGGCAAGGGTTCATGTGGAAGTCAGATCCATTGTACATTTATGCTGGTTGTTTTTAAGAATCAGAGGTCATATATGAAAAATTTGTGGTTGCCTTAATTGCAAAGGACAGACCATGTAGATGGATCTAGGCCCTCACACTCATACTACTTTAGACTTGGCACTGTGGCTCTGGGGTTCAATGGGAGTCAAATCACATCTCACTCAAAACTACTCTGAATTGTCATTCGGGACCTGGCATGTAGGTGGCCTTCTGTACACTAGGTGGATTGGTGCAGTGGGAATCCTTCAGAACATCAGTCCAGAGGTCTTGAAGTCCTGTAGCACTGGCAGACTATAATTTTTGGAATGATCAGCCACTGAAGTCTGTGCCAGTGTCTCAAACCAGCTGAGCATGGACTTGCCTCACAATCACTCAGCACACTCCTGCTGTGTACCGAGGTCATTCCCCACAGATTTTCCCTGATTGAAGCTTTCTGGCCATGTGAGAGTTGGACTAGCAGGCACAGTGGTCCTGAGAGACCAGCCTAGTCTTTGACCGAAGAGACAGTTCAACAGCTGGGTCTTTCAACACAGAGCAACCTGTGATAGCCCTTCTATTCTGAATCCCCACGCCATCACAGAGCTTTTGTTCTCGTGTATGATTTTTGTGCCTTAATGATGTTGAATTTGAGTTACTGTTTGCAGATCTCCAGGAGTGAGAATCAACAAGACTTTCTACAGAAGCTCAGGGTTGCCATGATGCAGAAAATTCTATTCACTTCCATTCCTATTGGTCTTTTTCCCCAGGGTTAACTGTAGACCTTGGTGCATACAGTTATGGGGGAAGTTGTCTTCCCAGGGCATAAGAAGTATCCCATGATGGTCTGTGAGGGGAGACGCGCCTCTCATACAAAAAAAAAGAAAAAAGGAAGGAAGGAAGGAAGGAAGGAAAGAAGGGAGGGAGGGAGGGAGGGAGGGAGGAAGGAAGGAAGGAAGGAAGGAAGGAAGGAAGTCATTCCCCAAAGGAAGAGGACACCAATTTCATTCTCTTTCCTCTCATTTTGTCACTTTTATCTGTTCTTTAAAATAGTTAAAATTTTTGATAACCCAGTTCCTTGCCCCCAGCACAAGGAAACAGCTGTAGATTCTGGAGCCAGCTCCCCACAGTTGTTCTTAGCTCTATCATGGATTTTTTTTTTTTTCTGAACGACCTTGGACCCTCAAACTTTTCGTGTCTCTTTCCTCGCTTGTCAATCAGAATGCTTACTTCTACTTCGTGGAGTTTTCATGAAGACCAATTGAACTCATGTGCATAAACACATTGAGACCTATCTTGTAGGAAACGAAATATAAATGAGTAGCCATCTCCCGTCTTCACAGAGAAATTCTGGGTGATTTATACGTGTGGTGACTCTTATTGTCTGTGGGAAATACCAGTATGGCTGGCTCCCTTCCTGTAATCATTTTTAACTTATATTAATGATGATCCTCAGAAAGAGTTGCCTTCGGCATTCTCAGAAGGCATGCGGCTGCTCCTTTTATGTAGAGGCGGTGGGAATCTTTGAGGTTAGTCACAGATATGTTTTCGACATCGCTCTCAGTTCTTTGGATACCAGAGCAAAATGAAGGCCATGCGCTAGAGTAGTGAGGAGTTGAGCAGAGGTTAGACCATTTGCAACATGGCCGACCACACTGGAAACAAGGACGCTGACAGAGGGAGAGAGCCCTAGCTGCCTCCCCTCCTGTGGTGACCCACCCTTCCAGACCTCATCCTCTCCATCCCACCACCATTTCCTCTTCGACACATTAGTGACTACAGTCTCTGCCAGTTTTAAGAAACTCAGATTTCCTGTGGTTTATTTTCTCACTCAACTCGATAAAGAGTACGACTTCGGTATATTTACACTCTGTGACTGGTTTGATCGCAGCTAGCTACCGGATCACATTCACAAAAGCCTTCGTACGGTTGCGATTGATTTTGAAATGTGTACCTAACTGGGCGGTTCTGTTTAAGGACTCAAGTCTTTCCTGTAGAGGATGAAAGACAAACTGCAGGTGAGCGTCTTTAGGTCTGTGCTCAGTGACTGCTGAGAATATCCTTTCCAGATCGGTGAAGGTAGAGAATTCAAAGCAAGCCTTTCAACTTCGGGCAGGCCAGTCTTTTTCTTCCTTTCACATTAATGAGTTGAGATCTCATGACCAACATTTGCCTGCAGAGTCATAAGAGAAGGTACGACTATTCTCTTAGGGTGTGTTTGCCGTATTTCTGTGTCTAGTCCTGTATATTTAGTCATGACGTAGAATTATGGCTTCGTTGCGTGTGCTTAGACTACTGCTCTACGATGGTGAATTATGGATGTATTGCCAGCCTTGCTCTGGGCCTTTAAGCACAGCAATCCATGCTCCCATCGCATTCAAGGGACTGACTTCACCACCCAGGGAAACTGTGACCTCCGGAAAGTCAAGGCTTTGTCCTACCTCGGCCTTTGTTCTAGGCACATAGACAGGGCAGGGTCCCTGTCCCCATGCCCACATGGCTCGCTCATTCCTTTTCATTATGTCATTGTCCAAGATGACAGGAGGAACGCTGATGTTAAAGTGACAAGTCTTATTTTCCATGAAATAACCAGACCTCAGTTTAATACTCACTGAGGTAAATGGTGCTTGCCTGGGAAAGAGTTATTTTAATGCAAATCTCTAGTTTCCTGCCTGGCCCTCCTGCTCAAGCCTGCCTAGCCCTTGCGGGGAAAGGCTGTGTGCTTAGCACCCCTTGGCCCTACCTGCCCCCCATCTTATTGTTCCCCTGCAGACTGCAGGGTCCAGAAGGCAGCCTAGAGCCCGCAATTTTCAAAACAGTTCAAGAGCCGAGCTATGCAGGATCTTGTGGTGGAGATAGCACACGACTCAATTCCTGTGAGATGGCATTCCTCTCAGCTTTGAAATTTCAGAGTTTGTTTTTTTTTTTTAAAGATTTATTTATTTATTATGTATACAGAAGAGGGTGCCAGATCTCATCGCAGATGGCTGTGAGCCACCTTGCGGGTGCTGGGAATTGAACTCGGGACCTCTGGAAGAGCATTCAGTGCTCTTAACCTCTGAGCCATCTCTCCAGCCCCAGAGTTTTTTTTTTTAAATTTCCACACCCTAACACACTAGGTGATTTCCCTCCTTTGGTACCGGTGTGGCCAACATAAAGGAAAAAACATCATGTCATTGCTGTGTTCGGGCGCCTTCATTCCTCAGGGAGTTAATGATGGCTCATTCAGACCACCTAGAAATAACCATTCATCTCACTTTTTTTTTTTTAAACCTGAGTAGAAAGGATGTTTTAGTCTGCCGACAGTAATGGCTCTCAAGGGTTCCTAATGGGCACCGTGGAACTACTCGATACAGACCGGCCTAGGCAGGGAGGTGGCAGGAAGTGGGCTGCCTGGGCGCAGGAGCCGTGCTAGGGAGCGCCAATAACCGTCCATCAAGTCCAGCTAAGTGCAGTCCGGAGCACTTGCCTGTCACTGCTCGCCAAGGGCGGCATCGCAGGCGGCCTCCATGCTTTTTTCTTCCTTTTCAGGGACTAAAAATGCCCATGATTTTACTCAGGTTTTAAAAGCACACAACAGTAGTGAACCGCCCAGGCAGCCCCGGCCCTGCGCTTGCTTACCGCCACCTTTTGGGTCTTTGTGGGGCCGTGTTCTGCATTTGTGGTGATGTGCTAGAGAGAATGGCAGATAAAGGATAAGACACAAAGTGAAAGGTTGTGTCTGGAACTTCAGGCAAATGATACTGAGTACTTATTAATAAGCAAAGAAGCGTGAAGGGAGAAGACATCCCCACTGTTCATAGTTTAGTTAGGAAAAGAAATCCTTCATTCCTTTAAAACTCAGAGCTATTTTACAAAAAAAAAAAAATGCTTTCTTAATTTACAAATTGTGTGTGTGTGAGAGAGAGAGACAGAGACAGAGACAGAGACACAGAGAGATTTACTCTAATTCCTAAAAATCAGGAGTGAAGACGGAAAGCAGAACCAACTCTGTTTCGATTGTTCAAACCCGGGTCTAGTCATGTTGACAAAGGTTGCCCAGGTACCAGCACCCCGCCCCCAGCAGCACAACCCAAGACTAATTAACCGCTACCGCGGCAACGATCAAGTATCTCCAAACATCATACTCCAGGGCTCCCGGCTTTTATTTTCTCACTGCGGTCTGAGGGTAATCACTATTGTGTGTGAAGTCGTGTTTCCTCGGTCCTGGAGACATGTGGGAAAGTAAGAAGTACCCCTGCCTGGGGAAGCACCTTAAAAAATGAGCTGCGGGGCCTGGGCAGCTAACACAAACAAGACAAAAATAACGCGACTTTAATCAACTCTTCCAGGGCTTAAAGGACTGCCTGTACTTAGGAGCAGTGAGATGAAGGCTCACAGAAAAATGAGACAAGAGAACCCGTATGTGATTTGAGAGGAGAAGTGTGTGATTAAAAGCAAGCACCAGAGTGCACCACACCTCAGTTTAAAAGAGTCAAATGGAGTTTGCTTCTAACTGTTGCCACACGGTTTGGAGGGACTGAGATAAAATACAGCATGCTAAGGACTGCCTTTGTTGTCTTGTGGGGAAGTCCCTACATCTGTCCTTTGCCTTAAGCCAGTCTTTCCTTACTTACTAAGGTGGGGATTTCAGTGGTTGTGAGAACAGTCGCTGTGGAGCCACTGGCCCAAATTCATAGAATCCTGTGGGAGCCTCACAAGGCAAGTGTGACAAGGAGTAGCTGAGCACTCAGCACACTGCACAGTGTTGCTTTGGGGCTCCTGAAAATCAGCAAAAATATCACAGGTCATGTTGCAAACCAAACCAAACCAAAAACTGATAGCGAAAGATTAAGGTGCCTAGGTGAACAATACCATCATGATCAACAGCTCTGTAGTCATCTTGCAGAGTCGTTAGCATATTTCCAGGCTTTCACCTGGAAGATGGAGTTTGTGAAAGAGCCGTGCAAACTGCCTTTTAATTACACTGGCTGCACCGGATGCCTGCTTAGATAAGGAGTGACTATTCTCACAACTAGAATTCCAAGTCTTTTCCCAGTGTAAAATTCAGAATTTTGGTGGTGCGGTTCAGTCAGGAGAGAATTTTTTTGGTGATGCCCCATGGGCCCTACGAGGTGTTCAAGCTTTGTGTAATTAGTTTAATACAGCGTGTGGGGGGTGGGGTGGGGTGGGGAGGAGAGGAGAAAAGAGAGTTTTATTCTGGTCCCCTGGAAGGGGTACAATCTCATGTTTTGTGGTATGTCTTTTGAGATAGTTCCCATTGTCAGACAGTCTGTCATTAAAAACATAGGCAGCAAGCACAGTTCAGTTTGGAACCCTGCAGGCGTAAGACAACTTACTGATAAATCCTAGCCCAAGAGTTGGTTCTAATTATTTTCATAAACAAGACAATGAAGCTTACAGTGTGTGCAAATCAGAAATTTGTAAGAGAACCCGGTAAATTCTTTTCATTGAGGCTATGCTAAAAATACATGTGCATAGGATATGCTCCAAAATATATGATCTATGCCATTTGAGACATAGATGTTGACATCTCTTTGTGGCCTGGGACATTTTGAACCCAAACTCAAGTATGCCCTAGATTGAAACTGTTTTAGAGCCGAGTCCTTCGGTTCAACGATGGAAATAGCTATTTTAAGGATTCACAACCTCTGAAATGATGTAAGAACAAAACTCTGGCTGGAGGTAGGCGCTTGATTTCCAGCTGCCTTCATGCCTGAGTGCTATAAACGTGGTAGAATTGGAGACACCAGGGGTGACTGTGACAGAGCTGAGTTCCATGGAAATAAATGTGAATTAACCGGTTCACTGCCCTGCGGCTATAGTGGACACTAGACAGGGTCTGCCCCTTTCTCAGGGGCAGCAGGGCGGGTCCGCTCCCTTCCTCCGGGGGTCCAAAAGTTTGACCTGTGTAGCAGCCCTGGCTGCATGGGAGCCTATTCATTGTCAGCCCTGGAGCTTTCTGGACAGTTTCTGTGTCCTTTCCTTTTCTGAAAATAGAGGGATTAAACTACGTTAGGTCCATGTAAATGTCCTGCAGAACACTCAGGTAATCAAAACAATAGACAAGAATTCTGTGGGATTCTGTGGCAGGCTCTGAAGAACAGTTTGCAAAAGGGTGGAGCTGATTGCTGAGCCCACTTCCTGGTTCTGTAACCCAGGACACCATGAACACTACCACAATGCAGACAGGGGTTTATCCTCTATTCCGCTTAATAAGTTTTAAAAACCAAGTTTAAAAGGCCTATGGGGGGAAAAAAAACTTATTTAGAAAATCTGCCTGCCCCATCTACTAGGACTGTCAATCAGGAAAGAGCCACAACCTTAGGATGCTCAGAGCATTGACTTCCCAGGATGGGCACTCTTGGCCCTTGCCTTTTCTTATTTCTCTTTGTAGAAAGTACAAACCAGATAAAACTTAATTGAATTTGCAATATGGCGGACACTGGTGTTTTATCTACACAATGACACATTGGACCCATATGGCTTCGTTGTCCTTTCCCCTTAAAGAAGAACTTGCACTGTGGTGCATGGTGCTGCTTTGCACCTCAGATTGGCTGTTTATTTACAGGTGTCTGGAAGGAGGCTGAGGACTGCAGCGTATTCATTTGGGGATGGACCGTAGTTTGAGGCTTCGAAGTCCTAGGCACTTCGTTGGTTGTACATAATTGAGAATGGCCTGCATTTTAATGCTCGTGACCAGTTATGCGTATCTTGTCATGTGAACCATCAATTAGCATAGCATAATTTAACAAGTCAGTACATGCAGATATGAATACCCTTGGGGAGCCATGCTCAAATCAGATTATTACCAACAATGTGCATTCAGGTGATCATCACCACAAAGCCGTGATTATCCAAACGGAAAAGTGATTTTTATGGTAATGTGGCTTATGATTGGCTATTGACATTTGAGACCTTTTTATTTATTTATTTATTTATTTATTTATTTATTTATTCATTCATTCATTCATTCATTCATTCATTCATTCTTTCTTTCTTTGCTTATTTATTTATTTGTTTTAGCTTTTTTGAGACAGGGTTTCCCTGTTTTGCTCTGGCTGTCTTGGAACTCAGTAGACCAGGCTGGCCTCAAAATCTGAGATCTGCTTGCCTCTGCTTCCTGAGTGGGTGCTGGCTTTAAAGGCATGTACTACCACACCCAGCTTACATCCGAGACCTTTAAGGTACTGGTTCAATTTGTCCCATCCCTTAATTTGATTATGTTATTAACACCTATATGATATTATTGTATGTTCACAGCAAAACATGCATAGTGTGCTAAAATTTGAAAGAAACAATTTATGTATAATAGCATTATTGGTGATAATGTGTATAGATGACACTATGGTGACCAGTCATTCAAGGGTTCTGATGATAATTCCTTGGGATTTTTCTTTTCCAAGTTTTAGAATCCAATGATAACAGTTGTTTTTTTTAAGGCAAATATCTCAGAATTGACTTAAAATCCCTAAATCAATTTAAATGTCAGCCTAAGATATAAACTGTATGTAGTAAATATGAATTTGGAAATTCATTATTCCTTCTTTCTAGAATGATGCTTTAGAGAGAGAAAGACAGAGAGATTTCTGTAGGTGGAGTTTTCTTGTCCTGGAGCCACTCTCAGATAAACACACTGAGGCTTATATTAATTATAAATGCTCTGCCAATAGCTCAGGCTTGTTACTAACTAGCTCTTACAACTTAACACATTTCTATTAATCCATGTGCTGCCCCGAGGCTCATGGCTTTTACTTTTTACTTCTATCCCATTTTGTATGTCTGACCTGTTCTCTGTCTGACTGGTGACTCCTCTGACTTAGACTCCGCCCTTCCCCATCCCATCATTCTGTTTGGCTTTCCTGCCTAACTTTATCTTGTTCAGCTATTGGCCAGTCAGTTTGTTTATTAAGCCAACCATAGTGACATATATTCACACAGTGTGCAGAAGGATTATTCCACAGCAGGTTTCTCTACCTTTCTCTTCTTTAGTTCTCCCTTTAAGCAAACACTATCATTTATTGGAAACACAGGCCAAAAGACACCCTCACTCAAGAGGAGAACACACCTTGCTTCCAGTTTGGAATCCAGGCTCAGACCAGCCTGCTTACCTTCATGCCCCCAGCATGAACCATGGTGGTAATTCCTCCATAGACCAGAAGGAGTGTGGCGAGTGTCATGGCTCCCAGTGAGTGGCCACTTCAGCACTTCTGTGACTGTCTTTCAGTACAGAGCTTTGGCTCTCTCTGGATCTGCTAATGCTTCTGAGCATTAATGATTCACTGGTTCTGCATGATACAGAAGAGCTAAAACTACTGCAGAGAGAAAGGGTGGGTGAAAAGGGGACCATGTCTGTCTCTTACGCAGCTTGAAACCCACAGAGTTTGAAGAATGTGCCCTAGTATCCTGTATTTGTGTTGCTCTGATCCATGTACCACAGGCATGTTCACTGAGTCTCAGTTACGCCTTCCTTCTTCCTATGTGCCTTCCTTATGAAAGAGTAATGTTTAAAGCACGTAGTTGTTTTCTGCATCACGTGATCCTTTAAGAAGCCACTAAACACAAAATCCAGCCAGGATCTACAGCATAGTTCTCAACCTTCCTAATACTGCCATCCTTTAATGCAGTCCCTCATGCTGTGGTGACCCCCAACCATAAAACTATTTTCGTTGCTACTTCATAACTAATTTTGTTACTGTTATGAATCGTAATGTAAGTATCTGATAATCAGGACATCTGATATCCAACCCCAAAGGGTCTCGACTCACCTGTTGAGAACCACTGATCTGAAAGGAATGAAAAACTAAATTATTTTCAAAAGCTTACTGCCCAAAATATCTTTAAATTACAATTTTTAAGAGTTCATTTTGCAGCCACTTACATGCCCATGAATCATAATGTGTGCGTGCACAGCAGAGGTTCCATAAGCTTGTGACAGACCTGGGACATTCTTATTGTTTAGGGATGCCCTTAACATCATAGTTGAACGTCATGGGTTTCTGTCCATGCTGGTGTAAACACCTGAACTGCAGCTGTGTGGAAGTGTAGCATGTACTGCTATGACAATACACCATGCTCGATAATGATAATCAACTATCACTGATTAGTGTGTTTGCTAAAATATACCTCTTATTGTGATTTTAGAATATACTCCTACTTATGAGAAAAAAATGTTTTCTGTTGGCGTGTGCCATGTGCAAACAGGGACAGCCCCACCTATCATTCCAGTTGTCTGTTGTTCTTCCATTGTGTTCTCAGAAATGCCAGCCCTTCATCCCCCTATGTCATCTGTCTTTCTCTCGTTTCTCATCTCTCCATTCCATTCTTTCTCTCGTTTCTCATCTCTCCATTCCATTCTTTCTCTCGTTTCTCATCTCTCCATTCCATTCTTTTTTTTTTTTTTTTTTTTGGTTTTTCGAGACAGGGTTTCTCTGTGTAGCTTTGCGCCTTTCCTGGAACTCACTTGGTAGCCCAGGCTGGCCTCGAACTCACAGAGATCCGCCTGGCTCTGCCTCCCGAGGGCTGGGATTAAAGGCGTGCGCCACCACCGCCCAGCTCATTCCATTCTTTTTAATAGCATGTCTCCCCACTGTCCAATCACAGCCGCGTTTTCTACAAATAATATTGGTTTGGGTTATTTTTAGACACCTAGCCTGAGGTCAGTGTTTGTTTCTTAAATAAGTCGTACACCATGGTCAGTTAGATATGCTATTATATCCTGTCTGCTTTTTTGTCTTATTGTTTTATACATAGAGCAGAGGTTATTTAGAGCCTTTGGAATATAATTCCAGCATATAAATATAAATGAAATAATGCGTCAAATTAACTCACTTCATGGGGTCCGTCTAGAAATAGGATTCTATGCTTAGAAGCTTCACTGCTGGCAAACTTTACCCAGCCAGTGGACTTTTCTATGCCTAGTAAGCAGGCTCCTTTACAAATTGAAAACCAGTTATCAACAAACATGACAGAAGTTCCAATTTACAACTCAAAAAGAAAGAAAGGAAGAAAGAAAAACACACTTTGAATAAGAAAAAGAGACCAAAGACCTTAAACTAATCACAGAGCAGATTTCAGAACAAAATCTTTCAGGAGTCCAAATTTCAGATGTGGCCCTTTTCCCGGCTGCAACAGGCTTGTAAGAAAGAAGGAATGCGGTTATCTTTCAACCATGGAGACAAAGAGGCTTTAGGTTAAAGAGCCTTAGGGTAATGCCAGGAACTAGGCCTAGCAGGGCACAGTGATGAGTCATGAGCTGTCAGAGGCTCAAGACACTAGAATCACCTTAGCGTGGAAAATAAGCTACATTAGAAAATGAAAACATGCAGTCACTACTTACATTATAAGGTTCCTTTGTGATTGATTTCCTTTAAACACTAAGGTGTAGGAGGGTATTTATTTACAAACTATTAACTTTCAGAGACTTGACCAAGGCAAGTGGCCAATGGCTAGCTGCTGAGAACAGTGGGCAGAGCCCTTAGCAGGTGGGGCTGGGACAGAGACTCTGAGCTTTAATCACCTTTGCTAAGTAGATTTGTGCTCTTGCAGATAAACTACTCTGCATCTTCTTGCCTGTATTTGCTTACAGGATGCTTAGGAGGTAATGATGGTCCAGTCTCTGCCAGGCCAGTTATCTCCACCATTGGCTTTCCATAGGTCAGCGTCACCCTTGCGTCATGGCTCATCCTACTTTGGATGGTACCCTATCGTTTCACAGAGATGTATGCCATATATATATATATATATATATATATATATATATATATATGGATTTTAGTTATTTTCCAGAATTTCACCTTGTTCCTTAGAGAAAGCATTTTTTTGAGATATAATTTTCCACCAACTCTCAGGCCAATTTTTTTTTTTTTTTTTTTTTTTTTTTTTTGGTTTTTCGAGACAGGGTTTCTCTGTGTAGCTTTGCACCTGTCCTGGAACTCACTCTGTAGCCCAGGCTGGCCTTGAACTCACAGAGATCTGCCTGGCTCTGCCTCTCCCTAGTGCTGGGATTAAAGGCATGCCACCACCGCCCCGCTCCAATACTATTTTTATCTTGTCCTGTAGACCTTTTTCAAAGGTCCCATTTGGAGTTCTGTTTGTTCTTTCCCTGGACATGGAAATGTCCATCTAGGCTCAGCATGTGTCAACAGGACAAGGTTTCATTGCCTCCTTCGGGAATCTCACCGTACCCCACTAGAGTCCTGAGTTTTCACCCAAATACTGCCTCCCTTTCCAAGGGCTTTTCCTGAAATACCCACTCAGTTCAGGTAGTCATGCCCACAGCAGCCTCCTCTATACCCAGCTCTGTCTGGTTCTTAAGAGGAAGAAGCCTCAAGAAATGGGTACCAGTTTCCACTGAAATGTGTCCTGCAGCCTAGAATTGTGGACAGGTGTGAAGGACTAGAGTCCAAGCCTTTCCAGCCTTCTTGAGTCAGAACAGTTATGGACAAGTGCTTGGTGCTGAATACACAGGTTCAAATGCAAACTCCAGATCATATTTCAGTTCTCTGTTCCTCGGTTTCCTTACTTATGGTCTTGTCCTACAAAGGATTATGAGTATTCAGAGGCTAAGGGCTATGTGAAGGGTGGAAATAGTGGGACCATATTAAATGATCCTCGAATGCTACCTGTTACTTTTTTCCTTGGGTGAAACGTGGTTAAATTTGTGCTTTCGTTGTTCATCTTTTTCTTCTCCTGGGATCCCTCTCCCCTGCTGTGCCTTTTTTAGCATCATTTCACTTTAAATCACCGTGGCTGTGTTTGTCGTTGGTCGTGGTGGTTTTGTGTGTTTTCATACATTTTTCAAAGACTCATACATTTGGGCAAGAGCATGTTCTTGTCTGTCCCCACGTCACCCACTGTCACTCCACCTAAGTTGAAGCAGTCATTGTGTAATAGAATCTGCTTGTGGAAATCTGCCATTCAAAGCTGTCACCACGTTATAATCTTTGAGATAACTCAAAAGCCATCATTGCAAGAGTGAGTTACGTACTTACTTCGTTTTCATTCATTTCAGTTACTCTCGTTTATTGAAAAGCACTCCGTGGTAGTTAGAACACCCTCTTTTGTTTGTGTTTTGTTCTTTTGAGGTTAGTCCCACCATGTAGACCGGGCTGGCCTTTAACTTACAGCGATCCTCTCCCGTCTCAGTCAGTGCTGGGATCACGGGCCAGTGACACTACAGTGAACTCTGGCATAGTGTTCTTTTTCTAAGCAATAGGCAGATATTTTGAACTATAAACCGATATTTCACCAAGTATGTTATATTCTGTTTTTCAGGTTTTCGGATACACGTTCTTAAAAAGGAAAATATCTATAGTGATGAGTGGTGCTTTTAACCCTTTGGGGAAATGTTGAGAAAGGTTAGGAAAGTGGCTTCATCTGACTCTGTTCAAATTGATTGTACCGTTGGCCACTCTGTAAAGTGATTCATAGCGTCACTCCTATAAGTAGCCGCTTTGGGCTATAATTTCCTTACACTGTTAGCTCGAAGTTCCCTGGAGCCAAGTGTTTTCACTTCTCCTTGTCTAATCAGGGCCCTTCACACTTTGAAACTGACTGAGATCTCTGCCTTCCTTACGGTGTGGTTCAGAAAACAGTCCCTGCAGCCTCGGTACCTACAAAAAAAGTGTCACACTGACTCTCAGTGCCTCTCTGGAAGTTGCTATTTATGAATTGCTGGGAAAAAATGCATAAATTTAGCCAAGACACATTATACTGTTCCTGTCCGCTGCCATGTCATCCCCCTGGCTTCGCTGATCCTGTTTGACTGGAGGCATTCTGTAAAACAGAAACTTCTTTTGTGGAAATTCCTCCTGGTTAGAGAATGTGCTAGCTACTGTCTTGCCTTTTTTTTTTTTTTCCTGTGTTTTTTGGTTTTGGTTTTGGTTTTTTTTTTTCGAGGCAGGGTTCCTTGGCTGTCCTGGAACTCACTCTGTTCACCAGACTGGTCTCAGACTCACAGAGATGCGCCTGCCTCTGCCTCCTGAGTGCTGGGGTTAAAGGCGCACGCCGCCGCCGCCGCCGCCGCCGCCGCCGCCGCCGCCGCCACCACCACCACCGCCTGGCAAAACCTGTGTTTTTAAAGGGGACACATGAATGTTATTTTTACAAAAGAAAACAATGTCCTCCGGTCAGGTTAATTGCTTCATATAAATCAGCACAGCGTCCTTATACCAAGCGATGTGTAGCTATTTTGTGTTGTGAGTGTACGGTGTAGCAATGCTTTTAAGAGTGCTTTCTTTTCTGTTTCTGCTTGCTTGTGAATTTCTTACCGCACACACGTTGTCCTTTGTGAACCCGCAGTTCGGTTGGCTCAGTGGTGGGGGGGATGTGGTTTCGCTTCAGTGGGCTCTTGGAGATGTTTTTGCATCAGAAAATGAAGGCTGGTCAGGGTAGTCCTTTGATTCCTGCTCCTTTTGGTGTTGCCACAGCAAGACCCCACACTGCATGACTGTGTCCCATTGTATTCCCCAGGAAGGCCCGGTGAGGAGGGCTTGCCTGCAGCTCACAGCCCCCTCCCTGATCCTGCATATTAAGCCCCGTAATTATAGCAGACATTACATTGTCTTCTGTCCACACCCACCCTCCCCATAGGATGATGTCATTGCATGGCAAACAGGGGATTAGCATGAAGAGAGAAATTCTATTCGCTTTTTTTTTTTCATTTCCACTAAGAAGAATTTGGTTTTAATAAATTTTGCTACCAGTCACTGTTGTCTTACTTCATAGAAGCTTTTAAAAAGGAGAGGAAAAAAGTCAAACAAAACTTGAAAACACAGAAGCATGCTCCCCGCCCCCTCTCTCTCTCTCTCTCTCTCACACACACACACACACACACACACACACACACACACACACACAGGCCTCCTGAACATAGATAAGCGCTGCAGCTCCGCCTACCAATTAGTGAAAGCGCAGGGACACAAAGCGTGCCTGGGAAAGCGTGCCTGGGAAATCGCCTCCTTGCCTTACAAAGGCGGAGTATCATTCTTCTCAAAGCCCACAATGGCCCTGGGCTCCACTGTAGAAATCAGCTCTGAAAATGCAGCCTCAGCCAGAGCGGCTCCTGGGTGGAAAGGAGACGCAGGCAGCTGGTCCCGTCCACCTCTGAAATGGTGGTTTTTGTTGTTGTTGTTGTTGTTGTTGTTGTTGTTGTTGTTTTGTTTTCCACGATTGGCATTGATGGAGGATGTCTTCAAGGTCTTATTTGTTATGTTTCAGGGTAGAGTTCTTCATCCCCTTCCCATCCAAGAAAATAAGTTAGGGCCAGGTGTTCACAGAATTTCTGAGCCGGGATTGGAGCTTATCACCAGTGTTTCACTTCTTCCCACCAAAGTAAACACAGACTTGGAGAAAAACAAGTAAAATCAATAGTTTAAAGAATGAGAAGAAAATCCTCTTCTGTTGTGGAGAAAGGGGAGTCGTTTCCTTGTTTGGAGCAATCTGATAGCTCTGAGGTGGAAAAGTTAGGGTCAAGGACAGCCTGGCTTTCGCTTAGCTGTGTGACCCTGGACAACTCACCAAGCTGCCCAGCAGGGCTCACCTGCGCAATGGTGCCGACTGACTGTGGTAGCTACACCGCGTAGTCCGAGTCTGGTAACCATGAGAGGTTGTTTCCACCTCCTAAAATCATTTCCTTCAGACAACAGGCTAGTGTCCTGAGAGGATGCCACTTCTCTTTAGTGGCCCCCTCTCTCCTTCCCCTCCCCCATTTCTGTAAGGCTTTTGCAGAATCGGCCAAGGAAACTAACTCCAGCCTGACTAGCCCATCTCCCTTCGGAGAAGGCAGAGGGACTTTGAGATCCAGGGCCACCTGCGTTAGAGAGCCTTTAAAATTGTTTGTTTGTTTGGAAGTTGACGCTTTAAAACATTTTCCAAAGCACGGAAAGGAAGACGTCCACAGAGATTTACTTGCCCTGGTGATCTCACTCAGGTCTCTTAGGTTTTTTGGGGGGAATGGGGGATGGGACTAGTGCAGACCAGATTTCCTTGCCAGGAATGGCATTGCATACACATTGTCCATCTTCTCATTCCTCTTGTTCTGTCTGGAAGGGTGGCTGGAGAGCTACTCCAACCCCCACCTCCCCACCCCGCTTTTTTTTTCTTCAGGTGTTTCTCTAATTGGCCTTTGTTTGTATGAGTGATACTTTAGGGATACAATTCTGAATGATATTAATTTCATCAGTTGCAATTCTGTAAGGTCTGGGGTGGCTATTTGGTTGGGAAGACTCTGGAACGTGCCAAGCTCGGTAGGAGGGATCTGGAAACACCACACTGCCAGGGTCACCTGTCATGTTGACCCTGTGTGGAAAGAACGGAGATGCCACAGCTGTGTACCAACTCTGTGACTGCTCCATGCAGAGTTGGGGGTTCACCAAAGTTGACTTCAGACAAGGGCTCTCATCTCAGTTTCTCCCGAAAGTTCTTCTTAATTGATACAATGTTGCTTCCTTGGGTCACTTGGAATACAGGATAGCTCTCCTACCTTGTCATCACTGTGAGGTTGTGGCAGACAAGGAGTCATTACTTGCTCTGAAGAGCTGAAATTACTGTCTGGAGATGGTCGCATCCTCCTCTTCCAGGTTGCTGAAGGGACATTAGTGTCACCGTCCTTGTTACCCCACTTGTGGTCCCTCCAAGCTCCCAACATGGCTATCATCTGACTCATCCGTGGTTTGGGTCTCTGGGACAATGTTGCATCTGCCCTCTAGCCTGGATGGTAGGAGGAGGGAAATGGTCTTGGTTGCTTTTCATGATCATTACTCCTGCCTCCTGCCAGATCCTGCTCCAAGCCAACCTGGCCTGAAGTTTTGTTCCATTTACTCAGTCGCTGGCCAGACGCACTTCCTGATCAGGGCGTGTCCAGGCTTGGTTTTCAACCTTTTTCTCTCCTTTTATTTTTTTGCCTTTGAAACAAACTCTTGCTATGTTGCGTACCCTGGCCCCTTTCTCCTTCTGTCTGCCTCTGCCTCCACAGTGCTGGGATTATAGGTGTGCATCACTACATAAGGTTCTTCACATACCTCTGGGTTTTTTTTAAAAATAAACTACAATCTTAAATTTTTTTTCTCATGTAGCCCAAGCTAACAAGCCCAACAGGGAAAATCTTGTCTGGAAGTCGCTATTGTTTTTCTTTCCTTGAATCAAAATCAATTGTTTTCAGTGTTGCGGATTGAACCCAGGGCTCCATACATGTGCCACTGAGTTATACTCTCAGGCACCTGCATTAATTTTATTGTTAAAAAGCTATGTACTCAGTTCAGAGTATTTGTATTTGCTCATTTCCGCTTATAAAGAGGTTCAGATTTGTGTGTCTTCTACTGAGGGCTGTGTTCACGGCACTAAATTGAAGGGTTTCTTGGGATAGTTTGCATTTTGGTTTACATCAGAACTCCCAGGGGCTGACTAGTAATTCACAGTCCCAAAAGATCAGCTCAGTGCGCTCCTAAGGACAGCTTCCTGTAAGGAGAACAGCTACTTGATTTCTGTCTGTCTAAAGAGGTCAGTGCCGGCTCTGGTCCTTGGCTATGGACCTCTGAGTACAGTCAGTGACCAGTTGGTCCTCGTACTGTATTCAGCTGATGTCTTGACAGAGTTGGTTTCCACAGCACCTTTGAACACACTGCTTTTCCTAGATCTGCCATGGGAGTTCATAACCAGTAAATAAGAAGCACAGCTACTGTTTTATGTGAGCCCCACATTAAGTTGCACTTTCTGATGGATTTCCACAAAAGCCTGGTGATCTTTAGCTGGTAGGACTGTCTTCATCTGGAATCAAATAGTAGCAGCTTGGTTTAAAAAAAAATAATCTCTCGTTTGGAACTGCTAATAAAAGTAAACACTAATGGGTCCTTTCCTCATATATCTCATTACAAAATTCAGAATTTGAATTAGCATGATTCCTTTGAGTGGGGCTCACATACCTGTGTCCAACATTCACCCCAGAAGTAGCTATGATGATAGATTAGAACTCAGCTCTCTCCTTCATCTCTAACATCCCCGAAGCTTTTCCTTCCCCCTCTTGCCCAACGTAAATAGCCTTAATATTTGAATGTGATCGAAGATCCGGAGCCATAGGATTATGTGTACTTCCAGAATGTCATAAAAACCCCTAATCAGCTGTTCATCTTTGGTATCTAGTATTAAATTAATTGGCGTGGCAGAAAAACAACAATATACATACTACCTTGGACACGTGAGTAGTTACCAAGTATTCTGCTTTTTACCAGTAGATGGCATGACTTATTTCTATGCTGGTGTAAAAAAAAAAAATACCTTACTGCTTTAAATTGCCATACAATTAAAAGTGATTCTGAAAGTGTTTGCTCCACACTTCACAGTCAAAAAGTTTAATATCCTTGTTTTATAAAGAGCTCTTACAAATAACTAAATAAAACCTTAAAAATGGGCATAGAGTTTGAACATTTATTTTATATACACACAGGTGATTGGTAGGCACAGAGACACATACACACAAAATGACCAGTATACCTCTGAAAAACACACAACTTCTGTATATGAAGAAATATGAGTGAACAAAAAGATACAGTTTTACCTGCAAACCACACAGCTTTGAAAATGGTGCTGCACAGTGTCGGCAAAGAGCACAAGCCAAGCTCCTCCTGCTCTGCTACTGGATACGGATGACCTTTCTGAAATGAGAATTTCAGTAAAAATCAGGTCATAAAAGCACACAAGCATTTTACGTAGTTGCTCCTTACCAGACATTTATTCCATTGGAATAAGCAGGGACATGCATAAGAATTATGTAAAAAGTGGCTTACTATCTTATTATTCATATATGTGACAAACCCAGAAAAAAAAAAAACCCTGAAATTCTTGACAGGAGTAAACGGTGGAATTAATGATGGTTAGTCAAGAAAATGCAATGTTCAGCCCACATTACAAATCATTACAAAGTACATGTCACTGGACACATGGTGGTTGTGAGTAAAAGGGCAAAGTTCATAAAGGTCATTTACAGTTCGATCTCAATTCAGTACCAAAACACTTTGTCTTTGCAAAATGAACTCAGATTTTAACTTGGGTCATCAGCAGGATACTTGCACCATCATCTTCTCTGGACTTTTTTACATTTTGTGCGGTGATCACATGTTACTACAATCAGGAAAAGGCATAAGCATTTTTTAAAAATGATAAGCCTAGCATTTGAGGCATGAATCACCACCCCCTTTGTTTTTCTCATGGAAATGAGATGTAGTAGTAAGTTCTGTGTCTGGAGGAAACTGAGCACGTCTGAGTCAGAGGTTGAAAAGTTCTTCAGACCCTAACCTCAGAAACCTCAAACCCGTGTAATGACACAGCATGAAAAGCCACGATGTCAGTCTGAGTTAAGGAGCGTTGAGTAGATACATAGAACAGCCCTGATAGGAGAAAATGGACTCTGAGATCTAGGAACCTTGGGATTGTGCTGCCTCCACAGTGAACCTGAATCAAAAAGGCTGGGGCTGGCACTGAGGAGCCCAGATTCCTGCTCTGGCTGCCTGTCAGTTTCTTTTGTACTTGATGTTGGGCATGTCACCAAACTCTCCGGGCTCTGAGTTTCCTCCCAGTGTCAGATGATTATTATTGTTTGGAATTTTTGTTATTTGTCCTTCTGGTACCATTTCTAGCCATGCATAGTGAGGTGTGACTTTGGAGATGACTGGCCAGTGCCAAGGCAGATGGAGCCTCCTTCCCCATCACACTCTTGGATCCAGTGTGTCTGAGATCGTATGGTCCCCAGTCATAGTAGTTTTGGCAGATCTGGGACTGGATATGTAGACCAGGCTGTCTCACATTCACAGAGTTCCACCTGGTACTGCCTCCAGAGTGCTGGGATCGAAGGAGCACTGGGATCAGAGGTGAGCACCACCTCACCCACCGGCCCAGTCATTCTTGATTAATAAAACCCTAGGACATGTATGTCCTTGGGAAGGACTGCCGTTGACAGTAAGAAAGGCAGTTCAATCTTAGGGATCGCAAGATGAAAGCAAAGAGACACAGAGTATGGGCAAGCCCAATATGTGTTTTAACAATTTTTTTCCTTTATGGAGATCAGGCTAATTTGCATCTCCTCTTCAGTGGAGGCATTTTAAAAATCGAGACTTCATAGGTAGCAGATTGTCATCCATTGTAGGGCGTCTTAGGGTTTCTGTTGCTGGGAAGAGACACAATGACCATGGCAGCTCTTATAAAGGAAAAACAATTAGTTGTGGATGGCTTACAGTTTCAGAGGTTTGGCCCATTATCATCCTGGTGAGACAAGGTGGCATGCAGATAGACATGGTGCTGGAGAAGGAGCTGAGAGTCCTACATCTCGATCCACAGGCAACAGGAAGTGAACTGAGTGTATCTTGAGCTTATAAGAGACCTCAAAGCCCACCCCCACAGTGACATACTTCCTCCAACAAGGCCATACTTCTTCCAACAAAGCCACACCTCCTAATAGTGCCACTCCCTGTGAGCTTATGGGGGCCAGTTACATTCAAACTACCACACAGGAGATTTTTTTTTTTAACCTTAAAGACAAATATTCAGAAATATATAGGAATTTCTTATACACTTCATTTTACCTTGACCCCAATATATAAAACATGCAGTAACTCATAGGTACATAAATTGAGTCAGAGGTTTAACTAAACATTAGCAGAATCTATTACTGCTCTCTGTAATGTGATATGACGTTTGCAGTTGATTTAATTTAGCCTGTTAGAATTACTGTAATTTTGATCCACTAGTTCTGTTCATGCGATGTCAAAGTAATGCAGTACTCATTTTGAAAGGCACTGGCATAGAGCTTTTGGAAAAGATGTCCAGGATGGAGAGAGAGAGAGAGAGAAAAGGGAGGGGCTATATATTGGGACAACCGATGAATAGTGCTTACAAATTCCTTTGCAAAGAAACAGAAAGGGAGTGGAAAGACATGGCTTTGACAGATGAGACTGTGAGAACAGATCATGAGGAGGCAGAGCAGGCCCACAGTAGGAGTGCAAGATCTTGCACCCTGTGTGCCCAGCCCCATGCTTTGGAAATCTCAGACAGATGTCAGGAAAGGTGTGCCAAGTACTTTGAACATGGCAGGCTGCTGGGCATCTGCGGTCACCAAGTGACTTCTCTGGATTGCAGCCATGCAGGTAGCTGACAGCGAAGGCATGCCCACCTCCTCCCAGGGCTTCCTGCCTGGAGCTGATTTACTTGCTGGTAACCCTTTGTTCACAGTGACTCATTCGTTCACTGTGACTGGGATTGAACTGGAAAAGGAAAGTCTAAGATGGACACTCAAAAACCACAACCTCTTAGATCTCTCTTTTATTATTATTTTTTCTATGTGGCTAAAGTGGATGGCGATTTCCTGCGTCCGCATGGGTGGTGTATGATTGCTTCCAGAAGCACAATTTCAGAGGCATTGGCATGACTTTTGTTTGAAAATATTGGATATATCTTTCTTCTCTTTTGGGGGCTGGGCATCAAACCCAAGGCTTCAAGCATGCTAAGCAAGCGCATTACCACCAGTCTGTGATGGTATTTTGTGTATGCTCTAACAAATAAAGCTTGTCTGAAGATCAGAGGGCAGAGCCAGCCACAGAGTTAGCCATAGAGAGGCAGTGGTGACACACACCTTTAATCCTAGCACTTGGGCAGCAGAGGCAGATGGATCTCTGTGAGTTCAAGACCACCCTGGACTACACGAAATTAATCCAGTCTAAAAGAGAAACAGAGCCAGGTGGTGATGGCTCACACTTCTAATCTCAGTACTTGGGAGTCACACTCCTTTAATCCCAGCACTAGGAAGGTTGAGACAGGAAGTGTTATGGCTGGGAGAAAAGAATATAAGGCGGGAGGAGACAGGAGTTTGGTCCCCCTTTTGGCTGAGGAGTTGGCAAGGTGAGAAGTGGTTGTGGCTTGTTTCCTCTGATCTTTCAGCATTTACCCTGTTATCTGACTCCAGGTTTTTAAGACCAATTAGGATTCATGCTACAGCAGTCTTCCTCTAATCCCTCATATCTGGTCTCTTAAACATTCCTTCTATTATTTTTGCTCTCCTTTCTGCTTTTGGTTGTGAGTTTGTGTGTGTGTGTGTGTGTGTGTGTGTGTGTGTGTGTGTGTGTGTGTTTAATATGCACATCTTGTCTTTTGTGACATTGCACTTTGATTTGGCTCAATGGGGAAGACAATGCAGTTTTCTTTCAGAGGTCTCTTTTGCCTTTGTCTGTTAATCGTGGCGCCAGCTTGGCCAGCTCTAAGCATGGCTGGTGGAGCTGAGCAATGGTCCCTGAGGCTCCAGAAGGTAAGTGGCTGTCGGTCCTTGAGCAGGACCGACAAACCTTTCATCCCTTCCACAGGATTGTATTGGCTTCTGTTGCTCATTTAGAAACAGACAAGAGGCATGGCTTCAGAGCCACTGTTCAGGGTCTGTTCCAACAGCTACCCCTAGACTCTGGGCTCAGGGGTTGTTGGAAATCATGAACATTACCCAGGGACGAGTAAGCAGAGAGTGCCCCTTCCTGCTGCTGACCTGCTGTGGTTCTAAAAGACCGGATTCTGTACTAAGTGAGCCAGCAGATCTGTCCCCATGTCACACTCAGAAAGTCTGACCAAGCCCCAGAATGACTTCCTCCACTGAACCCAAGAAGCACTCAGAATCCATCTTTCTGGAGATGCCTTATATGGAGAGGTTCTGAGACTCTATTTTTGTGTTTGTAAGAAGATTACGTTTTTAAAAACAGAGGGAAGAAAGAAAAGCCTAAGGCTGTGGGTATCACGTTACTAAGAGGCTTGGATAAAGAAGAAAACACTCTGTCCGGGCCTTCCCACTCCAATTCTGCATTAAGGTGGCAGCTTGCCATCCATCCGATGCTTTGGGCTGATCTTTCTCTGTGCCTTGTGTCTTTGGACCAAGAACCCTCAGTGACAGACCCGCCTGCTTTTCCCAGCGCAGCCCTGCAGAGCCTGGGATGCCTCGCGGCCACGTGCTTCTGTAGTGGCTGCTTTTTGTTATTTCTGGAGCTCAGCCCCCAGTCCTAAATCCTGAAGTGCTGACAAGGCAAAGCAAAGGAGACCCTACCCAGGAACAGGCTGGTGGGCCCTCCCCACTTTGGTTCTGTGCCCAGCTCAACTGTCTGGAGTGGCCAAGGGGCAGCAGCAGTCATGGGCTTAATGAGTGGGTTGCTCTGCGTATGTGACCCTGTGAGCCTTCCACTTCTCATAAGAGGTGGCAAACATGAGTTTGAATTAAAAAAAAAAAAAAGGACAAACTGGTCCACTGAGATAGGAAAGACACCTGTTATCAAGCCTGATGTTCTGAGTTCAATCCCAGGACCCCCATGGGGGAATGAGAGAACCTATTCCTGCAAGTTGTTCTCTGACCTCCACACATGTGCCATGACCTACTCCCTCCCAAAAAATTAACTAACTAATTAATTAGTAATAAATAAATACATTTAGGGGGCTGGAGTGAAAGCTTAGGTTAGAGGCACTGGCTGTTCTTCCAGAGGACTGGGTTTGATTCCCAGCACCCACCTGGTAGGTCATAGTTATCTATAACTCCAGTACCAGGGGAACTGATGCCCACTTCTGGCCTCCATAGACAGGAGGCATGCATGTGGTACACGGAGGTACATGCAGGGAAAACACGCCTATGCATAAAAAATAAAAGGAAATAAATTTGTAATGCAATTTAAAAATATTATGAATAAAGAGGTAAACTGAGCTGGCTCCAGGCTGTGGAGGAAAAGATTCAGAGAGTAATCTTGTATGGAGCACAGTTCACCTTGAAACATTTTCTGCTGTGCTTTTTTTTTTGTCTTCGTTTTTGAGACAGGGTCTAGATGCATAGCCCAGGTTGGCCTTCAACTTCTTGTATAGCCCAGGCTGGCTTCAAACTCATAGCAAGTCTCTTGCCTCAGCCTCCTGAAGTGCTAGGATTGTAAGTGTGCACCACTATACCCAGCTGCCTGTTTTCTTTCTCACTAGATGGGAAGGTAGTGGAAGCGTAGAGTTCGTGAGTGATTTGAGGACAACTTCTAATTATTCTGACGTCCTCGATCACCCACCAGAAATAAGGCTTTTCTAAGATGAAGTCCACGGTGGAATGTGGATTGCTGTGGTCCTGATAGATTCAAAAACAAATACTAATGATTCCTTGTTATGTTCTTAGGGTGTGTGTATAGTGGCTAGAAAGATACCAATATTGATAAAGTGTAGAGAAATCTTTACATGTACTGTAGATAATCAGCATGAGTTGATTGGGACGACCCCCTCCCCAAGAAAACGTGATAATTCAGTCTCAAGAATTTAGTTACAAAGGAATAAATACACTGCCCTGTTGAGATGCCAAGTATAAGAGAGTGTTTCGTGAAATGGAAGACGAAAACAAGCGCTTCCTTTTTAGGAGAGGGAATGAGGCGGCCCACTGACCTCTTGCTGGAACACTCTGCACCAAAGCCAGCTTTTCAATGACCAACGCAAAGTCGCCTTTACCATGGCAACTGGATGATGTCATTACACCACCCGAGGACCTGCTGGCTTGCCACCAGACGGAATGGTCCCAGCTCTGGTTCTTCATTTGTCTTTGGAAAACATCTCCCACTTGGCTTCCCCTGGGAACCATGCTGCAGAAGTTTCTTTCTGAACCTCCTCCACGTGTCCTCAAGCTACTGTAACAAAATGTCACAAACTAGGCAGCTTACAAGAACAGGAAGTTCTTGTCTCTGGTTGTTGGTGAGGCTGGCTCCTTCAGGGCTCTAAGGGAGACCGCCCCTGGTCTCCTCTTATAGGCAGTCTCATTGTCTCTTTGGTTGCCCCTCTGGTGCCTGTCTCCGATGTCACATGCCATCTTCTCCCTGGGTCTGCCTGTTTCCTCTTATTTTTTTTAAAGACTTCTTTTTATTTATACGTGTGTGTGTGTATGTGTGTGTGTGTGTGTCTGTGTGAGTGAATATCCTGGTGTGTGGGTGCCTATGGAGTCCAGAAGAGGATGTCAGATCTGGAGCTGGAGTAGGCAGGTGTAAGCCACCCAGTGTGGGTGCTGGGAACTAAACTTGGATCCCCTGGAAGAGCAAGAAACTCAATCACAGAGCGGTCTTCCAAGTCCTCTACTGTCCCTTCACAGAAGCACACCAGCCGTTGGATTAAGGCTCCCCCTAATCTTGGAGGACCTCATACTTGGAGCAGAGGTTATCTGTTGAGGGTCTAGGCCTGTCAATTCAGTGCCCTTTCCTTCTGTGACCTTCTCTTGAGTCTGCTGTAGTTCACAAAACCCAGTAAAGGACTTAGCTCATTAGGATTCCTGACTAAATAAGCAGAGAAGAGAGTGACTTGAGCTCAGTATTGAGCTGTGAGGAGGGGGGGGTCTCCCTGTCCTGAAGTCCTTGAACTTCACATGCTTTGGCTGAGTAGGGTCTACTCTGGCCTGCTCCAAGCCTTCACCCTGGGCTGTTGTTTTTATAACTAGATTCTAAACTGAGTTTCTAGCAGCTGAGGCAGCTAGATAAGAGAGTTTCTGATACACTGAGTGTTTCGGCTTGGGTCTTTCACATCGTGGGTTTGTGGATGCTAGGGGGAGTTTAAGCCGTGGGATGCTCAGAGAGGTGGTCTGGACCCTAGCTAGGCTCTGTGAGAGGGGTGCTAGAATAGATCCCTTCTTCTGGTTCAGACACAGACCCCTCTCTTCTCAGCTATCGGAGCTGCCGGAGACTGTCGATACTTGTGTGCGATGCTGAAGGGCCCGTCCCTGCCTATCTCTGGTGTTTCCTGTGAATTATATTGTTGGGGTGAAAGTCACTCTCTGTACAGCTGTGGGGGGGACACTGTTTGGCACCAACTGCCTTCTCAGTTCAATTTATTAGTGTTTGTTTGAGAATTACTCTTGCACCAACTTAGTCCTCGGTTTGTTGCAGGGGGTGACATCGGCCTCTAAACAACGTCATAGAAACCCCAGTGGGGAGTGTTTACCAACCCAGTATGAAATTATAGAAAGGTCTCAGGGAGTTGGGCTCTCTTGTATCAACTTTTGTGTTTCTTCATTGAAAGGAAATACTAAACATTGGAGGGGCACAAAGAGAATGGTATTAAACACGGAATGATTTTAATCTTTGGCATCCATCCACATACTTTAAAAAAAAAAAGTCCTGTTTCCATTGTCACGCACCTGTCATGACTCTGAATGAGGTATTTTTCTCTCTTGATAGACGGTGGTCTTAAAAGCTTGCTGCTTCTCATTAGCGATGTGGCGGTCCTAATGTGCTGTCGTTCTGATAGACCATAATACTCGAATCAGTGTAATTATCCAGTGTTTGCATCATCAGCAAGATTTTGAAGGGAAGTGTGGCACAACTCAGAAATGGCCTCCTATCACCTGACAATACTCCATTCAGACTCCAGGCGTCTCCTCTCTGAGGGGCAGGGGAGAACCAGTGATGGCTGGAGGCAGTGATGGTGTGAAATTGCATGATCCTGAATCATTCGCTAATTGAGTGGATTCCTGGTGCTACCCCGCAGAGTCCTGTTCTAGATCTTGGATCATATCCATCCCTATTGTTCCGGAAGTGTCATCGATTTATTATGCATGAAGTGTACCGTTCCTCCTGGGTCCAGTGCTGACCCACAAAACACATTCATTATGCTCTATTCAGGAGTCTAGGGAGACCTGGAAATGGGGGCCGTAGCGGGGAAGTCCGCAGAACACCTGAAATTGGATAAAGATGCCAGGAACCAAAAAGTCCCCAGGAGTGACTGGGGAAGAGCTACCCGCCCTAAATTCATACTCTTCTTTCTCAGAGTCTCTCTCACAAGAAAATAGTTTGTTCGTTTGAGCTGTCGGAGCTCCGTGGTGTCCGTTGTGAGGAGGGAGGACTGAATTTTTCATTAGCTCATTTAAATCAATTTCTTTCAGCCCAGCATGATAGCCGAGTCAGGGATCCAAATAGTGCCCCAGGGCTGGAGCGCACGGCCACCTGGCTCACCTAATTTGAAGTAGATTGCCTTTTTCATTAAATCTAAAAATAATTTCAGGCAAGCCATCTTTCCAGGGATTTCTAGGAGGGGCTCATATCCCGGGGGAGAGGTTTTGTCTTTCTCAGATAGTGCTGGTGCTGTGTAATTTTGATCGTCTCCTCACGCCGTGAAGCTGTCAGACTTCATAGATGCTGTGAGGCTCTTTGTCTTCTTTTTGACTTGTCTCAATATGCAGCCCAGAGTGGCCTGTGGCTCCCAATCCTCCCACCTGCCTCAGCCCCTCGAAGGGCTGGGATTAGAGGCCTGTGCCACCATCCTCAGCTCTGCAGTCTTTATTTTCTTCAGAGAGGGTCTCATGTGAGGCTCAGGCTGGTCTGGAACTTCCTATGTAGACAAAGATAATCTCGAACTCCCGATCCTCCTCCCTCCCCCCCCCCCCCCCCCCGACGCAACACCTCTATTTCTTGATTACAGATGTGTGCCACTTGTATCAAGTTGATTGGTGCTGAGAATCAAAGCCAGGGCGTGTTAATCAAGTGCTGTAACTGAGCCGTGTCCTCAGCCTTGATTGCTGAGATCTAGAACAAAACTTACGTGACTTTCACCAAGTGCTCACAAGGTGTGGGTGTGTTTGACTGAGTGTGTAAGTAGCAGGTCCAAGGTCACACAATCAAGTAGTAGCAGAGATGAGGTTCAGGTTCTGGAGATCGCGATTCTAAAGGCCCTCAGATACCTCTGGTATCTTTAATAGGGAACACGAAATCCCAACATTGGGAGGCCAAGGCAGGAGGATGGGGGATTGCTGCAAGTTCAAGGCCAGCCTGGGCTACCGACAGTTTGAGTCCCTGTCCCAAGTTTATAACCAAGCTATCAGATTATTTTTTAATGATTTATTTATTTTTATTTTATGTGTATTGGTATTTTGCCTCTATGTACATCTGGGTGAGGGTGTCAGATCCCCTGGAGCTGGAGTTAGAGTTGTGAGCTGCCCTGTGGGTGCTGGGACTTGAACCTGGGTCCTCTGAAAAAGCAGACAGTGCTCTTAACTGCGGAGCCATCTCTCCAGCCCCCAGTATTATTCTCACGGGCTCCCACACACTCTGTGTGATTATCTGACTATTGCATCATCCCTTATAAGGACAGAGGCCTCGGTGCTTGGCACTTAGTAGATGCTCATTACACTTTGTCTTTTGGTCAAATGCTCTGGAATTCCCAGCACTGATTTTTTGTTGTTGTTGTTGTTCTTCTCTCTAGACTTCACAAAGCTACAAGGTTGAGATTGTGGCAGGCTGCTGAAGTCCCGAGAGTCACTGTCCCTTCAGAGAATTGTTCTGTTTTTGACCAACCGATTTCCCCCATCTTGGGGAAAAAAAAAATACATGAGTTAAGCCTGTTGAGAGCTTGGAGGGGTGGCATGCCAACATCTCAGATTTCCCCTTTTCCAAAACAGTCATTTGTTTTGGTAGCAAACTCTCAGTGTCTGTCTAGAAGGCCTTGAATTTTACAGGAAGTGGTTGGGGATTAGTTAGTTGGCTTTGTTGGCGAAATTGTTCTATCATTGGGACTCTGGTTCAGAGACCTAAGATTGAAGACCTTGGTTTTCCAGCCAGATTGCTCTAAGCCTCCAGGGAGCTGCTGTCCACAGAGTCTTCTGGTTCAGTGGGGTTGCCTGGGACCTCCTCTGGACTTTAATTGGAACCACGGAGGCAGTGGGATGATTGCTTAGAATAGAAAACTGGGTGGGGGAGGGGCAAGGGATGGGCACAACGGGACGGTTTATTTGCCTCTATGGTCCCAGGCACGTAGATTGAGAAGGGAGTGAGACAAGATGATTTAAGTCCAAACTGAAATGTATCCCTTGAAGAAGCAGCTGACCTCTTTGAGTTTAGCTTTTCTCCCTAAATATTGACGTAACCACTTAATCCTACTAAATATTAAGTTCGTAAAGTTGGTCTCAGGGTTTGGCTATGTGCGTGAGGGTGTTGGTGTCTCATCTTGCACTTTCCACAGTAAGAGCTGGATCTAGGCCCTTCTACATCCTTTACATATCTAGCTTTTCAACCATTCTCTTGAAATTGAGCTGAAATTTATTCCCACTTAGTTTTGCCCAAAATGGATTCTGACTTGGTGTCAATATAAACAGCCTGGCTTGTGTCGGATACCATCATGGTTACCCAGAAGTCTGCTTGCTTTTGTTGTTATTACATATTAGTTACTGATGCAAGAGTCATTCAGTCTTTTCACATCATTATTACTCAAAACAATTTTCAGTTTGTTCTCCTTTGGTCTAACCTTTCCTCTGGTGATGGTGTGTGTTTTATCTTAAGTGTCACCAGCTGGCTATGAGTGGACATGGCCACAAACCTTGTGGAATGGCCATGTCCTGTCTGCTTACCAGTGAGAGGTAACTAAGCCCAGAGAAAAGTAGACACAAGGTGACTTTATCCCTCCAGCTATCTCTGTGGTAATAACGTGGCATTAAAACTCCGTGAGTCTTAACTGTGTGACAGTTGGCACTGGGTTAGGTCACGTGTGGACTGCTGCTTGGTAGAGCAGGTAGGTCACTGTGAAGAAAGTGCTGAGTTAATGCAGGGGAGCCATTGACCAGAGAAACTAAGTGAAGAAATGAAGCCAGAAAAATGGGAAATGTGGCTCCCCGCTGTGTGAAAACTGCCTTCGTGGAGAAGTGATGGACCTGATCAAAGATGGCCAGTGACTGCTCCTGGGTAAGTGACCACACATCCCCTACAGCTCCTGCTTCATGGGTGGCACCTTAACTGTTCACAGTGGGCGTTCGTGAAGTTTTAGGAGTTTCAAGGGAACTTCCTAGCTGTGAGGCTGAAATAAACATGATATCAAACTGGTAGTGCTGAATGAGTGAAACGCAGGATTTCTGTCTCTGTGGTTTTTATAAGTCCCTCCCCACTTTGTGTTTTGTTATTATTATTATTAGATAATAAGTAACTACTAGTATATGATTGTGAAACTGAGCACTTTAGACACTTCAGGGAGACTCCTTTTAAAGCCTTGTTTTTGAGTGATTTTAAACCTATGAGACAGTTGCAAAGACAATGCAGATTTTGTATCCTCGACTATCTCCTTTGCCTCTGTTGCAACTGGCCCCGCCATGCTGCTGTTTGTTAAAACAAAGACATTGACATTCCTAAAATGCTCTTAATTAAAGTACAGATTTCCCCGCTTTGCCCGTGAAATTTTCTTAGGCCATTGCAGGGTCCCACAAGTCACTGAGATGACATTCCTTAAAGGTAAAAAACCAGACAGTGTGCGTCAATTGCCCTATGTCCCGACTGTTGTATCTACATAAAGACTACCTGGTTTTCCTCTGGGAGTGAAGCCATTGGCGAATGATACAATTGGTTGCTTGATTCTGGAAACAATATTCCTTCTGCCACAAACCCAAGACTGTGACCCCGCTTCTTCCCCTCCTTACCCTGGAGCCTTGTGTTGGCCAGTACCAGGTCTGTGAAGGAACAGTTTCTGACTTTAGTGTAGAAATAACATTTTGAGTGAGGATAGCATCCACCACACAGCTAAGCCCTTGGAGGTAGGTAGGTTGGGCTCAGTGCCCCACCCCCACCCCACCCCGCCCCCACCCCACCCCGCCCCCACCCCACCCCACCGCAGTGCCCACTTGCTGATCTTGCGCGAACAGGAAGTGGTAACGTGGTCCCATCTAGGGAACCACAAGGAAACCAAGGCCGTCTAAAGTCTGAGAAGAAAGCTTGTCTAAGGCCCCAGGAGTGAATGTCAGAAAGCAAAACACAGTCAGGAAATGGGACTGTGGATACGTCTGGTGTCTGGTTCTGTGAAGGCTGAGCAGACGTATAGCCAAAGATTTGCTGAGCTGCTTCGTATTCGCTCTCCATCTGTGTGTGTTCGCTGAGTCTTTTTGCTCAGATTTGTCTTTCTTTCCTGGCCATTTACAAACATGAGGCAACATGTTAGCTGGGCTCTGTCACTTAGCAACAGGCTGTGTGCCCTGCCTGACCAGTGTTCTCACCGGAGAGCCTGGGAGTGAGGGCGTGGATGTGCCCAGCCCATGTCACCCTCCCCTCAGGAAACCGGTCCACAGATATTCAGGAAATCGTCACACTGAACTTGATTAGAATCGTTTACTGAATCAGGTACAGGTGTGAGGTCTTCTCATGGGCTAAGGTTTACAGCTAGCTTGTTAGACAGCCCTGTGTTTTCGGTTATCTGTGGACACAAATGTTCTTCGTGATCATCTCACCCGAAGCAAACCAACCACAAGTAGACCCGAGGCCTAGTGTCATGTGGGGATTATTTATAATGACCCTGGAAGAGTTCTGGTGGGACCACACACAGCTGAGTGTCCCCTGGCTGATGGCAGGCAGATAAGATTCTGGGGTCTCTTCCCCTCTCTGTGTTTCCCTGGTCTTCTGTTGGCCCTTGGTCAAGGAGAGAAAGGGAGTCCCCTCCCCTTTGCTTAGAGACCGCTGGGCTTTGAATAAGAACAAAGAATGGCAAAGATTGAAAGGTCTCCACTCTGAGCTGGGGTTCTTGTGCCCAGCACTTTCCAGAAACGCTCTGCTCTCCCAGAGCCTCACGCTATGGTTTTGTTTTGTCTTTATGAGGCCCAATAAAACAACAGGAAAAAATAACAATACCTTTTCCACAGAAGCTGACAAGATGACTTTCAATCTATGCTTCTTAACAGTAATAAATAACCTAGCCTGGTGACTCACTCCTGTGATCTCATCCTGGGCTACAGAGTGAGAATCTGTCTCAAAAACCAGCCAATGCCCCATAATATCTCAATTAAAAAAAAAAAAAACTTGAAAAATGAAAAGATTTCTAACCACAGTCTGCAGGTTAGAACTTGTATATAGTTCACCATTGTGTTTAAAAACCACTCGTATATTGAGAAAAAAAAAGCACAAACAAAATTCTGTTTGTTAGAAATTTTGTTACCTTTTCATTTTGTTTCTAACTCTGGGGAATTCAGTTGCTACATGTCTGTCTCCTGTCCCCAGCCCCCTCTTCACTCCCCTGTCAACCTGCAAGTGTGGTACGCACCATCAGATTTCTAGAAATACGTATGTGAAGTGTTTTCATGACCAAAGGGAACATGATTTAGGCCCAGGGGATTGGGATGGTCCCAGTGCCCACGTACAATGCCACCCACGCTGAGGGGCTCTCCTCCAAGGCGATGTTAACCTGACACATTTTTGGACCAATGGAGTGTTTGGGTTTTGGTCCTTTTCCAGTGTGCTGTTAACAACTTCATCTGTTTATAAACAGACACAGAGGTAGTGTCTCCACACGAAGAAGGGGGATTTGACAAGTCGTAGTTAATTTGGTCAGTACAGATGGCCACGAGCAGGGGAGAGTCGGAGCTAGATGTCAGAAGAATGAAGCTTATCATTCGGATGCATCACCCAGCACCCTGCCCAGCTGAGCTCATGAACTTTGTCAACAAGGGTTTCCCTGAGTAAACAAGAAGGTCTCCGGCCAGATGGTGAAGAGCTAGGGATGAGACCGCTGGGCTTGGCCGTCAGCACCACTCTGTAAGACCGGGCTTAGGTGCTGCCCTGTGTTCCAGGGCCTCTCCTCCACTAGATCTGCTAGTTCTGGGACTCCACTGGTATTCAGCCTTCTGTCTTATCCTTTCCTCTTTTGAGCGACCTTCCCTGTGCTGTGAACAAGCCACCTACCAAGTCCCACCCATGGGTGCACTTCTGCTAAGTGTCCTCTAAGCTAGGTGTCCTTTATGTCTGAGAAATCCGTGTTGTATTTGTCAGGCAGGGGTCCCCAGAGAGACAGAACCAATCAGGGATGTGAATATACATATTTATATTTGTGAAAATACTTGCATAATGTAAGAGGGGATTTACTAGGGAAATTGGCTAGTGTGATGGTGGAGGATAAGTAGGTTCCACAAGCTAGAGACACTGGGATGACTATGGGTTAGTCCAGATCTGAAGACTTTGGAATCAGAGAATCTAACACAATATAGTTTTCATTCCAAGGCAAAAAGTTTAAGAAACTAGGAGCCATTAGTGCTGTCCTAGATTGCAAGAGGTCAGAAAGAGACTGGCGAAATGGCTCAGTGGTTAAGATTACTGGCTGTTATTCTAAAGGACCCGAACTCAATTCCCAGTATCTACACGGAGGTTCACATCCCTCTATAACTTCAATGTTAGGGGATCTAATACCTTCTAGGGCGGTGGTTCTCAACTTTCCTAATGCTGGACCCTTTATTTAATACAGTTCCTCACGTTGTGGTGACCCCCCAGCCATAAAATTATTATTATTTTTTTTTTTTTTTTGGTTTTTCGAGACAGGGTTTCTCTGTGTAGCTTTGCGCCTTTCCTGGAACTCACTTGGTAGCCCAGGCTGGCCTCGAACTCACAGAGATCCGCCTGGCTCTGCCTCCCGAGTGCTGGGATTAAAGGCGTGAGCCACCACCGCCCGGCTCATAAAATTATTTTTGTTGCTACTTCATAACTGTAATTTTGCTACTGTTATGAGTCATAATGTAAATATTTTTGGAAATAGAGGTTAGCCAAAGGGGTCATGACCCACAGATTGAGAACCACTGCTTTAGGGGATCCAAGACCTAGCTTCTGTGGGCACTAAGAATGCATGTGGTGGTGCACGCCTTTAATCCCAGCACTCGGGAGGCAGAGGCAGGTGGATCTCTGTGAGTTCAAGGCCAGCCTGGTCTATAGAGTGAGATCAAGGAAAGGTGCAAAGCTACACAGAGAAACCTTGTCTCAAAAGAAAAAAAAAGGAAAAAAGAATGCATGTGGTGAACAGACATATATGCAGGTGAAACATTCATGCACATAGAATTAAAAGAATGAATAATAATAATAATAATTAATAATAATAATAATAATAATAATAATAATAGTAAAGACAGAAAACCAGGGCAGAAGAAGAGTGTCCCAGATCCAGGATTCAAAGAACAAATTCACCTTTTCTCTGGCTTTTTCTGTGGAGGCCCCAGCTGACAGGATGGTGCCTCCCACAATGAGGGAAGATCTTTCCCACTCAGTCCACTAACACACATACCAGCCTCTTCAGGAAGCCCTCAGACGCTCCATTCCTCCTGGTAGTTCTTAACTCAGTTAAGTCCCCACGTTAAGGTAACCGTCACACAGGTGCATCCCACAGTTTGGGAATGTCAGCCGTGTGCTGGAGAGATCAGATTATTCTAGAGTGGAGACAGGACAAGTGGGTTGGATATTTTCATGAAGAGAATATTAGCTCCTTAAGGAAGCCGGAACATTCTCGTGACTGGAAGTGTATCCTCACTATGTCTTCCGTGTGTCCCTTCACGGGCTCAGGGCTTGATTGTGTAGGGACGGATACTTTCTAAATAGTTTATATACACCATCTGACCTCACAGACTTCCTTGTTAAACTCCCCAAGAGTCATAATCCCGTAGCATTTGTGTGTGTGTGTGTGTGTGTGTGTGTGTGTGTGTGTGTGTGTAGCATTTTGCTTCTAAGAGCTTCAGGGAAATAACTTAGGCCCAGAAGCTTGGATTGAGTCCACAGAATCAGAGCGCCATTGGAGGCTCTTGAGCTGGGGGAGGACTTAACGGCAGTGATTGAGAAAGTGAGTTGGTGAGAATGTGTTGGCATGCGGAATGTGACGTGGTGAGGCTGTGGTTTGGTGTGTTCTTGCCCTGAGGAAGTATCTGGTAGTTATACTAAAAACAAACATATGTGGAAGTCAGTAAACAGGGCAGGGTGTTCATCTGCACAAAGGTACTAACTATCCTTGGAAAATCCTGCAGCCATCACGTCAGGTGCATACAGCATCATTCTGGGTCTCCCCATATCACATTCCCAGCAGCAGCATTTGGAATGACGGTGAGGTTCTGGGCCTCATTCTGGGTCTCTCCATATCACATTCCCAGCAGCAGCAGCAGCAGCATTTGGAATGACTGTGAGGTTCTGGGCTACCCACAGTGGTTGCTTAGAAATGTTTTATAAAGCACTGTGTTCGCTTTTCCTACCGTCTTCGCGTGGCCAGACTTTATGGGCAGTGTTCAAGGGGTCTTTGAAGGGTTTCCATCTTGAGCGTATGTCTGGCCCTGTGAGGTTTCTGCCTCAGCATTTTCACCCCTTGCTTTCCCTTCCTCAGTTTCCCAAACACTGACTTTTCTTCATTCCTTGCTAACACTAAAGGTGGCAGGGGAGTCCCGAGAAGCACAGCAAACCCAGCCTGTGACACACACTGACCTGCTCTTCAGCCTCAGCTCCTTATGTGCCAACGTTCTTCAACCTTCTCTTGAGAAAGAGAAAACAGAGTTGTTCTGATTCAATGATGCATTGATTGTGGTCCAAAAGGCCTCAGGAGGCAACAAATTTCTAAATCTTATCCTCTTTAAAAAAAAAAAAGCAAACAAGTAAGTCCTTTAAAACTGTAACTTGCAACTGGCATGGCATGGTGCATAACAGAGCCATTGGACACTAGTTGGCACTGAAAACATAACCATGGGAACCGGGGACTGGAGTGTGGACGGGCTCAATGGTTAGAGCACTTGCTGTTCTTACAGAGGACCTGGTTCCCAGCACCCACGTGGTGGCTCACAGACATCCGTAACTCCATTTCTTTTTTTTTTTTTTTTTTTTTTTTTTTTGGTTTTTCGAGACAGGGTTTCTCTGTGTAGCTTTGCGCCTTTCCTGGAACTCACTTGGTAGTCCAGGCTGGCCTCGAACTCACAGAGATCCGCCTGACTCTGCCTCCCGAGTGCTGGGATTAAAGGCGTGCGCCACCACCGCCCGGCCCCGTAACTCCATTTCTAATGGATCTTGAGACCTCTTCTGATTTCCAAGGTACCAGACACACATGTAGTATACATGTATGCATGCAGGAGAAACATAACACATATGAGAAAGAAATCTTTTTTTTCCCTTTCAAACAAAGCATAAATAGAGATGTTTAGGGACAGTAGAAAAACAAGCTATTGACTTTTGATCCTGAAGAGGCTGTTAAGTCTCGGGGGTGTTGGTGATAACTCATGTCTGTATGGTGCAGAGGGGGTTTTGTAGGTTATCTTATTTAAGTCCCATCTTCTGCTTAGGTAAGAATCTCCAGTATTCCCATTTCAACACAAAGAAACCAAGAGCTGGTAGGATTTAGGGACTCGTGTATGATTCTGAATTTCATTCATTTCAGTGCACAGCATGGGTGCAGCACTTTCTCTGATACACACAGAGACCACAGGGAAGACCCTAGGACCCCACAGCTCCAGCTGAGTGTCAAAGCATGAGAGGGACTCTCAGAGCAGGCGGTCCAAACTTCGGTTCCATGTTCCTCAAGCTTTTTTTGGATGAGGACACAAGTCTAGGGTACCTCATAAGTCACAAGTCAGAGCCACATGCTGTGGGGCAGACCTCGGGCTTTTCCTACCATACCATTGCTGGTTTATATGTAGAAGGGAATAGATTTGGAATCAGCACCCCAAGAATAACCCAATGGGTTGGGACCGGCGCTTAGCCAGGATTAGTGAATGTGTGTTAAACAGATGGGTGGATGGTGCCTGACTTTAATTGAAACTGTATGCCAAGCAACACATTTTCTTTTCTTTGTCTTAACCCACTTTCCTACCCAAAGATGTTGTTTTCACTCAGTTTGGAAATCCCAGATTAGACAGTCCACTGACAGGTTCTCCGAGTCTGTAAAGGGCCAGCAGTGGTGCGGCTTTCCTGTCGTATTGTGGATTAATCAAAGGCTTTGTTGTTGCTGTTAAACACAAATCCCCAATTTACTATTGCGCCTGTTGTTTTTATGCACTTATTTGGAATGCAAATAGCAGCAAGACACAGGTCAGCAGCTGTAGTTGTGGGTGCCATGTGGGAGCCAAGGATGGAAATGGAATGCTGAGGACAGCCAGCTGAGGTCTGGGGAGGATGCTTTTCACTCCAGGGGAGGGAGTGGCTTTCTCTGGGCGAGCGGGCAGCAGAACTAAGGGAAATTATTGATCCCAGCCTCTGAGAGTGGAGAATGATGACTAGCTCCCTTCACCTTCCTGGTAGGATTCATAGCCACATCCTAATGAGTGCGGTAAAAGCAATTCCCAACCTTCCTGTAATTGCTTCTAGATGGATGAGGAGGGATGAGTGATGTTGAAGGAAGGAAGATGTGCAAAGCACCTGTGATGCTACCTTGCAGGCGAGAAGCAGTCAGTAAAGGCTATCTCTTCCTTACTCCTTTGCCTGCAGTGGTTAGAAGTCCTAGTAACTGGGTGGATTAGTAAGGGGTGGTGGGAATCTCTCAACGATGCAGACCAAAATTAGCCTCCCACCTTGTCCTTGCGTCACACAACTATGCAGGTAGTTCAAACAGTTGGAGAAGGGAGGAAGTGTCTGAACATTGTGACTGGGTCCACTTACACACAGCAAGCAGGAGTTACACATGGGAGCGGTCAAGTGGCCCGATGAGCCAAGTTTTCAGTGGTGTTGGACTTCCGTGATTGTGGGAGTGATGAGTTCAGAAGGTACTACTGGTGTGTGGATGGGAAAAATAAGGGCAGCTTGGAATTTCGGTGATTGCCGAGTGAGGTGCCAACTATTGCTCAGTGGAAATGAGCAACAGGTAAAACCCAGGCAAGAGGAAGCTGCTGCTGGTTTTGGTCCATTGCTCTGGCTGGTGCAGCAGTTTAGAAGTAAGGGCTCATGGGTGGGAGGTTAGTGTGTCGACTGTGCTGGTGATGATGGGGCCTTGCTAAGGGAGGAGAGAGGAACTGGGTCCAAGGGAGTTCTTCTTAAACTATCCTCCCTCTCTCTCTCTCTCTCTCTCTCTCTCTCTCTCTCTCTCTCTCTCTCTATCTATCTATCTATCTACCTATCTATCTATCCATCCATCCATCCATCCATCCATCTATCCATCCATTCATTTATTATGGGTATATGTGTGGGCATGAGCGTGCATTTGTGCAAGAGGCCAGGGGATGACTCTTGGGAGTCAATTCTCTCTTTCTATCATGTGGGCCTTATGGTCCAACTCAGGTCATCAGACTTGGTGACGGGTGGCTTTACCTGCTGAGCCGTCTTGCCAGCACTAGCCAATGAAGTCATATAAAGATGTATTTTGGGGCCTGGAAGGGCTTATTTCTGCAGTTAGAGAGTAGGACACTACATACAGGTCTAGTTACCACAGCCATTGGAGCCAGCCCACTGTGCTGAGCCTTCACATGCCAGGCTCCTTATGGAGCAGACCTTACTTAGTCCCCTCAGCAGCCCTAGGGAGTATGAGGGACACTATTCCCATTGACCAAGGAGAAACCTGGAGGCCAGAAACATGAAATAATCAGAAGTTTTCCTGTGTCCTGCCTGGCCAGCAGCAGCTTATAAAATAATCATTCAGAGGTTTAACATTAATTACAAACTGTTTAGTTTATGCCTTAGGCTTCTTGCTAACTAGTTCTTTCATCTTAAATTAACCCATTTCTGTTAATCTATGTTTTGCCGCGTGTCTCATGGCTTTACTCGTGTTCCATTACATCTTGTTCCCCTGGCGACTCTCAGCGTCTCCCGACTCCACCTTTCTTCTCCCTGTACCTTTGCTTGGATTTCCTGCCTGGCTAAAACCTGTCTTGCCATAGGCCAAGGCAGCTTCTTTATTAACCAATGGTAGCAACACATATTCGCAGCATGCAGAAAGACCATCCCACAGCACAAGGTCATAGCTAGCAAGTTGTAACACTGGGATATGAACCAAGAGTAGCCAGTTTCCAAAGATGATTTCACTCCTGCTAGGAACCTTCTACAATCAGAACTGGAAAAAGTAAATCAGTTCTTGATAAAAGATTGCTGAGAGGTGAACTTTCATGAGAGTTTAGGAATTAGTTAGAAGGGAGTGTCTCTGCTCAGTTGTGTCTGCTTTCTTCTTAGGAGTCCTTTGCAACCTTTCTGGACTCTTTAGAAAGAACAGAACCAGTCAGGGTCCAGCAGCCTCCGAGAAGGCAGATTAATTGTACGAGTCATTGCCTTGCCTTTGGCCCCTGACTTGTGTGAACTGGCACATCATTAGCTCAGGCCATCTTTTTTGCTGGTGTGTGTGTGTGTGTGTGTGTGTGTGTGTGTGTACAATTATCGGTTGGGCATTGGCCGTCTGGCGTTATTTTGTTGGTAAACGCAATCACTCTAGTGATTTAACTTGTGCCCTGGAGAAAAGCGCAGTCTCGTTCTCCTAATGGTCAGGGAAAATTGGCATTGATGACTTTAGAGGAAGCTTTGAACACATCAGATAATGAAAATGAAGGAGGAAACCTTTGCAAAGATTCAATAGGACCTTCCGGGGTCCTAGGAATTAAAGTATTTCACACTGAATTCACACCGGAGTCTAATTATAAGGGGACTGCTTTCCCGAGACTAATCAGGGTGAGGTGCAGGACTTATTAATGATCGTTTTAACTTGTGATGTGGGAAGGAGGCAGTGTTACACAGAGCCTCTGTCTGCAAGAAACTTGTTTCCAGCTGGGAGAGGATGGAGTTCCATCAGAATTAAACCCAACTGGCTCTTTATCTGTCCCCTCTCTCTATCTGATATCTTTTATAGCACTCTAGGACGTTTGGGGTGGCAGTAAAATGTGTCTTTGAACTGAATAAGAGACAGTGTTTTAGCTATTTCTTCATTTCTCCTGCTTTGTGTTTCCATTTTCAGTTTCACCATAAATGTGAATCTGGAACCAGTTGGAAAATTTTTTTTCTTATTGTGAATTAGGGACGGAACATAAAGGAAGGTTCTCAGCATGTGCTAGGAACTAAACAAATCCTCCCAAACCCAAACACTTCCTGTAGCTACTTCCTGACTATTTTCAAAAAGACATAAAAGCAATAACATCTTTAATCAAGAACAGTGGTAGCAGTAGATCTTTTACTACACGTTATATTTTTCTGTGAGCCCATACTTATTTGCCTGGCTAGAAATAGCTGAAGTTATTTAAACAATCATGACTATTATCTAACCAACAAGTGTAGGCTGGGAATAGACTCGCTGATTACACTGTTTAGAAATAAACCTTTTTTTTTTTTTTTGTGCACTCTTTTGAGGTAGGAAGGGTTCATAAATGTCCCTGTGATTGCTCCATTGTGTCTTCTCTTTATATCAATGTAGTAGTCTAAAGATATAATCATTTTATTCTGTATCATTTAAAGCCTTCTGTGGAGTGAACAGGGCCAGTTCTATCTATTCCTTGAGATAAATACAGAGAGCGCATCAAAGGCTTGTGAAGCTGGGCGTGGTGATGCTCGCCTGTAATCCCAACACTCAGAATGCTAAGGGAGGAGGATAGCTGTGATTTCAAGGCCTGCTTAGGCTACACAGCAGCACCCTGCCTCAGTACTTCTCGCCCCCAAAATGACCTGTGAAGACTCTGTTAGTTCTCTGAAGGCAGAGACTAGGACAAACAGTAGGGCTCTCACCCTTTCTACGACAAGGTCATCGGTCCTGGGTGTGACTTGGAAGAGGAATGAACAAACCTTAGTCTCTGATATTAAAGAGCAAACCAGGCTGACCATGATCATCAGTGATGCCTCTCTTGTCCTGGGCCTCACAGTGTCACCAAATGAGGGAGTGGGATTAGCCTTGGCCCAGAGAGAGATGGGGATTTTTTTTCCGGTCAGAAAAACCCAGACCACAGTTCTCTTTAACTGCTGAATATTATTTATGTCGTACAACTGTTGAGAGATGTCCTTGGCCCTAGAGGGGAACCTGTTGCTTTCCCTTAGGCATTTAGACAACCACGTTTAAGAACCCCAGGCTAGGGGACAGAGAAGAGCCAGCCCCGAGTCAGTCAAAGCATTTAGCTCAGTGGTACTCTGTGTGTAAGGACGGAAAGGCACACTTTGATGTATACCTGATCCCTGGAACCAGTCACTCAGTTTCCCCGCACCTCACTTTCTCCATCAGTACAAGGAAGTGGATCATACAGCCCCAGGGGAAGGTTAGAACTGATGACCCAATACACGGAGAACACATAATAAACTGTCGGGAAATGACAGCTGTCACGGTCCTTAGAAATACTAACCGCCTACAGCAGAGGGGACAGGGAAGGGGCATGGTGATGTCCTCACCTCCAAGCCCTTTCTTCTCTACCCCTCAGCTCACATTGGTCCTGTTAATGGTGTAAGAGAAGACGAGGGAGTGCTGGAAAAGTCAGAACTGAGATGGAGTTCAAAGCCTCGGGACAAGCTGGTGGGCAGAGGGCCTCTGGATCTGGGCAGCCGGTGCCAGCCTGCCGCACCCTGTGAGGCACCAAGGCTGGGCCCTGGGGAGCTAATAATATCCTGTGATCGGGAATGCTGAATGCCACCTGGCCGAGCTGTGTGGAGAAGGAAAACAACCGAGTTAGTTAGTGGCTGCACCGTCCACCCCCACCGCTGTGTAAGGCAATGTTGTCAATGTGATGCTTTAAAGACCTTCTTACCCCTCAGAGCTGCTTCCAAAGGAACTAACTTGACAAGTCTTTGAAGCAAGGGCCCTGAGAGCTTTGGATGGCTTTTTCTTTTTTTCTCTCCCTTTTCCTTTCACTCTTTGGAGGAGGCATGAAAATGAAATGGATTTAAGAGAAGAATATGCTGGAAAACAAAGTTAACCTCAAACCAGAAAAAAAAAAAAAAAAAAGAAAAGAAAAGAAAAAAGAGTTCCTTGCAGCTACACACATGGCTTTATGGTGTAATTTGGAAGGATTTCTAAGGAAATACGATGATGTTTATAGACTTTTTTGCTTGATTGAATAGATCTTCTCACCTCTGAAAGCCTTGGGGTGTTAGCTGTTTGCATGCAGGGTGAGTGATCTGACAGGGGTAAAAACCAATATGAACTCATCGCCGTTCGCTTCTCTTTTGACTAAGAACCCTTCCCGTTGTATGAATGCACATGGGTAGAATATTAATTATCTCACAGTGAGTGTTGCTAAGGGAGACTGAGTCACCCAGCTCGAAGCCCTCCTGTGTGTTAGGTGAGGTTTTTCGTCCATCACATGCAGATCTCCACCAGGAGTCTCTCTCTGAAGATTAGAACCGAGCATGGAGAGTCACATAAAGACACTGACAGCTGCCTGTGAAGACTCCCTGTCTCCTTTGAAAGAGTTTGGCTTTTTCAAAATGATTATTATTTTTATTTTGTGTGTATAAAACTAGTGTTGTGACTGTACCTTTGTGAGTGAACCTCGTGCATGTGTAGGGCCCTTGGAGGCCAGGGGAGAGTGTCACATCCCCTTGAACTGGGGTTACAGGTGGTTGTGAGCTGCGGAACACGGATGCTGGGAACCGAACTCTGGTCCCCCGAGAGAGCAGCAAGTGCTCTTAGCTGCTCAGCCATCTCTCCAGCCCCTTGAAAGAGTTTATAAAGTAAGCAGTTATATTTTCTAGCTGTTCCTTTTCCAAAAGAAGGGCAGATCTAAGCCAACAATTTTAGCCAAGTGGATGAGATTCCTTATTTTTTGCCCTCAGTGACCCAAATCAGTAACCTAAGAATTGAATTTGAACTTCTCTTGCAGCCCAGCTGTGGCTTCCAGGGAAGAATTTGAGAAATATCTAGATTAAGAATCAAAGACATCGTTCATGCTGTTTGGGATGCTATCGCTTGATAGAAGGCCCCCATTATCATGGGGCAGAGGGTGGGAGGGAGGTGTCCTATCACAGAGGGTAAAGGGTTCCAGATCACGTAGAAGTGACCTTAGCCTCTGCAGTGGTTGTGTTGGGCACCGTGAGGATCTGGAAACACACCCCTGACTGCCATCTCTGCTGTTACCTTATAGTGTACCACTGGACAAGTCAGCCTTTTTGAACCTTAGTGTCTTAGTCTGGAAAACACAGAGTCCGTCTACAGGAATCCCCTGAGTTAATAGGCTGTAGGAATTCTGTTTGGACTGCCAGACTCTGTCCCAGAGGATGAGTTTCTCAGGATCTGTAGCTTCTTGTAGATTCCTTACCACATGCCTCCTCCCCAGCTAGCCCCTGCCCAATATCCATTAAGCCCTGTCGTACCCAGAAAGCCTTCTCGAGCACTCCTTCTCACTGTGGTTCTCTTTTGTCTTTAAGAGCTTCATTCATGTCCCCTCCAGGGTGTGTGTGAGGAAGAAGGTGGAAGCCATCTTGTGTTTTCTGCTGGCCTCTCCTCCCCAGTGTTGAGGCTCAGCTCTGTTGGTATTTGGTGGGTTGAATCTCACCCAACAGGAAACAAGGAGCTCCCCTCCCCCGTCCAGGTGTTCATTTTGACCTGTTCTCCTTCTTCTTCTTCTTCTTCTTCTTCTTCTTCTTCTTCTTCTTCTTCTTCTTCTTATTATTATTATTATTATTATTATTACTACTACTACTATATTTTAGCCCTCTTCTTTCCTGGTTTTCCCATTTGGAGGTCTTTTCTCTCCTTTTGAAAATCTATTTTTTTTTTCTTATTTTCTACCTATCAAAAGAATCTTATGATTGTCTCAAGTTACAAGTCTAAGAAACATGTTGATAATTTAAGTTACATCTTTTATTTGAATAGGGACACATTTGAAGCTTAGATTCAAAAGGGACGCTAGCATGTTTTCCTGGCAGTTAGCTTTTCATCTGTCAGTTACAGCACTGGCCACCAGTCTTCCTAGACCCCTCCCACCCAAGATACTCCCATTGGGCAGGTGGAGGTTTAATCCACTAATCCGTCATTGTAAGAGGCACTCCTTTGTTTTTGATGGTCACCAGGACCAGGACCCATTCTGGATCTGCTGGCTGGTAGACCAGAAGGTCTAGGTTTCATATCCATCTCCACAAGGGGAACTTTACTTTCTCATAAGATGTCTATAACCCATTTCATCTGCCTGGCAGTGCATCTGAACTACGAAACCCACTCAATCAGTTAGATTTTAAAGTATTTGAGGTTGCAGGGCATGATGGCACATGCCTTTAATCCCAGTACTCAGGAGGCAGAGGATCTTTGTGAATCTGAGGCCAACCTTGTCTATATAGTTCCAGGACAACCAGGATGACATGGAGAGACTCTGTCTCAAAACAACAACTACAACAACAACAAAAAGTTGAGTTAAAAACCTAGTAATGTATGTGATGCCTAAATGAAGCCAGATAGGCTATATTTAACAACATCCTCAGGTATTTATAAACAGGAAGAATCATAGTTTGTGTGGAGTGTGTTTATGTGGTTATTTAAAAATACTGACTATAGGGATGGAGGGATGGTTTGCTGGTTAAGAGTGTTTACTATTTTTGCAGAGGACCAGAGTTCACTCCTGTCAGGCAACTCACAACAGCTTGTACACATGTAACTCAAGCTCCAGGAGATCCAGTGCTTCTGCAGGCTCCTGCATTCACACCCACACCCCCGACACACACACACACACACACACACACACACACACACACACGTATAAATAAAATAAAAACTAAAAACATACTGACTCTTCCACTCTCACTCTTTATCTATGGCACCCCTTTGCAAAGCCTCTACTCTACCACATCCGTTTACTGTAATTTTTTTTTTAGAAAACTCAAGCCCACATTCTCAGCCAGGAAGGCTTTTCCTCGCTGCCATCCCCACAGATGAATAATAAATAAATGCCAAGCATCTCCATTTGTAAGAAGCACTCGATGCTGTCATGAGACCTGATCTCTGACACCAGAGCAGAGGAACATAGTGTGGTATCCGAAGCTTATGAGTGAGCACCAAGTGTTCTGAGGAACCCTGCAGGAGGGCAATCTCTCTGCAAGGCCTGCAGGCCTTGTAGGAAGCAGTCGAGTACACAGGAAGCCATGAGGTCACTGGACAGAACAGCATGCGTAAAAACAGAGCAGCTCTTGGGGCAGCAGTAGTTTTTTTCCTTCAGGTGACGATTTCTGAAAGTGGACCAGATCATGAACATTAAGGAGTTTAGCTTCCTCTCAAAGGCACTGGAAACACTTGAAACATATCTAAGAATAGCAGGGCCATGTTGAAATCTATCTTAGTTAGGGGTACCATGACCAGGGCAACTCTTAAAAAGGAAAACATTAAATTGGAGCCGGCTTACAGTTCAGAGATGTAGTCCATTATCATCATGGTGGGAAGCATGATGGCACAGAGGCAGACATGGTGCTGGAGAGGTAGCTGAGAGTCCTACATCCAGATTGGCAGATAGCAGGAAGAGAGTTCCACACTGGGCATGGCTTGAGCATCTGAGACCTCAAAGCCCACCCCCAATGACACACTTCCTCCCACAATGCCACACCTACTCTAACAAGGCCACACCTCCTAATAGTGTCATTCCCTATGGGCCTGTGGGGGCCATTTTCTTTCAAACACCACAAAGTCCATAATGAAATGTTAAGTTTGCATTGACCACCCACGTTGTGCTAACACTATTTTACCTCCGTTCTGTTTGCAGATTACCTAGTAAGGCCTTTACTCTGTACAGTGACTCTGCAAGGCAGGCACTATTAGCCTTCCCACTTTGTGGACACAGAGATGGAGTTACTAAGAAGTAACTTTCTTGGAGTCAACAAAGACATTAAACTAGAGCTGAGCTGGAATTTGCATGTGTTTGTGTATATGTGTGTGTTGGGGTTGGTGTATGGGTAGATGTGATCATATGTGTCTGGGGGTAGGTGTATGGGTGGATGTGATCATGTGTGTACAGAGGCCAGAAGAAGGACATCCTGTTCTATATCTCTCAACATTATTTTTTCTATTTTATTTAATTAAAAAAAAGAATTTATATGTATAGGTATTTTTCCTGCATGTATGTGCACCACATGCATGCCTGATGTCAGTGGAGGCCAGAAGAAGACATCAGATCCCTGGAACTGGAGTTATAGACACTTGTAAGCTGCCATGTGAGTGCTCAGAATTGAACTCCGCTCCTCTGGAAGAGCAGTGGTCAGTGCTGTTAACTACTGAGCCATCTCTTCATCCCCTCTGCCTTATTTTCTTGACACAGGGTCTCTTGCTGAACCTGGAGCTCGGTTGGTGGCCAGCAATCCCCAGCAGTCCCCTGTCCCCACCTCTTCAGAGACCTGGAGTGGGAGGCATGTGCAATCACGCCCAGCTTCTTTCTTGGGTGCCCGAGAGTTGAACTCAGCTCTTCATGCGTGCACAGTCAGCACTCTTACTCATTACTGAACCATTTTCACAGATCTCTAGAGCTTAAATGTGAACTTAGGAGGAGGTCTGATTGCAAAGTTGAACTCATGACCATAAGTTAATTGATATTGAAAAAGATCCTTTTGGCAGAGTTTGTCAACTGGGTTGGCTGCCTGGAGACAGCAAGATCGGTAAGAGGCATTTCACAGTTCAGATGAAGGGCAATGATAAGTAAAGACAGCGCTGTGACAAGAGTGATGTCATCTGTTGTTTGAAATTGAGAGTGGGAGCATTGTGAGGTAGAGTCTTTGGGACATCTTGAACAGTGATGTTTTTTTTTTTTCTTGAATGGCACTGATTTGCTGGTTACTCTGGGTCTCTTCTTGCAGTTGAAAAGGGACTGGTGATGAGCTGGGTGGGAACCATTTCATTGGTGGTACTGCCACCCTGGCTCTTTGCTAGGTGCCAGCTTTCTCGTCAAACCTCATTTCCCGACAAGAAAGCAACAAAAATGATGAAGATCTCATGCAGGGTAGCCAGGGAGCCAGTGCAGGTGCCTGAAATAATTAAAAATTTTCAGAACCAGCATAGTGGTGAACACCCACAATCACAGAACGCAGGAGGCTGAGGCAGAAGGATCTCAGGTTTGACATCCTGTTCTCAAAGAACAATAGAAATGAAGAAAGCTTTGAGCCCGAGGTGGGAGGGACCCATTTCTGTCGCTCATACACATGCTCAGAGTCTTCTTGTCTGCAGGGTGAGCATTGTGCTTCTGGACAGTAGAGTTCTTAGTCCACTGGGTGAACAGTTGTTTCCCTGACCGCTGGGATCATAAGGATATTGTATCCCAACTACTTGATTATTTGTTTGTTGTGGAGTCTTGTCTTTTAGAGATACTTATTAATATTTTTCTTAGAGAATTTTCCTTTTTCTTATCCCCCCAGTGTAGCCCTGGATGTCCTGGAACTCATTGTGTAGACCAGGCTGGCCTTGAACTCAAGAGAGATACACTTGCCTCTGCCTCCCAAGTGTTGGGATTAAAGGCGTGTGGCACTACCGGCTGGCCCTTTCTCTTCCTTTTATTTGAAAGTCCTCTTTTCACTTTTCAGCAACTGGGCACATATGTCATGGACCATATACCGCTCTACTGTTGGGTTTTGAATACCGTGAGAGAAACTTGATAGGGTTTAAGGAAGTCAGCTCTTTAGAACTAAAATGATATTTGGTTAGGTAATGACTTTTTAATGACTTAATGACTTTTAGATGACTCTGCCTTGGCCCCTTGAGCAAAGAAATAGTCATATTCCCTATTTTAATTCTTTGCCAATCACCAAGTGGTAATTTTTGATTTGACTGTTTTTGCCTTTTTACTCCCACGGTAGTTTGAGTCTTGCTGGCCATTGTATCCTCATGTCTTGGCCCGCAGAACTTCTTAGTATATACTTTCTAATGAGCAAATGGCTGAATGGACATTTAAAACGTAATGATTAGATCATATTTCAATCAGGCCCTCAGATCAAGCACCTACAATAAACCAGGATTTTAAAAAGATGTGTATCTGGTGACTGGTTCAGTTGGTAAAGTGCTTGCCACTCAGGCAAAAGGACCTGGGTTTAGATCATTAGCAACCACACAAAAAGCTGGAATGGGGCTGGAAAGATGGCTCAGTGGTTAAGAGCATGCATTGCTCTTGCAAAGGGCTGAGTCTGATCGTTCACGATAACCTGTAACTCCAGCTCCAGGGTGATCCAATAACTGTCTTCCAAGAGCCTTTGTACTCACATGCCTGATGCACACTGCCAGGAAAGCATGTGCCTGTTGGAAGATGGAGTGACAGAACACGCCAAGAGGTACCGTAGAGGGAGTTTTCTAACTGGCCACCAGTGAACCTGGGCAGGAGACATCGTGGTACTGGGAGTCTTTCCCATAGCTCTGATGTCCCACCAGCTGTTGGAGCTAGGCATTCTTATGGTCAGCATTTCATATGGCTTGGGATCACTTGTTCCAAGCTCCAAAGTTCACAGAGCTGGCAAGGGGACTTATACCTAGGTTTTCTGGCTGCAGTCCCAGGCTCTGAAATTCTACACCACGACACTCTAACCATGGCTGGAAAAAATATAAGAAAAACTGCAACATGTAGAGATATATCTCAGCCCATTAAGCCTCAGTGAGCATTCCACGTTCAATACCAGAGTGTAAAGAGAAAAGCACTCAGACCCCTTCCCAGCATCTGATAGTGATGGGCAAGAGGAATATTCCACAACTCTGCTATGTGCTGGACATGTGTTTGTAAAAATGCATGATTTTGACCCATAACATACTGCATGTACTGTACTTCTCTCTTCCAACCGGACCCAGGTCTGCTGATACCCAGAGCTGTGCCACCCTTAGAAAGGTCGAAGAAATTACCTCAACAGTTGTTCCCCTCATGTTCCCGGTCAGCCTTTTTGTCCTCTAAAGCCAGCAAGACCTTGGGATAACATGAGACCCAGTGAGTCCTCCCCTAGAGCCCCACTCCCACCCCCGGGAAGCTAGTGATGACCCGACTGGTCTTTATGACTATTCTCAGATGATGTATAAAGGGAAATTTGAGCCTCGGCAGCAGTGGCTGGCCCTGTTCCAGATCCAAAACTGAATTAAAACCTCATTAAGTACTTAGCAAGCAAGGCTGTGTAGTGGCTGCCTGGGAAGCCGAAAGCAGAGGAGGGAAAGGGGTGGGCGTCTCCAGTTGGCAAATGGCAGGCTGTGAGCTGGGCGGGGCAGGCTAGGAAACAAGACAAAACAGGGCTTCTGCTCTGCCATGCACGCAGACATGTTTGCGAGTCTATCATCAGATTGGTGCAGCCACATAATGTATGCTAATTGCTAGATTTCCTTTTTTTTTTTTTTTTTTTTGTAGCCAAGGGAAATGCTCAGTATGAAAGCTCCAAAACCAATGAGGCAAAGCAGAAATGCCAGAATGTAGAGTTTAGAGAACTCAGAGGAGAAACAAAGGGAAGTAGAGGACCTGGGTTTGCAAGATGGCTTCCATCGCGCTGCAGCTCAGTGCCCTGGCTTCCTGCAAACCCGGTCAGCTGTCAGTGGGCAGAGGAGGTGGCCCACGGTGTGCTGCCGCTGTCACAGCAGTGAGTTCAGGGTTTGGGATTTGTGAATCGGATTCTTTCAAAACAAAAAGAAAAACGCCAAAGCCTAGAATGAACAAAGGTAGAGAAAAAAAACCAGAGATGTTTTACTACTAAATACCAGGTTGGATATAGTTGAGCAAGGGGAGCTGGTGGATTTAGCTGGAGAAGTTGTTCTATTGGATTTCACTCTCTGTGTCCGTTAAGAAAGACCTCATACACCAGGCTCAGCATTCCCTGTGGTCAGAGCAGTTAACTTGTGAATTTGTTGTGTGGTCTTCTTCAATGTGTTATAGGGGGTTATGCCAGGCATGGGGGCACATGCCCTTAATTCTAGCACTTGGGAAGCGGAAGCAGGCAGATCTCTGTGAATCTGAGGTCAGTCTGGTCTACATAGTGGGTTTCAGGACAGCCAGGGCTATTTAGAGAGGCTGTGCTTTAAAAATATAAACAAACAAACAAACATATAAATGGCTAACCGCACCCCGCCCCCGCCCCGCCCAGGGCTTTCTGTGCTTGGAGCTTATCAGGTCTTTGGAAATGGTACCCTTTCTCTCGGTTGTCTACGACAACATACACAATAGAAAGGCCAAGTAGACGTGAGGAAAAGGCTCATTACTTCCTTGCTTAGAATAAATAAGAGAGGGATAGTAAGGAGGGAAACACATAAGCAAATTCAGGTTTTCATGTTTACATGTGAGCTCAGCCCGGGAAATCATGGAGTCTGCAGATGCAGCCGAGACCACAGATGTCTGTGCACAGGCCTTGGATTTAAAGAGAACACATTCAAAAGTGGAAAGAACACACTTGGGATTCACTGAAACCCAGCTGAGATTGATAATCAGGCTGCAGGGAGGCATTTGATTCCCCAGACAGAAAGTACAACTTAGGGTAAAGAACAGGAGAGCCCAGTGGTATGTTAACTGTTACCCTTTGGCTCTAGGAGTGGGAGTCAAGGTCATTGAGAACTGGGTGTACTTGTCTGGGTAGCCAAGCGTCCAGCCATGACTGAGTAATGCCAGTGTCACATGGGTGCAGAAGCAGGTGCCGGGTCTGTCTACATACACGTTAACCATCTCACCTCTCCCTTTGAATGAGTCAGTGTATAACCAAACACAGCAAACAAGCAACAAAAATTGCATTCCTTGGAGGTGGGCTGTGGTAGTTTGAATAGGTATGGCCCCCCATAGGCTCCTGTGTTTGAGTGCTTGGCCCATAGGGAGTGGCATTATTAGGAGGTGTGGCCTTGTTGGAGTAGGTGTGGCTTTGTGGGAAGAAGTGTGTCACTGTGGAAGTGGGCTTTGAGGTCTCATATGCTCAAGCTGTGCCCTGTGTGGCACACGGTCTCCTGCTGTCTGCTGATCAAGATGTAGAACTCTCAGTTTCTTCTCCAGCACCATGTCTGCCTGCATGCCACCATGCTTCTCGACATGACAATAATGGACTGAACCTCTGAACTGTAAGCCAGCCTCCATTCAATGTTTTCCTTTATAAGAGTTGCTGTGGTCATGGTGTCTCTTCACAGCAATAGAAACCCTAACTAAGACATGGGCTGAGACTGTGTGTGAAGTATCTGTAGAATTGGCCAAATTTAGTTATGGATGGACCTGTATGTTTTATGTCACTTGTTATGGATGATGGCCCTTGGGACCTCACTTCAGTTGGATAAAGGTCTCCGGTCATTTGAGTCTCACCCTTTTAGGTCAAGATCTTGAATCTAAAAAGTCCCTTTCTGGTGGGCCACTGGCCTGGTTACCACCATTGTTGGTAGTTTTGCTCACGTGGCCTTTACTAGAAAAAAAAATGTGGCTCATGAGGCTAGTGATATGGGTCAGTTGGTAGCGTGCTTACCTGCCATGCATAAAACCCAGGTTTTGCTCTCCAGCACTGTGTAAATCATGTGTGGTGGCACATACCTGTAATCCTAGCACTCAGAAGGCAGAGGCAGGCAGATCAAGAGTTCAAGGCCATCCTCAGCTGCATAGTGACTTTTAGGCTACCCTGGAATATGTTAAATCCTGTCTCATAAGAAAACAGAAACAAGCAAACCAAATCCAGTTCATATTATTTCTCCGTGGTTCAGAACTAAAGACTTGCCCAGGATGGATAATTGCTAGATTCTAGGCTTAGTGTGTGTTCTGTCCTCTATCTGTATTTTTTTCCTTTTCCTTTTTTTCCCTCTTCAATAGCCAGATACTAAAAAGGACCAGCACAATTCTTGTTTTGAAGGCAGATGGATTTGAGGGTGAGTAGCAGCATGGTAATTTGGTTCCGAGAACAACAGGAGAGGATGTAAAAGGTCAGCCGTCTGCTTGGATTTTAATCAATGGTTGGAGTTTTTGGTGGCAAATTAAATGTCAGATAAACCTACCAAAGGATTCTGAGAATCAATAGGTAGTGGGAACCGTTAATTGAATCTTTAATGATTATATTCTGTCCTAGGGAAATAATTCTAGCATTATGTTCAGACATTAAGAGAGTAACACAGGAAAACCATGTAAAGGTGGTTTTAATGCGGCTACTTACTCTGTCCTTATTGAGCATGAGAGCAGACGTTGTCACACAGTCTTGTTTCTCAGAGAAGGGACACAGACCCATCTGAATCACCTGGGAGATTGTAGAAGTGTAGGGCTCCAGGCTCTCCAGGCCTCCTGTGTCGGAATGCCTAAGGGTGGTACGTGCATAGGAGAATTTTATGAAGCCCATCAGTGACTGGCCCATTTTGGCAGGTCTGTATATTAATGTATCACAGTGTCTATGGAGGTCAAACCAAGAGGGTTTGGGATTGAATCTGAATGCCAGAGAGGAGTTCTCATTAGGTTACTTGGTGTCTGAACTATTCTGCCTCAATGCTGTGCAGAGGTGGTTTGAATTGGGCCCTAGAACAGGCTGCAGTTACATGTTACCTTGTGAGGGGCAAAAGTGAGCAGAAGAGGTTGGGAGTTCATGCCTCCTTTGTTTTCTCCAGCACCCCCATCGGCCTTCTCCTGCCCTTTAATTATGGGCATTTCTCAAGACTGTAATCAGGGAGAAGCATGTAGTCCTCTCGAGCAGCATCCACTAGAAATAGACCCTGGTCTGGCTCAGTCTATGACCCAAGCTTCGGATCCATGTTTCTATCTGCTACTAGACATGGCCACCTGGGTAGCCCATGGGGATGTCAAATGCAGCCACACCCCATGTGAAACTCACTGTCTGCCTTAGCTATCTGCCTCCCTGTCTCCTCCCGAAACTCTCTCTCCCTGTTCCTCCCCAGACCTAACGCTTTTAAGAGGATGCCTCACAGTGGAACTCTACCTGTAATCTCAAGCACTCAGGAGACTAATGAGGTAGGAAGACTGTGAGTTTAAGGACAAACTGGCCTAAATGTTTGAGGCTAGCCTGGGCTATGTATAGTGAAAACTGGTCTTTAAAAAATGAAATGAAATGATAAAGTGGTAACTCAGTCCCTGGCCTGGCCTGAGCTCTGGTCCTCATACCATGGGGCAGTCACAGCCCTGGGTTTCAAATCTCTCATCTTCACCTGTAAAATGGGAGCTATGCCTTCTCAACAGGGCTCCAGTGCACATTAATAGAGATGATGGACCTAAAGAACTTAGGTCACTGTTTGACCTGGGGCATATTCAGTATATCATAGCCATTGATATTATTTATTCTCTTATCAATTATTGATTGAACTCCTGCTGTATGTGAGACATTGTTTCAGAGTTAGGTCTCCTGAGTTAAGAAGTGCTCAGAATGCTGAGTCCCCCTGCAGGACGGAGACAGTGTCCGTTCACATTTTAACTCCAGAGCTTCATTTATGAACGTCCCACTGATCTGTCTGAATTTAATTCCAGACAAGTCTGTCCTCTGTAGACAAATAAGAAATGCATCTTTTTTACAAAGGCAGCAGGGGGGACCTTATGATCTTAACTCTCTCAGAAACGTTATTCTCAAGAAAGTCCGGCTGGGCTTGGTGGCCCAGGCCTGAAATCCTAGCTACTCAAGAGACAGAGACAGGAGAGGACCACAAACTCAAGGCTTGCCTGCTCAACTCAGTGAGACCTTTTCTCAAAAGAAAAAGATTAAAAAATGGCCAGGGGTGTAGCTCAGTGATAGAGCTCTTGTTTAGCATGCCTAAGGCCTGAGGTCAATACCCAGGACAATGCCCCCAGCATCAACAACCACAAAAGCAGAGAAAGTTACATCTAATGGTGAAATGTCATTTTAGGTGAAAGTGCTGGTGTTGGTAATCTTCTGGTTCCACCTAACTCTTGACAAAGGCACATAGCAGGTAGTTTTCAAAATAAAAGCCTCTAACAGTATATATCAGAGAACGGAATTATTCTCCAGTCTAAGTAAATATATCCCTCATAAAGCTTTCTCTTTATCTATTTATCTATACATACATACATGTATGTATGTATATGTATGTGTGTGTGTGTGTGTGTGTGTGTGTGTGTGTGTGTGCATGTGCTTAATTTATTTGTTATCTGTCTGTTTACTTATTGGTTTTTCGAGGCAGGATTTTTCTGTGTAGCCCTGGCTGTCCCGAATTAGTTCTGTAGATCAGGCTGGCCCTGAACTCAGAGATCCACCTGCCTCTTCCTCCTGAGTGCTGAGATTAAAGACATGTGACTCCGTACCCATCTTTGAATCTAATTTTTTAAAATATCAAGACATAGGGGGTGGGAATGTAGCTCCGTAGTAGAGAACTTGCCTAGCATACACAAGGCCATGGGTTCATTTCTCAGCACCACAAGAAAAAAAAATTAACTTAATTTTAAAATCTTAAAACTCTCTGAGATGCAGCTGGGGTGGTGAAAGGCCCGGGGATCGGGAGCCAGATGGGCTGGATAGAGCTCCTGGTTGAACAACAGCTCACTGTATCTGTGTGACCAAGGTAGCCAGCTGTTAAAGAGATGGCCGGTCAGCGTCAGTTTCTCTACCTGTAAAATAGGAGGGACTGCGATGACATATTGTTGTGATATGTAGATAAGGCAACATGGAAATAAACGGAATTAAAATGACTGTCTAGTGCATCACAAATGAAAAGCAGTGCTGGTGTTTGGAACCCACCCCCAACAGGAGCGTCCCCAGTATCCGTAGGAAATCCTTCTATAGGCAGCTATAGGCCAGGGTCTGTAGAGCCATGTAGGCCTGTCAACCATGACCCCTGAAGTCTCTGGAGCATCCTCTGGAAAATGAGGAGAGACAGGGAAAACATTGTCACCAGGGCTCCTTCAGGTGCCCCATGTGAGACGAGAAAGTTCAGATTCCTTCCAGCAGGAGAGTGACCAGTCCTCAGGAGACTCATGGGGTACGGGAAGGACATCTCCCATCTTTAGGGAAGAGGAAAGGACTCCATGCTGGTGGTGCACGAGGAGCTGGATGGATTTTATTTTGTTTCTTTTTGAGAGGGCTTGAGCTCACAGCCCCCCCCCCCTCATCTCAGCCCAAGGAAGTAGGTTCAGAGGCTTGGAACAGGCTTAACACGGGGACCCCAGAGGAAAGCACAGTGGGTGTGCTGCCGTGCATCCTGAGGGCTGATCTGTTTGATGAACTTTACCGTGGTAGACATATCTGTAATAGATGTGCCTTAAGGGCTGGAGAGATGGCTCAGAGGTTAAGAGCACTGGCTGTTCTTCCAGAGGACCTGAGTTCAATTCCCAGCAACCACATGGTGGCTCACAACCATCTGTAATGAGATCTGGTACCCTCTTCTGGCCTATAGGCATATGTGCAGACAGAACACTGTATACATTAAAAAAAAAAAAAATAGATGTGCCTTAAAATAGCCGTACTGTCCATTCGTGGTTGGTGACAGGACCTCAGGCCGGCCGGTCAGTCTCAGCTAGTGCCCGCAGTGAGTGTTGTTTATTCTCCGTCAGGTGACCTCCAGGGAGCCCGACGCCATCTACTTGATTGATTTTTGTTCCTTCCTTCTGCCAGTTGTTCATTTCTAACGCCTGACCGTTTGCCTTGGGGCTTTTGAAAACCTAGTGCCAGGGAGACGCAGAGAAACCCTATCTCGAAAAACATAAAGCAAAAGGAAAGAAAACCTAGTGAAGGTGTTCTGGGAATGGTAGCAAAGGCCCGCAATCTTAAAGTACTCAAGAGGCTGAGACGGGAGGATCATGGGTCGGAGGCTAGTTTGCGCTACCTACTGAAACTCTGGCTCCATAACCCGAGGGCTAGAGAGCTGGTTCAGTGAGTAAGAGTGCTTGCTCCTCTTGCAGAGGACTAGAGTTCGGTTCCCAGCACCTCAGTCAGGCAGCTCACAGCCACCTGCAACTCTAGCTCCAGGAGAACCAGCGCCCTCTTCTGGCCTTCACGGGCATGCACACCTACCTGTAGGTACAAATGTGCAGGCATGTGCACACACGTTTACACATAAATAAAAAGAAAAGGAGGTTCCGGGGAGGTGGTGGGAGGAAGAAATTAAGAAGCCAGAGAAGAGCCCGGGGAAAGGACAGAGGCTGGCGACCATGGCAGAGGATTTGGAAAGTGAATAAGAACTCTGCAAAAGGACTAGAAGCCACCACCTTGCCATCAGTCTCCCTTCCCTTCCTTCTCCCGATCCACTCACCACAAACAAAGGTTGCCCAAGTGTACTGGCAAGGCCTCCCTTTGTAAGAGGTTAACACACAGCAGTGTGGGCCAGCTGACAGTCGTCCAAAGCCTGCTGGATGTCTTGATCACCCTCCTACTGGGTTGTTTTGCTGAATGGTCAGCCAAGTTCTCGCCCACCCTCCCCCCTGCCCCCCATACTCCCAGCAATGACATTTCTTTTCTGTTGGAAATGAATTTTTGTTTCTGACGGTTCAGCTCTGAGGGCATAGTCTCGAAAGCCACACTGCTCTTCAAATTCTGGCCATTTGCTTTCCAAGAGAATTTAAAAAAATAAAATAATAAAATCCCATTGAACACAAATTCAGGGCACATTTTAAACGATCTTTTTCAGTGTAAGAAAGCTGATCAGTGCTTAGGAGTAATGTAACTTGATTTCATCACCTTGGTTCTTGGACTTGCAGAACATTCAGTGATTTGAGTCTCTATCTCACTTTCCCTACACTCCTTGCTGTGAATTGTTTTTCTTTTTCCGCTGTCATTGGCTTTGGTCTTGTTTTCCATGGCTGCTGGGCCTTCAACCCGTCCTTCCCTTGGGTGCTCTGCCCTCCTGGACTGTACGTGTCCCCAACCTGGAAACAAGTAACTAAAGCCCCTGACTCCCAAGGTTCTCTCTGTCCCAAGCTGGTCCAAGTAGGTAGAAACCACCCAGCCTTCTGCCGGCAACAGGCTGGCTTTTCCCCTGCTGGCAGGGGAACCCTTGTTTTACATTCTATGTTCCCTCATGTCTCAACTGAGCACCAAGAGCAGAACTTGTGGGAGTGAGATGCTGGACAAGTCATTAGACCCCAGGTTTGTGGTCCATGAAGAGGAGAGAATATTTGTACTCAGGATGTCTTAGGAGTGTTAGGAGACTTAAACACAGTCCCCCACCCACCCACCCCTGGCCAAGATCAAATGCTTAGCTATCCTAAATCATTCATTCTCTGTAGTTGGAAGTTTTCCTGAGCACCACCCAGTCCCAAAGCCATTTGGTCCCAAGTAAACACACAGAGGCTTATATTAATTACGAACTATATGGCCTATGGTTTAGGCTTCTTCCTAGCTAGCTCTTACAACTTAACCCATTCCTATTAATCTATGTCTTGCCAAGTGGCTTCGTGGCT